>NC_041019.1:18976540-19286634 GCF_004193775.1 Glycine soja | reverse complement strand
TCAGTAGTTGGATTCTACTAACACCTTTAGCACGTCTTCATCGTTTTCCAACTCTGTTATTTCATATTCGATTAATTTTTCTGAATACTTAGCATGGTCTGATTGTCGAAAGAAAAATCGTATGACCACCTATGATTAGTGAATTCCATAAGGGGGGACCCCTAGAGGTGCAACTTGCTTGATTATATCCTTGAGTTTGTCCATGCTACATCCCAAAGGAATATCAAATCTTATTGGATTTGTTCCAGTGAAGGAGTAATCCAAAAAGCCATCTTGGTGTGGTATGTTCCACTTCCTATTGTAATACAACATTGCATCATGAGTAGGAGTAATAGTGGATTGAAGAAGGTTGAGTATACCATTCGGTGTTCTATTGATGGTACATAATAATTTTATAGGGTCAATACACGAGTATTGTTCATTGCACATTAACATTGTGTAAACATCATCATCATTTTTCAGTTGTAGTGATTGAAAAAAAAATATTGTTGACCTGCATCTATGAATGACTATCGGTAGTAAATTTCATCCACTAATTGATCATTGGTTAGCTGAAGGGTGTTGTGCATTCTACTCTTGAGTGTCTCAAAAGAACAACTATTAGCAACTCGCATTGGTGTTGGAGTGGGACTTTGAAAACAAACACCAGTTTGGTTGTGAGTAATTGATCTATTTGGAAAAAATGAAGGTTAATCTCGAGTTAGCAATGTTCTGACTGCTTGTTTCTCTCAAGAATGTAATAATATTAAGATTGAATTTGGTTTGTGAAGGTATGTTGTGTGGAATTATGTGGTTGTATTGAGGGTGTTTGGTGTTATTTATAGTTGTATGAACATTTTGCCCCGTTGATATGTATTGGAATCTCATAAGGTTAGAATTGTGTTCCTGCTAAAGACTTCTCTGGAATCCAATGTTGATGTTTCCCTGGTACATGATGGAGTAGATGTCCATTATAACTTTCAGACTGAAAAAAAGATTTTGAGTTGTCCATTTTATGTCAGTTTTGTTGGTGAAGCCTTTATTTTTTTAAGAGACGTGTACAAATTGCATAGTGTTGTCAATTTTGACTGCGATTTTTCCCTGGTACATGATGTAGCAGACATCCATTATAATTTTCAGACTGAAAAAGAGATTGTGAGTTGTCCATTTTATGTCAGTTTTGTTGGTGAAACCTTTATTTTTTTAAGAGAGGTGTACAAATTACAAAGTGTTGTCAATTTTGACTCTGATTTTTCCTTGATACATGATGCAGCAAACGTCCATTATAATTTTTAGACAGAAAAAAGGATTCTGAGTTGTCCATTTTATGTCCATTTTGTTGGTGAAACCTTTATTTTTTTAAAAGTTGTGTGTAAATTGCAAAGTATTGTGAATTTTGACTGTTATGTTATCATGCCACCTACTGTAGAAAAAGTGGGTAAACTAAAAATTATTAACAAAAATTTAAACAAACAATTTATTTCATTACGTAAAGTGATCATTGAACACCGACATAAGACACCATAGGAAAACCTCAAAGCAAAAACAACTAAGACATGAATCATCCACAGATTACCAATCTCATTTGAATATTATTTCGTGGGATGAAGATATGTTACTTCCTTCGGCCCCGAAAGAGGAGTCAGTATCACTATCATGGTTTTTGACTCAACAAGTCTCGTATTCATCTGATAGGTCCTCAAGATTGGAGGTTGAGTCATGTTGGTTGCTTGATGGGTTATTGTTGTCACAAATTATGGCAAATAACTCCACAAATGGTAGTTGTGGGTTGTTGTAAAAAATGTTGAACATTTGTCGAACATCAGCATCATCTCGCAGAATGAAAGATGTGTACATATAACGTTGTCCTGACTCAAATATGGGGCATTGAAAATGGAGATGTTGAATATGTTGGTGTGGTTCAATGTTTAGGTTTTGGTTAACAAGTTCAAGAAATTGTGTAAAGGTTATGGCCTTGTTGACCATGAAAGTTTTTGTGTTGTTACTAACGAAGGTGGTGCCTTCATTAGTGTTGCAGATCTGGCCGTTGTAGTAAATACAAACATATGCAGTTGGGCGACACATTGTGGTAGGGGTTGAGATGAATATTTGAAAGTTCTACGAATGTTTTTAGCTGTAGTGGTATTTATAGAATTTGTTTATTGTTGACTTGCTCACTAGTGTTAAGTGTGCATTTAAATGAACTAGTAAATAGACACTTAAGTATTGTTTCAAGGGTCGAAATCATAGTTTTTTTTTAATTTTGTTCTCCTAATTTGAGGTGGTTGTCCATGGAACTGGTGCACAATATATTTTTTTTCGGTTCTTTGATGTTTAAACTACATAAAAAATGTGTCATGGATATTAGTAATGTATAATTTAAAAAAAATTCATAACATGGCCATTTAAGCATTGTTGCAAGGGTCCAAATCATAGTGTTTTCGATTTGGTTTTCCTAATTTGAGGTGGTTATCCATGAAACTAGTGCACGATATTTTTTTTTTGGATTCTTTGACATTTAAAATACGGAAAAAATGTGTCATGCATATTAGTAATGTATTGGACATAATTTTAAAAAAATGCATAACATGACCACTTAACCATTGTTGCAAGGGTCCAAATCATAGCTTTTTTTATTTTGTTTTCCTAATTTGAGGTCGTTGTCAAAGGAATTGGTGCACAATATTTTTTTTGGATTCTTTGAATTTTAAACTACGAAAAACATGTGTATTAGTAATGTATTGGATATAATTTTAAAAGAATTCATAACATGGGCACTTAAGCATTGTTTCAAGGGTCCAAATCAGTTTTTTTTTTTATTTTGTTCTCCTAATTTGAAGTCGTTGTCCATGGAATTGGTCCACGATATTTTTCTTTTTGTATTCTTTGATGTTTAAACTACGGAAAAATGTGTCATGTATATTAGTAATGTATTGGACATAATTTTAAAAAAATTCATAACATGGGCATTTAAGCATTGTTTCAAGGGTCCAAATCATAGTTTTTTTTTTTTATTTTGTTCTCCTAATTTGAGGTTGTTGTCCATGGAACTGGTGCCTGATATTTTTTTTTTTTGGATTCTTTGACGTTTAAAATTATGAAAAAACTATGTCATGGATATTAGTAATGTATTGGACATAATTTTAAAAAAATGCATAACATGGCCACTTAACCATTGTTGCAAGGGTCCAAATCATAGTTTTTTTTTATTTTGTTTTCCTAATTTGAGGTCGTTGTCAAAGGAATTGGTGCACAATATTTTTTTTGGATTCTTTGAATTTAAAACTACAACAAACATGTGTATTAGTAATGTATTGGACATAATTTTAAAAGAATTCATAACATGGGCACTTAAGCATTGTTTCAAGGGTCCAAATCAGTTTTTTTTTTTGTTCTCCTAATTTGAGGTCGTTGTCCATGGA
This sequence comes from Glycine soja, assembly GCF_004193775.1. Classification (NCBI taxonomy): domain Eukaryota; kingdom Viridiplantae; phylum Streptophyta; class Magnoliopsida; order Fabales; family Fabaceae; genus Glycine; species Glycine soja. Next base: position 19,283,233 of record NC_041019.1, on the reverse strand, counting down.
ATTGGTCCACGATATGTTTTTTTGTATTCTTTGATGTTTAAGCTACGGAAAAAAATGTGTCATGGATATTAGTAATGTATTGGACATAATTTTAAAAAAATTCATAACATGGGCATTTAAGCATTGTTTCAAGGGTCCAAATCATAGTTTTTTTTTATTTTGTTCTCCTAATTTGAGGTTGTTGTCCATGGAACTGGTGCCTGATATTTTTTTTTGGATTCTTTGACGTTTAAAATTATGAAAAAACTATGTCATGGATATTAGTAATGTATTGGACATAATTTTAAAAAAATGCATAACATGGCCACTTAACCATTGTTGCAAGGGTCCAAATCATAGCTTTTTTTATTTTGTTTTCCTAATTTGAGGTCGTTGTCAAAGGAATTGGTGCACAATATTTTTTTTGGATTCTTTGAATTTAAAACTACAACAAACATGTGTATTAGTAATGTATTGGACATAATTTTAAAAGAATTCATAACATGGGCACTTAAGCATTGTTTCAAGGGTCCAAATCAGTTTTTTTTTTGTTCTCCTAATTTGAGGTCGTTGTCCATGGAATTGGTCCACGATATGTTTTTTTGTATTCTTTGATGTTTAAGCTACGGAAAAAAATGTGTCATGGATATTAGTAATGTATTGGACATAATTTTAAAAAAATTCATAACATGGGCATTTAAGCATTGTTTCAAGGGTCCAAATCATAGTTTTTTTTTTATTTTGTTCTCCTAATTTGAGGTTGTTGTCCATGGAACTGGTGCCTGATATTTTTTTTTGGATTCTTTGACGTTTAAAATTATGAAAAAACTATGTCATGGATATTAGTAATGTATTGGACATAATTTTAAAAAAATGCATAACATGGCCACTTAACCATTGTTGCAAGGGTCCAAATCATAGCTTTTTTTATTTTGTTTTCCTAATTTGAGGTCGTTGTCAAAGGAATTGGTGCACAATATTTTTTTTGGATTCTTTGAATTTAAAACTACAACAAACATGTGTATTAGTAATGTATTGGACATAATTTTAAAAGAATTCATAACATGGGCACTTAAGCATTGTTTCAAGGGTCCAAATCAGTTTTTTTTTTTGTTCTCCTAATTTGAGGTCGTTGTCCATGGAATTGGTCCACGATATGTTTTTTTGTATTCTTTGATGTTTAAGCTACGGAAAAAAATGTGTCATGGATATTAGTAATGTATTGGACATAATTTTAAAAAAATTCATAACATGGGCATTTAAGCATTGTTTCAAGGGTCCAAATCATAGTTTTTTTTTATTTTGTTCTCCTAATTTGAGGTTGTTGTCCATGGAACTGGTGCCTGATATTTTTTTTTGGATTCTTTGACGTTTAAAATTATGAAAAAACTATGTCATGGATATTAGTAATGTATTGGACATAATTTTTAAAAAAATGCATAACATGACCACTTAACCATTGTTGCAAGGGTCCAAATCATAGTTTTTTTTTATTTTGTTTTCCTAATTTGAGGTCGTTGTCAAAGGAATTGGTGCACAATATTTTTTTTTGGATTCTTTGAATTTTAAACTACGAAAAACATGTGTATTAGTAATGTATTGGACATAATTTTAAAAGAATTCATAACATGGGTACTTAAGCATTGTTTCAAGGGTCCAAATCAGTTTTTTTTATTTTGTTCTCCTAATTTGAAGTCGTTGTCCATGGAATTGGTCCACAATATTTTTTTTGTATTCTTTGATGTTTAAACTATGGAAAAAATGTGTCATGGATATTAGTAATATATTGGACATAATTTTAAAAAAAAAATCATAACATGGGCATTTAAGCATTGTTTCAAGGGTCCAAATCATAGTTTTTTTTATTTTGTTCTCCTAATTTGAGGTTGTTGTCCATGGAACTGGTGCCTGATATTTTTTTTTTGGATTCTTTGATGTTTAAAATTACGAAAAAACTATGTCATGGATATTAGTAATGTATTGGACATAATTTTAAAAAAAATTCATAGCATGGCCACTTAAGCATTGTTGCAACGGTCTAAATCATAGTTTTTTTTTTTAATTTTGTTCTCCTAATTTGAGGTGGTTGTCTATGGAACTGGTGCTCAATATATTTTTTTGGATTCTTTGACGTTTAAACTATGGAAAAAATGTGTCACGGATATTAGTAATGTATTGGACATAATTTTAAAAAAAATGCATAACATGGTCACTTAAGCATTGTTGTAAGGGTCCAAATCATAGTTTTTTTGTTCTCCTAATTTGAGGTTGTTGTCCATCGAACTGGTGCACAATATATATTTTTTTTGGATTCTTTAACATTTAAACTATGGAAAAAATGTATCACAAATATTAGTAATGTACTGGACATAATTTTAAAAAAAATTCATAACATGGGCACTTAAGCATTGTTTCAAGGGTCCAAATCATCGTTTTTTAATTTTGTTCTCCTAATTTGAGGTGGTTGTCCATTGAACTGGTGCACGATATACTTTTTTTTTATTCTTTGACGTTTAAACTAAGGAAAAAATGTGTTACGTATATTAGTAATGTATTGCACATAATTTTAAATAAATGCATTACATGGACACTTAAACATTGTTTCAAGGGTCCAAATCATAATTAATTGGGATTTTGTCTGTTGCGTGTAGGCATTCATTGTTCAATCACATGCACTGATAATTTGCGGAGACTCGCATTATTAAAAAAAAAAACCTTTAATCGATCCCATAGGGTTCGTCGGTTGTGTGCAGTTGTTCACTATGTGATCACATGCAATGAAACTTGGCATGCGAGGTTGTCTTGCACATGGCTTTTATCTGAATGTGAAGCCTTGAGATTCCAAAGGCCATTAAAAAACTATGTTACTGTCATGCCTTGTGATTCCAATTTCCATTAAAATAACAACCTTACTGTAACACCTCAAGATTCCAAAACCTCTTTGCACGACTGTCTTATGATCATGCCTCTAGCTTCCAAAGCACGCCTACCTCTATATTTAACTGCATGATATCACCCTATACTTTGCATAGTTACATCAATGTGTCAGTGGGCTAAACAAGAATAGTGCAAAAAAAAAATGAGTTCAGCCCCAATTTATGTGTTCCTTTATGTCAATGGTGAGATCACCTGCAATTCAACTGGAAACATAGTTTTCACCAGTGACAACACAAGATTGATGTTGTTGTATCCAACGACAACGCTAGTTGACATAACCAGCGTAATACAATAATCAATTACAGATGCTGATGTTTCATCTGCAATTACTTCAATTTGTTATCGTTGTCCTATACACGAAATGAATGGACATGTTGAGCATAGGACATGTCCAATTACTGATGAAGAAGATGTTTGGTGCATGTTTAATACATTTGCAAACATGCCAAGTGTAATATGTATGGAACTTAGAGTTGAAGTTCATACTTCACCATCACTGTCTCACGCTAAGGACCTAATTTGGACGGAGACGGAGCAGAAGTTGAATAGTTCCATGAAATTAGAATAAACTATTTAACATATGTTGTTGTATTGCTTTTAATTACTTGTTAGTTTTTATTATGTATTTGGCATTTGTTTGATGTGTTTATGTGATGTTGTTCAATCGTCATTTTTGTTTCTCATGAGGTTACTCAAATAAATTGCAAAATTAAAGGAGCATGAAAAGTTCAACATAAGTTAATTGGAGAATGATATTTTCATCATACAAAAAATTTGACTACTTAATCCCCATAATGGTGTCCTATTCCACATGGAGGGTGTCTCCTATGATGCAATCCTGTTGGATCGAGTGGCCTCGGAATAATAAAGAAGGGGGGGTTGAATTAATTATGAACGGGTCTTGACTAATCAAAAACACTTATCCTTCTTAATGTTACTAGATTCAATTTGGCTTTACTACTAAGTTATGAGAAAGTAAGGAATCGAAACAATAACTTAGACAAAAGTAAAGCGTAAATAAAAAGTGCACAGCGGAAATTAAAGAGTGTAGGGAAGAAGGAAACAAACACAAGTTTTTATACTGGTTCGGCAACAACCCGTGCCTACATCCAGTCCTTAAGCAACCACCGCTTCTTGAGATTTCCTTTAACCTTGTAAAATCCTTTACAAGCAAAGATCCACAAGGGATGTACCCTCCCTTGTTCTCTTTGAAACACCAAGTGGATGTACGCTCCACTTGAACTGATCCACAAGAGATGTACCCTTTATTGTTCTTAGTATTACAACCCAAGTAGATGTACGCTCTACTTGTACCACAAAGGATGTACGCTCCAATGTGTTAAGACAAAGAATTCTTAGGCGGTTAGTCCCTTGAATCTTTGTAAGGGGAAACAAAAGATATCTCAGGCGGTTAGTCCTTTGAAATCTTTTATTCAGAGGGAGGAGAAAGAATCAAAATAATTCTCAGGCGGTTAGTCCTTTGAATCATTTGGCAAGAGGGAGAAGAAAGAAAAGATAGCACACTTTTATTTTCTGCAGAATTTCCACTTGCAGAAAAACAAAGTTTTGAAACCGAAGTTTAGAAGGCTTTTTGGCAAGAGTTTTTGCAAAGAAAAATAATGGACAATGGTCAGAAAAGATTTGAAAGAGATATGTGTTTTTTATTCTTGTAAAATGCGTGCCAAGGTCTTGCTTTTATAGACTCTTCATGTCTGGTAAAAAAAACCATTGAAAGAGTTATGACTTTTGAGAAAATCATGTTAAGAGTTATAACTCTTAACTTTTTCTTCAAAACTATCCACTGGTAATCGATTACCACAATGGTGTAATCGATTACACAATGTATTTTATGAAAAGTTTTGACTCTTCATAATTGGATTTGAATTCCAACGTTCAGATTCACTTGAAATCGATTACTAATATAGTGTAATCGATTACACTATTTGAAAATCATTTTGAAACGTTACAAATCATTTGAAAACATTTTGAAAACCAATCTGGTCACTGGTAATCGATTACCAGAGAGTAATCACTCTGGTAACTTTAGAAAATTTGAGAAAATTCTTTTGTAAAACAAAACTGTGCTATTTGGTTTTTGAAAAAATCTTTTAATACTTATCCTATATGAAGTCTTGACTTGTTGCTTCTTGAGTTCTTCTCTTGAATCTTGAATCTTGGATTGGATTCTTGATGTTTGATCTTGAAGTCTTGAATCAATCACTTGAGCTTTTGGCATCATCAAAATTGCTTGGTTCATCATCATGAAGCTTGCTTCTACAAATCCTACCTCCCAAGGGCATTGGATAGAAGATTCCAAGAAGATTAAGCCAAAGATGCAGGAGAAGGCCCTAGGGTTCTCATGAGCCTTAGGGTAGATTTTGGGCCCATAGGCTACGAATGAGCCCACTTATCTTTGTATATATTAGATTAAGGTTTCATTATTTTTGGGCATTGTATTTAGGGCTCCATAGTGTAGGGAGGGTACCCTGGTAATGTAGGATTTTTCAGCCCTTGTATTTTAGGACACCTAGACTAGTTTTTGTATTAGGGGTAGTTTTGTAGTTTCACATGCATTAAGTGCACAATTTGATGTGTGTGTTGGGAGAGAAATTTAATTGGATTGGGAGAAGCCCAACCCAATTAAATTTTGGACCAAGTTAAGGAGGAGGTGAACATTTGCTTACTACACCCCATTGTCACATCATATAGTCATACTTTGTGCATGTCTTTCATGCTTTACATGCCTCATGACACCTAAGCACACTTAGTGGAGAATCTTTGACTTGATCTTGGATTATTGGGCTGATCCATAGCTGAAATTAACTAATCATAATTAGTGAAATTATGGCTCCAAATTTGGCTCCACAAATTCAAATTCAAATTCAAGTGAAATTTGAATAGAAATTCAAATTTCCCTCCAATTTTGTGTTACACTTAGGCTATAAACAGAGGCCTTGTGTGTGAATTTTTTTCAACTTTGATCATTTGAGAAATTAGATTTCAAAGTTCCGACCTCATTTGAGGTGTAAATTTCGTGCCCCCCTCTCTCCCTCTCCCTCCACCCATCTTCTCCTACCTTCAAGCTCTTATCCATGGCTTCCTATGGTGGTGAGCTTGTTCTTGATTCATCATCTCCTTGAAGTGGCATCTCCAATCACCTTTCCTCCTTCTCTATTCCATTTCCATTGATCTTCAAGAATCAAAGGACTCCATTGATGAAGAACATCCAAGGCCTACAAGCTCTACATGGAGCTACATCATGTGGTATCAAAGCATCTTCCTATAGGTGATGTTCTGTTGCTTCCTCTATCTTTTTGTTCGGTCAATTCACTTTAATTCCTTGTTCTTCATCATCTTCTCCATGTATCTCCTCCATTGTCTTATGTTTTGGTGCTGTTTAGAGTAGATTCAAAAAAATAAATCGATTAAATCTTAGATCTACACTTGTTCTTGCATTTTTATGGTTCAAAATTTATAGATCTACTCTTGAATCATGTTTTTGTGTTGATTTTAGGTTCTATCTTTTTTCAGTCATAATCTTCTTGTGCTGAACCTTTAGATCTCAATTTTGATGCAAAATATTGATTAGAAAAGAAAACACAAAAATCTAAGTGTAAATCACTTCATTCATGTTCTCTTAGAGTCATGTTTAGTCATAATAATTTTCACATGATGTTCTAAGTTTGTGTTGAATTTTGATTTTGTTGATTAAATTCTAGATACACTTGTTCATGTATTCTTTCAATTCTTAGCCTATCATTTGAATTTTGAGTCTAATTCATGCATGTTATTTAGTTCATAACATGTTCTAAATCAATTCCTAGAAGTAGTCTTATTGTTGAACTTTTTTTTTTGTTTTCTAAGTTTCCTATATGATGCCTATGAAGAAATTGAGTCGTGGTGTTGAGTTGTGGCTGGATTTACGAATCAAAATAAGTCTTAAGCTCTCTTGAATTGTGTTATCCAAGACAATTGAGCATAAGAAAACACAAATTGTATTTATCCTAGCCTTAAGCAACATAAACACTATTCTTGATTTCTAGGTTGAAATTTTGGTTGTTGTCCGTTCTGACACATTGTCTTCTTAACTAAGCTATGGCTTGAATACCTCGATTTTTGAGATGAAATTTTAACTAGATAAAACAAACATCTGGATGAAAAAAATGGAAAAAGAATGAACAAGAAAAAAGAGAAATGAGCAAGAAAAGGTGACAAAGATTAACGTCAAAATACACGTCTAGAACAACAAAAAAATATGTATGCTTGATTTGCTTGAAAATTGTTCATTATTTTGAGTTGATTTACAAGCCTATTTGACTTTTTGGAGTTGTTCATCTTTTAGATGTGTTTCCAAAATGACATAACTAGAATTTTTCTTTGAATCTTGTTTTTATTTTGTTAATCTAATCTAGTGCCATTCTAGGACTTCCTTTGTGATCCACCTTGGCCTCTGGTGCTATTTTTTTGCTTTATTTTTCCTTGAATCTCATTGAATTAATGTCATGTTAAATTTCCTTTTTGTTTTATCTTTCATTTCATCTTTTGGTTTCTTGCTTGTCTTTTTTTTTTTTGTGTTTAAGTGTTGCCTACAATAATGATTGGAAGAGGAAATTGGTACATTGCTTAAAGGAAGATTTTGAGTCTTAGAGGTTAACCATCCTAGGAGCACCATTGGATTTGAAGAAACCAAAGTCTCACCAAATTTTGAGTTAAACACTTGAGAAAACAAACAAGCATTGAAGACAAATTTGAAGACCTTAATTGCTTTGTTAAATTTGTTGTAATAGAACAATTGAGTGCTAATTTTTTTTTCTATTGCAATTCCTTGTATTTGGACATTGTTCAGGGGTGTATAGGGAGTCTCCAAGAGACCACCCAAACCTCTATTTGTGTGTAATAGCTTAGTGTAAACCGTGTAGACTAAGTGAAGAGCCAGTTGGGACCTCTAGAGGGTCATCCAAGCCTTCACATAGGAAACCGTCTAGCTTGCTTTAAATTTCCTTTACCTTCCATTGTCAAACCGCCTAGATAGCTTGCTTTTTACCAATTAGTTTTTACCTTATCTTTCACACCTCTTTTAGTGTTTATTTTGGTTAGTTTCAACCATAGTTTATCTTTCCTTTTGTTTCCAAACCCCCAACAAGAAATAACCATAACTTAGGAACCAACATAAGTCTTCATTCTTCATTTAGTGTTAATGGTGAGGGTTATACTCTTAAGGACCCCTTGTATAGGATATTAGATGAGATGAGATCCTTTAAATTGTGGAAAGAAAAACAAGAAAGAAAAGAAAAAGGAAAAAAAAGAATGGAAGAAATAAGTCAATGTGAAAGAGAGAAAATAAGAGAGGAAGAAAGAAGAATAATAATGAAAGAAATGAAAAGATAAAAATATACCTCCTATAGTATTCATGACTCTTGCAATAGTTTAAGTGAATAACTTAGTGACTATTATGGAGGGTGGCATAGGTCACATACTAAACATCACTCCCAAAGAAGAGAAAAGGATAGAAGGCCTCAAGAGGTTAGCATTAGCCTTCCATATTTTCATGGAAAGGATAATGTTGAGGCCTACTTAGATTGGAAAATGAAGGTTGAACAACTCTTCGCTTGCCATCATATTAGTGAAGAGAGAAAAGTTCCATTGGCTACCCTTAGCTTTCAAGGGTATGCCCTCTATTGGTGGACTTCCCTTGTTAGGGAAAGAAGGATTCATAGGGATCCCTATTAGAGTATTGGAATGATCTTAAGAGTGCCCTTAGGAAGAGGCACATTCCCTCTTACTATGAAAGGGAGCTTATGGACAAGCTCCAAAGGCTTAGACAAGGGAGTATGAGTGTTGAAGAATATAGACAACAAATGAAACTACTTCTTTTAAGAGATGAACTTAGGGAGGAGGAAAGAACAAGCATAACTACGTTCCTTAGTGGGCTTAGTATGGAAGTGATGCAATCCTACCCCAAAAGGGCATTGGATAGAAGACTCCAAGAAGATTGGGCTAGAGATGCAGGAGAAGGCCTTAGGGTTCTCACGAGCCATAGGGTAGATTTTGGGCCCATGGGCTAAGTATGAGCCCACTTTTCTTTGTAAATATTATAATATGTTTTCCTTCTTTTGGGTCTTTTATTTGGGTCATTTTAGGTTTGTAGGATACCTTACAAATTAAGAACACCCTACCCTATGAGTTAAGGGTACCTTAGTAGTATAGGGTTTTAGCCTTGTATTTCAGGGCATTTGTAGTAGTCTTTATAGTAGGGACTTTTTTTGTATTTTCATGCATTTTGACATGGGGGTAAGCTTAGCTATTGGAGGTGTGTGTAGTCCCCCCCCCCCCCTTCTAGCTTCTCAAGGAATATGCTAAGATGCCTTTGACATATTCTTCCAATATTCCTTTAGAATATTCTTGTGACATATTCCTTTTCCATGTGCTAGAGTCACACCTTTTATTCTTGTGACATCTAAAGAGAATATATTAAGATGCCTTTGGCATATTCTTGGAATATGCTAAGATGCCTTTGACATATCCTTGGAATATTCTTCTTAGTTTCACATAAAATGAAAGACAAGTGAATTTCATTTAGTTAGTGACCTAGGCTATAAATAGAAGCATGTGTAACACTTGTCACAACTTTGATGAATGAGAGTCTTGTGAGACACACTTCAAAGTTCAACCTCTCTCCCTTTCTTCCTTCAATTTTTCATGCCACTTTCTCTCTCTCATTATCTTCCTCCATTGAAGTTTCCTCTCTAAGCTTCTTATCCAAGGCACTCTCTTGGTGGTGAAGCTTCTCCTTACATGGCTTATTCCCTAGTGGATGGCACCTCCTCTCTCCTCTTCTCCTTTATCTTCTGCTGGGACTCCATGGCTGAAAATCACCATTGAAGGACCTTAGTGAAGCTCAAAGATCCAACCTCCATAGAAGCTTCTCAAGCATGCTTCCATCAGGAAGTAAGGGACAAGGTTGAACTCCTTCCATATAGGGACCTAGATGAGCTAGTCCAACTTTGTATAAGAGTGGAGCAACAACTTAAAAGAAAGCCTTCTTCAAAATCTTATGGCTTTCACACTTATCCAAGGAAGGACCAAGCCCAAGGAATTTTGGGGGCTGCACCTTCAAAATCTAAGGAAGATAAGGGTAAGACCATAGAGAAATCCACCCCTCAAACTAGTTTCCAAGCAAGGACGAGCAACATTAAATGTTTTAAATGTCTTGGGAGAGGTCACATTACCTCTCAATGCCCCACAAAGAAAACCATGATTATGAGGGGTCAAGACATTTATAGTAGTCAAGAGGAGACTACTTCTTCCCCTTCCTCTAGTGGAAGTGAAGATGAAGTAAGGGGTGAAGAGTCTAGTGAGGAAGTCTAGCCCCATGAAGAAGGCGACCTCCTAATGGTTAGAAGGCTCCTTGGAGGCCAATCTTGTGATCTATCCCAATCCCAAAGAGAGAACATCTTTCATACAAGATGCAAAATTTCAGATAAAACTTATTCTCTCATCGTGGATAGTGGATCTTGTTGCAATTATTGTAGCACAAGATTAGTTTCCAAGTTGAACCTCACTATCATTCCCCACCCAAAACCTTATAAACTCCAATGGCTCAATGAGCAAGGGGAAATGATAGTTAACCAACAAGTGAAGGTACCTTTCTCTGTTAGGATATATAAGGATGAAATTAATTGTGATATAGTTCTCATGGAGGTAGGGTAGGGCATATTCTCTTAGGAAGTTCATGGCAATTTGATAGGAAGATCATTTACAATGGCCTAACTAATGAGATTACCCTCACCTATCTTGACACTAAATTTGGGTTGCATCCTCAAACACCTTCACAGGTAGCTAAGGATCAAGTATGAATAAAACTCAAATGGGATGAGGAAAACAATAGAAAAAGAAAAAAAGAACAACCTTTAATGGTTAAGGAGGAGTGTGAGGAGGTAAGTGTCTCCTCCAAGAGGTAAGCTAAGATGGAAAGTCATTTTGCAATAAAGGTAAACATTAAAGAAACTTCCCTTCTTAGACAACCTCCACATCTTCTCTTTTGTAAAAGGACACTTGTTAGCATTGCCATACCTCTTGATCTTGAGGTTATTCCTCAAGTAAAGGAGTTGTTGGATGAGGGTTTGGTTCGTAAGAGCTTAAATCCTTGTGCTTTGTTGGTGCCTAAAATAGGTATTATTAGGCACCAAATCCCTAAGATAGGTGGTATGATGAATGTGTTGAGTGGTACAATCCTCTCTTGTAAAATCACCCATGCACCCAACATCTTTATGATTCGCATACATAGGGGCTCATTAGGTAGATTTGCTCTTAATTTTGGTTTCAATACAAACCTAGGGGCTCATATGGGACACCTTAGGTTTGTCGTACTTTTTGGTAGGAGTAATCAACATGAAAATATAGAAAAAGGTATGTTTTATTGCATTACTTTCCTTAATTTTTTAAATAGTGATCAAGAGGTTCCCATGGACCCTAAGAGAATAAAGATCATTCCTGAGTGGCCCACTCCACCAAGTATAAGGGAAATTTGGGGCTTCCATGACTTAACAAACTTTTACAAAAGGTTTGTCCCATATTTTTCTATACTTGTAGCAACACTCATTGAGTTGGTGAGGAACCATGTTCCCTCATGGGAAGATGCCCAAGAAAGGGGTTTTTAGACCTTAGTCCTACTCTAATAAGCGCCTGTTAACTAAAGATAGAATGAATAGATTTGGTATGGCAACTGATGGGCTATGTGTTTTCTACAAAATGCCGGAAACTTGTCAACACTTGTTGTTTAACTGCAGTGATATTAAACCAGTTTGGGAGAAAATATTGAATTGGATTGGTTTTAACCATACTCCTACTATGTGGGATGAGGAGCTGAAGTGGATTGTGCAAAACACGAAAGGTAAAGGCTGTAAAAGAAGTTTGTTGAAGATGGCAGTGGCTGAAACGACGTATATGATTTGGTGTGTGAGAAACCGGATCATATTTCAAGATGGTAGGAAAGAGGAGCTTCAATATGACACCATAAAAAATGTGATTCTTAGAAGAGTAGAAACCAATAGAAAACTCAGGATGTACTGTAGTATGAATATTTAGTCTTGCTTGCCTTTGACTAGTCAGTTTGGACCTGGATCTTGGATTGGCTTGTTTTGTAATGTTCTTTTTTTTTTGGCAATATATATTCCTTATTCCAAAAAAAAAAGAATCAAAGAGTCATTCAATCAAAGCAAGTTTCAAGAATCAAAGAGTCGTTCAATCAAGATTCAAGATTCAAGATTCAAGATTCAAGTAAAGAATCAAGAGAAGACTCAATTAAGATAAGTATTAAAAGAGTTTTTCAAAATATTGAATAGCACAATTTTTTTCAACAGAATTTTTCAAAGAAAAATCTTTTACCAAGAGTTTTACTCTCTGGTAATCGATTACCCGAAGACAGTAATCGATTACCAATAGCCAACATTCTTTTCAAACTGATTTACAAAGCAGTAATCGATTACCAATGTTTTAAAATGTTAGATTTCAAATTTCAAGAGTCACAACTTGTGATAAAACTTTTTCAAATCATTTCAAACTTGTGTAATCGATTACATAATACTTGTAATTGATTACCAGTGTTTCTAAACATTTTGATTTTCAAATTTAAACATGAAGAGTCACATCTGTTGATGTGTAATTAATTACACTATGATGGTAATCGATTACCAGTGACTTATTTTGAAAATTAAATTACCAAAAGTCACAATTCTTAAAATGACTAGTTTCTGAAGATTTTTCAAAAGTCGCAACCTTTAAAGTGACTAGTTTTCAAAAGAGTCACAACTTTTAAAGTGACTAGCACCAGGATGCACCCATTACACCTCATGATGACCCAACTGAGGTGGGCCATGGGACTCAATAATTCTTTATCAGCTTAGCAACTTTTAATTTCATCCAAAAAATATATTATTTAAACGATTTTAAAGCAATATTTCAGAAAAATAATTTGAGGTGTTGCATTTCCTACCAACAATTAAAGAATAGATTATTAACTAAATAATTTGCATAAACCTATATTTAGGATTTTAAACCATATAATATGAAAGAAAATAGTTACATTAAAGTAATTGAATTTATATTTTAAAAATATAATTTTAGGGACCAAATCCAGCTCAACTTACTACTACAAAAATCACTTTTTACGACATTGATTTTATGTTTAACTTGATTTTCAATCCTTTTTACTGTTTGTTTTTCATAAGTCTGTTTTTCAATAAATCCTGTCTAACTTGATTTCTTTGCTGTGTTTTGGTGCAGATGGCCTCAAGGAAGAGAAAAGATTCCACTTCTAAACCTCAGGAGCCCTATGACACATCCAAATTTGTGTTTGAGATCGCCTAGGAGCGATACGAGCAAAATGTCCATAGTAGGAACATCCTCTTAGAGAGGAATATGGAGCTAGCAAATTCACACTATGACGAGTTCCTCAGGGAGCTTGAGAGGCACAGGTGGCACAGAGCCTTGACCAGGCAACCAGATAATCACACAGACTTAGCCCTGGTCAAGGAATTGTATGCCAACCTCTATGATCCAGAGGATCGCTCCCCCAAGCAATGCAAGGTGCAGAGGAAGCTGATTAAATTTGATGCTGATACGCTGAATGCGTTCTTGGAAACTCCAATGGTCCTGGAGCCTGGGGAGAGGTACTCGGCCTATTCACGATTCTATCACACGCACCCGGACCCTCAGGGGCTGGCAGTGAAGCTTTGTATTCCAAGGCGAGGATTTATGCTGAATGCAGAGGGGGCCCCATAGAAGCTGCTTAGGAAGGACCTGACCACATTGGCTCACACTTGGAGTGTCCTCTCCTACTCCAACCTTGTCCCTACTTCTCATGCTTCTGATTTGAACATGGATAGGGCAAGGTTGGTATACGGGCTCGTCATGAAGATGGATATGGACGTGGGCTCGATCATCTCAGGCCAGATCTCTCAGATGGCCTAGTCCAACTCCTCTAAGCTTGGCTTTCCTGCACTTATCACAACATTGTGCATAGCCAGAGGAGTAGTATCTGACTCACTCACCTTCGAGTCCCTCAGCCTGGCCATTAACTTGGCCTACATCAGAAAGAACTGGTTGAACCCAGATGATCCGATCATCACATTTCTTGGGTCCCGCAAGACCAGGGCTAAGGCTCCTGCATATGCTTCCACCTCAGTTTCTACTCCCACACCAGCACCAGTACCAACTTCAGCCCCTCTAACACCAGTCTCAGCCCCAGTGGGCCCATCCATGCATAGCACAGACGCCATCATGCCGATGTTGCAAAGCATTCACCACGTCCTTTTCCTGGTGATGCAGAGCATTCATAACTTAGCTCAACAACGGCCGATCATCAGCATGGAGGATTTCATGACCCAAGTTGCCTGGCCTAGAGTCCATCCTTCCTTTTTGGGGGAAGGTGAGGCTCCTGTGACCCAGGAACCATAGACCCAGGCCCTTAGAGACGCTGAAGACACCCCAACCGACATAGTTGCAGATCAGGTAGCAGAGGATGCCACGCTAGAGGCTACGGAGGTTGAGGAGACTCTGGCGGGCACGCCTATGGAGGAGGCTGAGGAAGGAGGCACAGCAGAGGCTGGAATAGATGAAGATTATGTGGAGGGCATCACTGCGGTGCAGGGGACTTGGGACCCATGGCCCACCTCAGCTCAGGATGCACCCATTACACCCCATGATGATCCAGCACCAGCCCAGGATGATTGATGATAGGACTTTATTTAATTATGCTACTTTTTGGACATCCTGTGGCCCAGGAACCACAGACCCAGACCCCTGGAGATGCTAAAGACACCCCAGCCGAGATAGTTGCAGATCAGGCAGCAGAGGATGCCACGCCAGAGGCTGGGGAGGCTAAGGAGACTATGGAGGAGACATCGGCAAGCACGCCTATGAAGGAGACCGAGGAAGGAGGCACAGCAGAGGCCAGCATAGATGAAGACTATACGGAGGACGTCACTACGACGCAGGGGACTTGGGACCCATGGCCCACCTCAGCTCAGGATGCACCCATTACACCTCATGATGACCCAGCACCAGCCCAGGATGATTGATGACATGACTCTATTTAATTATGCTACTTTTCGGATATCTTGTGGCCAAGGAACCACAGACCCAGGCCCCTGGAGACACTAAAGACACCCCAGCTAACATAGTTGCAGATCAGGCAACATAGGATGCCACGCCAGAGGTTAGGGAGGTTGAGGAGACACCAGAAGGCACGCCTATGGAGGAGGCTGAGGAAGGAGGCACAGCAGAGGCCAGCATAGATGAAGACTATGTGGAGGACGTCACTACGGCATAGGGGACTTGGGACGCATGGCCCACCTCAACTTAGTATGCACCCATTACACCTCATGATGATCCAACACCAGCCCAAGATGATTAATGACAGGACTTTATTTAGTTATGTTGCTTTTTGGATAGTTTTTATTTTAGTTTTTTTTATTTACTTAGCATATTTTTACTGCTTTTGAACAGTTTACTTGTTTTGGATTTTGCACAGTGGTTTTATGATACATTTTCTTTGGTTTCAATTAGTAGTGGTGTTTGTTTGATATGGGTTTGAACTAAATTGATTGCATGAATTGAGTGACTTGTGATGCTAGATCATATATCTCGAATAAGTATGTTGTATGTAGAAGAGAAAGAACATGAAAATTAGGGGCATGAGTGAAAATGTCAGCTTGTTTGATAGGTAAATAGCGAAGCTAACCAATTGTTGTAACCCGGTGAGATGTGTGAATCTTAAATTGTGAGAGAACGCCTAGCATCAAGTAGCGATTTTTGCATGAATCTCTAAATACTGAATGAATGCATGATTTGAAAATGATGAAGGCCATGATTAATTTGAATTAGCCACTTAGCCAAACAGCCTTACCTTGTTCATGAATGATTAAACCCTTGCACCTTTTTGAGCTTGAATATGATTGAATAAGTCTTTGAACCCTAAACTTAAATGCAATTGTGATCTCTGTCTACCTTTCCTTAGGTTATAGGAGAGCATTGTATGGTTTATTACAAATTTGTCCCAAATTTGGGGGAGTGTGTTTGGGTGATCTTTGTTGCAGTAATAGAAGTAACAACCACATAGAGAGCCAAGTAATAAATAGTAGCAGTAAATAGAAACTACTAAAATAAAAAATAAAAAAAAAAAGAATTTCAAGAATAAGTGAAGCTCTGTGTGCTGTTAATTGTGTTGTAATTTCATTGTGCTTGTGGCATATCAATAGAAGTTGGGAATTAAAGAAAAAAAGGTGATATTTGGATGAATGCTCTCCTAGAACCTAAGTTTTGCATCCAAGAAAAACCATGAATTGTTTGTAGCCCAGCCTCATTACAAGCCAAAGAAAGTTCTTCAGATCCATTTTGTGTGTTTATGATTGTATGGAATGAGATGAAATGCAAAAGTAAGGAATTGTGTTGGTTGTCTATTTAAGGAATTACCTTAAACACTTGAGCATATGAGAGAAACAATGGTCGTGACGATTAAGCTTGGTTAACCTTCCTTGATACGTATCATGCTTGCTAGCTTATTTCATTTGTGCTGCTTAATAGATCATGCTCATATCTTTGAAAATACTGCATTTCACTTTGAAAGGTTGTTCATTGATGCATTGCTTACTCATCTCAGGTTGTGTAATTGATAAATTTGAAACAAACACAATTTTGGTTAACCACTGTTGATTCCTTTCACTTGAGGACAAGTAAATTGTTATTTTGTTTGCTCGAGGACAAGAAAAACTGTAAATTTGGGGGAGTTTGTGAGTTGCTATTCAGGAGTTATTATTATATTGGAAATTTACAAGAAAATAGCAATGTGCCTCAAATTTATGGTTCTTTTTGTAGAAATTGTATATATTTTCTTTCTTGTGTGATTTTATAGAGTAGAAACTCCATTCTTGTGACCTAATGTTGATTTCAATTCGGTTTGTAGGCCAAAGAAGAGAAGGCGCAAAAAGCTGCTAATGAACTCGCTTAGCGAGGCAGATTGGCTAAGTGAGGCAGATTGGCTAAGCGAGCCTCATCCCCTTAGCGAGGCAGACAACTTGCTTAGCGGATGGGAAACCCAAGAAGAGGATAAGTCAGAGATCTGCATGCTCAGCATGCAACCAGCCCGCCCAGCGAGAACGTTGTCTCTTTTCGCGCTTAGCGCGCCCAAGCTCGCTTAGCGAATTTTCACTTACTCTCGCTCAGCGAGACATGCTCGCTGAGCAAGCCTTCATGTGTTGAGAAGTCCAAGAGCCTTTAAAATACTGAGAATGGTAGAAACCAAAGGAGGACAACCACAACCAGAGGCTAGCCAAGCATTTACTACGTGAAAATAGATAGAAATAGGGTTGAGAGGTTGGAGAAGACATTCTCCTTCATCTTCTTCCATTTTCTTTCACCAAAAACATTTCTTTCTTTGTTGTTTTGAAGCTTTACTTGTAATGGAAGGGTAGAACCTCTTTGTTGGGGAGTAGACTACTGAAACTCTTGATGTAATTTTCTAACTATCTATTTAATGTTATTTTATGGTGTTCTTTGCTTTTATCTATACTTATTTTACATGCTTGTGGCTTGATCACCCATTTGTATGTGTTGTTAGGCTTTTTAGTGTTGGAAAATACTTTAAAAACTTAGAACTTCATAGGGCAAGCTAGAAATTTGTATGTCTAGGAATGGAGTGGAGTAATCTAGTATATTTTACACTATATGTTTAGTGCAACTCTTTTAGAACGAGTTTGTTGAGGAATCAAGAACAAAAGCTAAGAGAGTTAGGCTCATTCATGTAAAGAATCATGGTCTGAGTATTTTCTCGATGTAGAACATTGAGATAACGTTAAATAGAGAAAAACCCTTTTATACAGCAAGAGAAATTTCAGTAGGAAACTCCCCAAAGCTTTTATCTTGATATTTGTCGCATTTTATAGCTTTTGAGTAGTTTACTTTTGTCTAAATAGTTAATATTGCAGAAAACTTATTTCACCACTTAATCCTTACCTTATTTCAAAGTTAAGAAGTGTTTATATACTGAATATACATAGTCTAGGTGAAACAAATTCCCTGTGGATACGATACTTGGTCTTACCGTTTTATATACTACTTGTGCGAATCGGTACACTTTGCCGA
Organism: Glycine soja; assembly: GCF_004193775.1. NCBI lineage: Eukaryota > Viridiplantae > Streptophyta > Magnoliopsida > Fabales > Fabaceae > Glycine > Glycine soja. Next base: position 19,265,176 of record NC_041019.1, on the reverse strand, counting down.
CTACCCCAACAAGTTTTTGGCACCGTTGCTAGGGAATTTCTTTCCACTTAGATTGTATAATTCAGTTTGGAAATAATTACATTTTGATATCCAACATGCCAATGACTTCACCTTTTTCCATATGAGGGAAGTGCATGAATATACCTATCAATTAAAAAAGTCAATTCATATAAATCTCTTACTTAATGAATTACTTTTCCAGAATTTGACTCCACTGAACAAGATGTGTACAATGAGAAATATAATAAAATCATTTAGCCAATTGTCCATGCATGATGACAACATTCTTAACTTAATTTGACATTTATTAGAACCATAAAGCTCGAGGGGCTCAAACAAAATGAAAGGTAAAATATGAAATAAATGGGTTGAATACATATTTCGAGGTGCATGCTCACCAACTTCCATTGTCAATTTTACCTTGGTATCCTGAAATAAGTACTTCATATGAGCTTACTTCCAATACATCAATTCCTATATGAAATAAATGGGGTGAATACATATTTCTCGCTAATTTGTCCATTTCATATAGCTTTGTGCTAACAATAAAGATGTTAACAAAACCCTCATAATTCAATTCGTCAACTTAAAAAAAACTAAAAGAGAAAAATACATTATATCTACTTCAAACTGCATTATATCAAACAAGATCCCTTTTAAAAAGCTAATAGTTTCTGAATCTGACCAAATTCCAACAACATAAATTCCTTTACCTAAGCTAAAACCAAATAAATGTCCTTCTTAACTGCACAATGCATGATGATAGCATGCCAATTTATTAACTATAAGTATCATCACTTGCTATCACCCACAAAATTGGTAGACAAAACAACATCCTCTATGTAACCATGGATCCTTTTCAAACTTCCCTTGGATGCTTCCCTATGAAAAAATTGAAGACATGATATGAGTACTTCATTATATCATATCCAAAAACTTGACAACGTAGTTTCAGCAACCCAAAAATCTCTTTAGTAAAATAAAATTCAGAACAAAATCATTAGTATATAGAACTACATTGATTAAACAACCACTAAAAGAGAGAAACATGTTGATTAGACATTCATCTTGAAAAAAGTTACAAATATAGAAAAAAAATAAAATGAAATGGAAATGTACAAAAAATACATGTAGAAAATAAGTTTCCCACTGCTTTATATATCTATGTATAAAAAAATCACATATATAAAGATCCTCAAAAGCTAAAAAAGGAATAAAAAATCCAATTGGCAGAAAATGGCAACTATCTATGGTTAAGAAACTACATAAAGATCTTAACATGTGATCTATAAAAGGAGGCAAATCCAGCATCAGGTGAATCAAACAACACCATTCTGGTGAATGCAAGGACCTATGAGAACATATTAGCTTTTTGGAAATTGTCACTACCATAATTGACCAAACCATCTATATTGGATTGCACCTTGCCATTCAAAATTCAGAGCAAAAAGCAACAGTGAAATTAAAATTAGATGAAATGCTCAAACTAAAGTAGAGAACAAATGAGACATTTCATCAAACACATTGCAACCAACCTAAATTTGCAAAACAAACCACCAAATGTTTCTATTTCTCACTCTGAACACGTGACAGATAAAGATAGTGATTTCATCAAACACATTTTCTAAAAAAAATTCCTCTATCCTTTCAAACATTTATTTTTTAATCTCTCTCCTTTTTCGTCTCTCGCCATAATATAAATGTATTGTGAAATTTTTTGTTTTATACAAAATAAATGTTTATTCTAATTTATGGTGAGAGATGAAAGGCTTGGTGAAACCTAGGTTTCTAAACCTAGAGTAGCTTAAGGAACAACATTCTTGAACCCTAGGTTTCCTCTTTCATTTGCTCTTTCATCTCTAACCACTGATGAGCTAATGGACTTCACAAAGCCCATTGATGAGGTTAAGACGAGATCTCTCAAGAATATAGGACTAGTTGATATAGGGAATGATTGGATTTACAATGCTCCTCTAGTGGATGTGGATGAGGAGCAAGCTACTGAAAAAGTTGGAAAAGTGGAAGAGAAGCCTATGACTACCTTTGAGAAATCTATGCTAGCCAAGATGGATGAGCTAATGTGAGTTTAGAAGGAGGATTATCATGAACTCAAGAATAGTTTGGAGTCCATCTCTGCTAGGCTATATTATGAGCTTAATGTTCCATTTCATGATGATTAGGCTTAGTGCTCTACTTCAAGCTTCCTTTATGTTTATTTTTGAATGATTTATGTTAAGCCCTTATATCTATTTTTACTTATGAAATGCTATCATGTAATGCCCTTAGAGGCCCTTTCGAAATATTAATGATATTATGCTTATGATGATTTTGATTACTGATTGCATTATGATTGGTTCTGTTTTGAGCCTTTTGGCTTTGTTATGCCAAAAAGGGGAGAAATTGTGTGAATTATGTTCTCCTTATGGATTGAAAACTGTGAGTTGATTGGTTATGTTTTACATTGTTATAATTACTTGCTTATTTAACCAAGATTTTTTACCTAAGGAGATCTTTGTTAATCAAGATTCAAATATTTCTTAAGAAGATCAAAGACTTGGCATTTCAATTGGTTAACTTGTACTATGATGTTCAGATTTTCATGAATTAGGTCAGTTCATTCCATAAATTCTTTTGTTGATTCGTAGATTAATGGATAACAAAAATAAGGTTCTTCAGTTCCTTATAGTAGGGTTCTCTATAAGGGGTTTTGATTATTTTTTTCTTGAGGGGTTCAAGATAGAAAATGTTCTTTTAATTTCCATGTGCATAGTGTTTGCAACCTGAAATTCATAGTGGAATTCTTAACTAAGGATGTTGAGAAAAAATGGATGTAGATTAGTCATGATCGAATCAGTGTAAATTGTTTGGCCTCTTAAATCTTTTTTCCTTATAACTCGTATTTCAACAATTGGATCTTGTAATTCAGTCTTTGCTTCAATTGATTTTAATTCAATGGTTGGAAATGGTTTTTTGATTTCAATTTAAATCTTTAACTCTAATAACTTGGTTATATAATTGATCTTGATAAGAAAAGAGAGTGAATATCAATTGGGTTTTTGAAAAATAGTGAAAAAATTTGAAAAATCTATTCACGCCATCTAGTTTCCCTTGTCTGGTCCAACATGGATGCTTCCTAACTTATCAGACACTAATTGTACAATGTATTGCATTTTATTTTATTTACCTACACAATAAAAGAAAATTATCAAATATGTGTTTAAGTAATGCTATAATTAAAACTATACTATAATATATATATATATATATATATATATATATATATATATACATTTTATGATTCATTTTCTTTTTATTAATAAGTGAAATCATGCACATAACACTACTACATAAAAAGGCTTTAATATCGGTTCTGAAGGAGTTTCAACATTTGTACTAGAATCGATGTTGAAACTGTCGTCACTGAAAGTAGACAATTTTAACATTGGTTTTAAAATCGATGTTGAAAATCAACATCTACATTGATTCTGACTGAAACAGATGTAGAAATGTTACCAAAATTGTGTATTCTGAAGCGCTTTCTAAATCGATTATGAAAAAATTAATGTTAAAAGTTGTATCCAATATCAATTTTTGACAAAACTGATGTTGAATGTGTCTTTATAACATCGGTTTTAGACCAACCAATGTTGTTTTTTGCAATAATAATAATAATAATAATAATAATAATCTTCAAATTGCATAGTATAAAAAAAACATGAGGTGAATCAAATTAATACACTATATAAACAATATCTAGTTTCTAAAGGTTCCTTGTGACTAAACCAAATCCAAGTATGGTAACCTCTAATTTTTATTAGGCTAAATTGAAACATATGATGTTCTAAGAATTTTACAAATAGATGTTCTAAGAATTTAGGTCCTGACCTTTGCATCCAGATTTCAAAGAGTTGTTGAGACCTTCTCCTGCTGACTTTGTTATCATCACTATTGGAATTGAAATGTTTGCCTCAATGCTATTGGAGCAAACCATCTCAAAGAGATCTGAAAAAAAAATTGTTAGATATCGAATAAATATCAACTAAACATAAAAGAAAAGAGAGGTGTGGTAAAGGCTGATTTAAAGTTCCATACCATAATTCTTTTTTAATCTCTGAATTATATGCATACATGTATGAATAGCTTTAATTAACACTAAGTATCAAAACATAAAAAGAATTTGATTAAAAATTAAATAAAACCTTTTAAAAAAAAATGCCTCTCATATCCAATACTCACTCTTCTGCATTAAAATGTTCAACACCCAGGTCTTTATCTCATATGAATATATAGTCATATGGTACCACAATGTCAGGATGCAAAAATGGCATACCACCTATTAGGGAAAAGCAAAAATTGTAAATATATTAACATAATTGAAATTAGGTAAGCACTAGAAACTATTAATTGCAAAAATTACAACGAAAATTTATCCTCTAAAAAATAATGAACAGCTTAGCTCCTTACCATTTGGTCTGTTTGTGAACACTTACATGAATAGTCTGTAAATGCCAAATCCTAGACAAGTCTTTTGTTAATTGGACCTCCAAATTCTGTAAACCTTCATATTTAATAGAAAGTTATGCTACCCATAATATTTCATTTCCTTATTCTAAATTTCAGTGTCATAGTAAAGAAAAAGTTTACTAGCCTCTGTAAGCCTTTGTTCAAATCATAGGCTTATAGGGTCAATTTGGAGTAAATTTATTGCAATAGAAGCCATTGCAGGTGTTTATTTGTTACCCCACAAATGAAACAAATTAATTTAACAAATGAAATGAAGTAAACACACACAATTGTTTGAGTGTTGCTTTCAATTTTCTATATTTTTTAAAAATTTACATGTCACTAAAGATTAAAATAATGATAATATTCATAGAAAAACCAAAAAGAAAACCAAGACCCGCTAATGGACTATCAAAAGATTTCATTTAGTATTATATAGCTTTCAAGATGAAGAGTGAAAATGCTTACCACTGGATTTGGTGCATCATCTTCCTTGCACATCACCCAAGGGACTTCTATTCCCATTTCCACAGCCATTTTGCAGCCCAATTCACATAGTTTTGACCAACAACTTCTTGCAACTTACTTTGTGCCCTATATTCATTCTCAATCTAAAACAACAAACACATGGCGAATCATGAATGCATCATTAAAATTTAAACTAGATCTAGAGTGAAAAGCTCATAAGTCATAGCCATTAGTGGTATGAAGAGAAAGCAATGAAGATTAAAATTAAATGCTATGAAATGAAAGACCTCAAAAGTTTACCTGAGAGAGTATGATGGGGCCATTCTGAGACTCAAATAGCTGCTCACTCTTCATCATTACCACAATCTTATAAGCAAACCCTTGCATCGCCCTCAGAAACACGCTTCATGACTCAAAAAAAATCTAAGGACCCAATAGTCTAATAATCAAAAAAACATTCTTGGAAAGTAAAAAAATTGAAGCCTTGAAAGGTTCATTGTCTGTCCTAAAGCTTATCCTTGGAACATACTTAAGCCAAGCAGGAAATCCATTGCACATAATAACAACATTCCAAATAGATAAATATAAGATAAAAAATTTAACAAAATGTTAATCTATGAGAAGAGTACTTCTAAAAGAAAAATGACCAGCAAGGTCGTGATTTTAGATGTAACATCAAGGTTTTAGAGTCTTTGCGACCCCATTGCAATGAAACTACAACCACAATTTAAAACCTTGACGACAAGAGAATTGCATTTGCATGTTAGAAAATGAGAAGGTTACCCGAAATTCTATTTTGCACAGACATAAGGTCCAATGCAAAGATGAGCGTAAAGCCTTGCTTTCTATATTGTTGTTATGAACTGAAAATCAACTCAATGTTTCCTAGCATTCGAGGTCTAGGACCCTCCCAAGAAGAAAGAAAGAGAAGAAGGAAACTCTAATATTTTTCTCTGCTACCTTCATCACGATACATCATTCATTCTTATAGGCACTGCAGCTACTGGATAGAGACAAAAGGTTCTAACAAGAATGGCACTACCAGCCTTAGTGGAATAACAGAAAAGGAATAATAAGGAGCAAATTATAACAGAAATATGTAAGTGGTAGACAACCACTAATTCTATAGCCACTGAGAAGCTGCCAACTAAACACTGTTGTTGGAATTGGTTACGCAAAATCATTTAAAGATATTGTGGCTTGGTTATCTTCCTCTTGGGCCTTTGGTTTGTGTATCTGCTACTGCTTCTTTATTCCATTCATAACATTCCCGGGCCCATCAAAAACACCTTGTCCTCAAGGTGTTACGAGTCCATCGAGGTCCTCTAGGATCCCAAGGTTTGTTCCGGCGAGGCTCCTTTAGGTTAGCAGTCGTCCTTAAGGAAAAAGCAAGTGGTTGATGCTCGTGTGCAACCATGGCCGACCCATAGGGTGCAATTCCCGTCTCAAACAGTGCCATGACTTGATGTTCCAAAATCTTGTCATGCGGAGCCGCTTCACAACCATAATGAACCACGAAACTGAAGAGGTTGTGGAGGGAAACCACGACACGGGCGTGGCCGAGCTGATTGAAGATGGAGGACAATGTGTGGGCCACTTGGTGCTTGTTGTCAGCGACAAGGTGAGGAACACGCATGGGAAACGAAATTGGTAAGGGTGCGGCGTGGTTCGGCCTGAGTGCGGGGGGTGGTGGTGTTGGCTTGAGCGATGGAAGCAATGGTGGAGGTGGCGGAGGCGGTGGTGGAGTTAGCAGCGGAGGCGGTGGTGGAGTCAGTGGTGGAGGCGATAGTGGTGGCGCCGAAAATGGCAGAGGTGGCGGCAGAGTCTGCGACAGAGGTGGGGATGGTGCGGGAGTTGGTTGTATGGGTGTGGAGCATGGAGATTGCGGAGGGTAGTGGTGGCCGGGTCGCCGAGGCAGTCGGAGGAGAAGAGCGTCTAGTTGGGAGTCCAGGCGGCGTGTAGCGGCATCAAGTTTGGCCAAGACGACCTCAAGGCGGTCCTTGGCAGCCATTGAAGCTTCGTTTGGTGAGGAGTAGTGTGGGTGGTGGTAGTGGAAGGTGGAAGCTCCGTACGACGAGTGGCAACCATGGAAGCTCTATTTGGTGGTTGCTGAAATGAAGGAAGGGTTCTCTTGAGATCGAACAAGCTCAACAAACGTTGGCGGGTACTCTCAAAATCAATCCCAAGGGATTGAGCTGGATGTACAAAGGGAGAAGGGGTGTGCGACAACGAAGGTGTGTGGAAATGGGTATGGCAGCCATGGAAGGCCATGGACTCTCAACGAGAGCACCAAATGTTATGAACTGAAAATCAGCTCAATGTTTCCTAGCATTCGAGGTCTAGGACCCTCCCAAGAAGAAAGAAAGAGAAAAAGGAAACTCTAATATTTTTCTCTGCTACCTTCATCACGATACATCATTCATTCTTATAGGCACTGCAGCTACTGGATAGAGACAAAAGGTTCTAACAAGAATGGCACTACCAGCCTTAGTGGAATAATAGAAAAGGAATAATAAGGAGCAAATTATAACAAAAATATGTAAGTGGCAGACAACCACTAATTCTATAGCCACTGAGAAGCTGCCAACTCAACACTGTTGTTGGAATTGGTTACGCAGAATCATTTAGAGATATTGTGGCTTGGTTATCTTCCTCTTCGGCCTTTGGTTTGTGTATCTGCTACTACTGCTTTATTCCATTCATAACAATTGTCTTCACAAATCTCACTAGATCATACCTCCCTTCGAAATTGTATTGAACTTAATTGCATGTAGAAACATACACATTCAACAAAAGCTCAAATTAGAAGTCCAAAAAAAGAAATAAAACACAACAAAATAGAAAGGAAAAAAAAAGAGAAGAGAGTGAAGATGAAGAAACACACATAGCCAGGAGAAGGCTCATGATCGTTCCAAAAGACGTAGGTTTCAACCACATCAAGCCCTCCTTCTTTGGCCTTCAAAATCAGATCCTCCCACATTTGCACTGACACTATTTCACAGTTACAAAATCATACGAACTACTTAGGAAACTAAATCAAACCTCGTAAAGTTTATATTTTTTTTTTGTTTAGCTTACATCAGGGGTGATTCTAGGGTAATGTATGGAGTTGGAGAAGAGGATTCTCCTCTGTCCATTGATAAAAATGGCCTTTCTATCATAGAAGACAGAAGCACGAGCCACATGAGAACACAAAACAAAAAAGGAAAAGAAGAAAAACAATTTGGAAATGAGGTTTAATCACTACTTCTGACAATGATGTTAGAGCGCTTCCAGCCGAGCTCCTGGATGGCCTAGCTGTCATACCCTAATTTCGTTCGGGGACCATTTTTTGTTGCCATGCGACCTTCGCTTGGCCGCTTCGAGGAACTTGACACCCATCGTTAGGCAATCCGTGAAGTTTCGCGACATGTCAGGAGCCGAAATGAAGCATTATTGTGCAATCCATAAAGTTTCGTAACATTCCAGAAGTCAAAGAGGGGATGGTTGTGTAATCCATAAAGTTTTGTGACATTGCGGAAAGAAAACAAGTGTCGTTACGTAATCCGTAAAGTTCCGTAACGTTTCGAAAAAAGAATCAACAAAAAAGGGAAAATGGGTGTATTTAGTAAACTGGGGGTGTAAATAGCAATTCGAGTCTATTTTGGAAGTTGGGTTGCTTAAGGAGGAAGCAACTGGGCGGCAAGCTCCTCCACGTTTTTGAAAAATGGTTTCTGGGGTTTCCCTAAAGTTTCCGAAAACCTTGGGTAAGTATATTTCACTTAACATTGGTGAAAGGGAAGAGAAAAAATAAGAAAGTTAGGTCATATATGCTTCCGTAACTTTTCCGTAAATTATGAAAGAAGGGGGGTGAACTTATCAAGATAGGGGTGTAAATAGCAATTCGAGTCTAGGCCCTTTTGGGACATTTTGGAAGTTGGGTTGCTTAAGGAGGAAGCAACTGGCCGGCAAGCTCCTCAACGTTTTTGAAAAATGGTTTCCGGGGCTTCCGTAATGCTTCCGTAAAATTTCCGAAAACCTTGGGTAAGCATATTCCACTTAACATTGGTGAAAGGGAAGAGAAAAAAGATGAAAATCAAATCCGAAACACTTCCGTAAGGCTTCCGTAACTTTTTCGTAAAATACGAAAAGGGGGGTGAACTTAGTAATTTGGGTGCGCTTAGAAATCTTCTTCATTAAGTCTCGGGGCGACAAGCACCTCCCTTTTCTCCTATAAATAGGGGAGGGGGGAGTTGTTTCAAAATTTTCAAGACCCCTTGGTTATGCATTTCGGCTATTTTGGGCAAAAAAACACATTTTCGTGAAGAAAAATCGAGTCGAAGTGCTTCCGTAACGCTTCCGTAAGCGATTCTGTGGAAATTCTTCATCATTCTTCGTTCGTTCTTCGTCATTCTTCAGTCTTCAACTGGTAAGTTCCCGAAATCGAATCTCTCAATTCATTCTATGCACTCTTACTGGTCCCTACTTGTTTTGTGTACTTTCACTTTAATTTTGCTTACTTTCAGTTTTCTTTTCTTCCGTTTTTAACGTGCTTTAACCGTTTATTTAAGCCGGTTTCTCACCTAATAAATGATAAAATGAATTTCAACCAATCATTTGTGTTGTAATCTCGTTTAATCACAGTTAAAACAAAATCTAACCAATCGTTCACGCTATAACCTCGGTTAAACCAAAAAAAGCAAAATAATCATAAAATAATCAAAATATCTTGAAAAAAAATATAATAAAATAATCAAGAAAAATCAATCGGACGTTTTTCTTTGAAAGTTTCCTTGAATGAATTGACTAATAACCAAAGTGAAACTAAGGCTAAAATCAACTCACAAATCAAGTTTTGTCTGCAAAAAATCACTAAAAACCGTTTTAAGGTCCAACGCCTTAAACGATCCTCTTTGCTTATATCGGTTAACATGGACCGTTCAAAAGCATAAAATCAACATGTAACTTTACCGCTTTTGCGAGAACTACGTAGGTCTGATTTCCTCTTCGATGGAGGATACGTAGGAGCAAAAGTCCCGCTTTTGTCGACCTCGTGAGATGGTTAGAGGTCCAACGCCTTAGCTTTCTCACCAAGTAAAATGGATCATTTTAAGGTCCAACGCCTTAAATGACCCCCTTCCAAGTAAAAAGAATCACTTGATTCGCCCCTTTTGAAAGAACTATGTAGGTCTGATTTCCTTATCACAATTGAGGAATACGTAGGAGCAAGGGAAACACCCTTGTCGACCACAAAAAGATAAAAAATACAAAAAGGCATAAAAAGACATAAAAACGTAAAAAAAGGGAAAATAAAACAATTTGAAGACATCTTTGCACACTCGATTAAAGGTTGTCGTCCTTTGTGACGGACGCGTGGGGTGCTAATACCTTCCCTATGCGTAAATACAACTCCCGAACCTTTCACACTTAAAGTTTGTATATCACACCTTTCCGGTTTTTCTGATGTTTTCCTCGAATAAACGTTGGTGGCGACTCCGCGCATCTTCCTCCCATGGAAGACGCACCTGTGAGCCTCGCGTCTCCCTCCAACCGAAGGGTCGGTTGCGACAGTTGGCGACTCCACTGGGGACTATTGTTAGAGAGTTAGGCCAATCAATCAGTGTGCTTTCCTTAGTATGACTTCCCTTTTGTTCTTTTTATTTGTCTTTTTTTCCTTATGTTCTTGTATATATAAACTCTTTTGATGCTTTTAGTGTGTTTTAAAATGTATGCATGAGGTAAATATTTATTCATTTGATGCACACAAACACAAACACTATTTGCACACACCGTGAGTTGAAAAAGGGCCCTATACCCGGGTCCATGGGAACATAAGGAGTGGAGGTGAATCTGTAATCATGCTAGGTCTCCGACTTGCTTGGTTACAATGAACTCTCATCTAGAGTTTTTTTCTTTGATAACATATTGTTGCTAGTAGTCCCTACTACCGCAATATGTTCTTCGAAGGGGATGATACATCTATAGACCATCAAGAGAGATATGACCACCTTGGGAATTATCATTAAAAGGCCTTTTGGTTCCTCCCGTGTAGGTCCCTAAAGTAGGGGCACGAAGCAAACACGCTGCATGCCGTTTTAAACACTGCCATGCATGTAGTCCTAAATGTCATGTACGCCTTTGCTTGTAATTATTTGTGGATATTGTGGTACTATGTGCATCCCTGTGTTATGCTTTTGCGCGTCTACATCATGTCCTCATGCACGCGTTGTATGTTAGTCTCATCTTTTGTCATGGGAAGTCGAAAGATCCATATCACCTTCTTAAACTGCACACATGGGGCACTGCACCCCCAAATGCGCAAGTAAGAAGAGATAATTTTCTGGGCCCTCGTGTCCGTAAATGCATTCATATCAAGCATCGCATAAGCATCTCTTCATGGCATCATAATGAACATATCGTTCCTGCATTTGTCCGTTATCATATTTCAGCATCACATTTTGCATGAGTCATTGCATCATCATGCATATGCGTTCAACATACTTTTTGTTCTACAAACTGCATACCTTTTGTTTTCATGTTCGCTCATGCATGATCCTTGCATGTTCCTATGCAAAACAAAAACAAAAAGGGAAGCATGAAAATTCATGATGCATTCTTAGTTGCATATATTCGGTACCATGAGCCAACCATGTTGGGATCATAAACCTGTTTCACTTAAAAACAAAATGATTGAACATGGTACTTAATGCATGGTTAACTAGGAAATGATGTTTCTTCGGGCATCTCAATTTCATAATTACATTTTCCATGCATAGCTTAAAGTATGCCCGAGTCATTCATCCCTATGAAATGTTGTTGAAGTATTAGCGATCAGAATTGCCATTCCTTGTATTATAGGGTTGAACCACGCTCATGCTTTTACGAAAAGGTTCATCAAGTCAAGTTGAAATATGAAAGTAACCATCTTGCAAAAATTGGAGCAAAAGATGGATTGAGTTACATCACTGCTTCGTCTACTGCCAAACACATTTAGGATTGTTGATGTCCTTGTTACTTCCAGTTTCACCTTGACAAAGATGCCATGGACCATGTTGAAAATCTAAATTGATTCAACCCCATGTCTTGCATAAAAATTCGCAATATTGTGCGTCATTCGTATACATCCGTGCTTTTCATTGGTTGCATTGCTCGTTGCATTCTTTCCTTGAAAAAAAAAAGAACTTAATCATTGTTATCAAAAAGAAAAGAACACGCTTTACGGTGCCCTTATCGAACCCGTGCTAAAGCTAGAGTAATGGGTGAAGTAGAGGAGGTGCAAGAGCAGATGAAGGCCGACATGGAGGCCATGAAAGAGCAAATGACCACAATGATGGAGGCCATGATGAGCATGAAGAAGATAATGGAAGCCAATGCGGTTGGAGTTTCCGCTACCAGGGCTGTTGCTAAGGTGAACCCGATTCCCCCATCTGATCTCAACCAAATGAATCATCCAACCTCAGATATGGTGGGCAAAGATTTGGGAAGTATGGACGACCCCATGATGTGCAAATTCAAAACGAGCACGCCTTCCCGCCATATGGCTTGCCTCCCAACTATACGCCACCCAATGTGGCGTACACTCCCAATGAGAATGTCAATAACTCCACTCCTATACCCATTGAGAGCCAACAACCCCAAACTGATCATGCACGTGTCTCTTAAACCGTGGGGGAGACACATGAAATTCCCCACCACAATCTAGCCGACTTCGAGCCTTACCTCGGATATGCCACTAAAGGGCAAGCAGTTGGTGGTATACCCCTACAAAACACTTTGGAGGGCCCTCAGTATCACCCACAACTACACCTCTTGCATTCCACAACAAGTAAAAACCCTCATGCTATGGCAGAAATGGGAAAGTTGGATCATCTAGAGGAAAGGCTCAGGGCCATTGAAGGAGGTGAAGATTATGCCTTTGCTAACCTATAAGATTTGTTCCTAGTACCCAATATCATCACCCCTCCCAAGTTCAAGGTGCTGGACTTTGACAAGTACAAGGGGACTACTTGTCCCAAGAACTATCTAAAGATGTATTGTTGGAAGATGGGGGCATACGCAAAAGATGAGGAATTGCTGATACATTCCTTCCAAGAAAGTCTTACTGGGGTAGCTGTTACCTGGTACACTAACTTGGAACCTTCCCGAGTCCATTCTTGGAAGGACCTAATGGTTGCCTTCGTTAGGCAGTGTCAGTATAATGGCTTCGGATAGGATGCAACTACAAAACATGTGCAAAAAGGGGGCACAGATCTTTCAAAGAATACGCCCAAAGGTGAAGGGATCTGGCAGCCCAAGTGTTTCCCTCAATGACGAAGAAAGAAATAATAGCAAATGATAGTAGACATATTACTAGTGTTCTATTATGGAAAATGGTGGGTTACACACCTTCAAGCTTTGCGGATTTGGTCTTTGCTGGCAAAATGATCGAAGTGGGTCTAAAAAGAGGCAAATCTGATCATCATGCTTTGATAAATGAAAAAAAACTGGGGCAAATGAAGAGGGTGAGAATGAGGGAGAAACCCATGCTGTGACTGTCATTCCTATACAGCCAAGTTTCCCACCAACCCAACAATGTCATTACTCAGCCAATAACAAACCTTCTCCTTACCCACCACCCAGTTATCCACAAAGGTCATCCCTAAATCAACCACAAAGCCTATCTACTGCACTTCCAATGACGAACACCACCTTTAGCACAAACCAAAACACCAACCAAGAAATGAATTTTGCAGCGAAAAAGCCTGTAGAATTCACCCCAATTCCGGTGTCCTATGCTAACTTGCTCCCATATCTACTTGATAATTCAATGGTAGCCATAACCCCAGCCAAGGTTCCTCAACCTCCATTTCTCCGAGAATACGACTCGAACGCAACGTGTGCTTGTCATGGAGAAGCCCCAGGGCGTTCCATTGAGCATTGTAGGGCCATGAAGCTTAAGGTGCAAGGTCTAATTGATGCGGGCTGGCTGAAATTTGAGGAGAATCACGTGTATATCTTGACATTGACAAGAGATGCCACACATGGGGAAATTTTGAAAGCTGTTGTTAGATGTCTCTAATGACTCATCAGGATTTTCAAGTTTATACCATTATTGTAAACCACAGTTACAATGCTAAATAAAATGGATAAATTTGATATCTTTGTCCCTTATCCTCTCACAAACACATCTTTGCTTATTCAACTTTCACCGGAATGTGGGTGCAAGCCATTGGTCTGTTTGCTCAAGCGACCTGCGCTCTTGAGTTTGGACTTCCAAGATCGTTCAATCAGAAATTACTCGTGCTACACATTTGGTGAGGGTGTCGTAAAACGACAAGTAAAGCAAAAATAAGTTTCAAAATAAAAAAAAAAGCATTTGATTGACTGTGTTTTCAAGTAAAAATATAGACATTCATGTGACCTCATTTTATCATTCTGGAAAGTTTGTCTTTTTTAGAGAGAAGTGAGTTATCAAGAATAGGAGTCATTTGACTTAATCCATCAACTGAAAAAAATCCTTCAACTATTTCTCGTCCTTGGAAAATTCTTTTTGCAAGAATCAACCGCTTCTTTCATTCTCCCTTGCTACAAGGTCATGACGAAAGATAACAATTGGTACCTCAAAGCCCTACACTGGGGCAATGAGGGGCACCGTGCATGAGCCTCAAGCGAACCTAGGGGCAGATCAAAAGTTCTCACCCATCGATGTTTTTAAACAAAAAAAAAGGGGGGACAAACCCTGGCATTTCAATGGATTGATTAAACGTCAAAAAGCTCCATTGTCGTCACTCCAAAATGGTCAAGTGACTAAATCAAACAGAACATACACTCTGAGGGAGTTCCCGGAGATATTTGCAAAAGATAGGATAAGGTTGCATGAATTATCACCTCTTTCAAAAGGACAGTCAATCTGTGTTTTCCAAAAAAGTTAAATCAAAATCAAAATCACAAAATAGGGAAAGAATGTCATGAACATTGTACAACTTTCCATTGCATTGCATTGTTTCATATGAAGTCCACATTTACCAAATTTCAAAGGTTGCATACATCTGCATCCCTAAAAATCATGTTAACTGCGTAGATTTCCTACACCTAATGTCCCATCTTTTGGAATTTGGGATGACCGGCCCTCTCAATGAGTCAATCTCTTGCTTTCTCAAAAGGGTGCACCCTTGGGTACTAGTACCCTCACCTTCCGAGGACTACACGTCCTCGCCTTCAGAGGACTACACGTTCTCGCCATCAGAGGACAACACGTCCTCGCCTACAGAGGACTACACGTTCTCGCCATCAGAGGGCTGCACGCCCTCGCCTTCAGAGGGCTACGCGTCCTCACCTTCAGAGGGCTACATGCACGCCCTTAGAGGACTACACGTCCTCACCTTCAGAGGGCTACATGCCCTCGCCTTCAGAGGGCTACACGCCCTCACCTTTAGAGGACTACACATCCTTACCTTTAGAGGACTACACATCCTCGCCATCAGAGGACTACACGTCCTCACCTTCAGAGGGCTACACGCCCTCACCTTTAGAGGACTACACGCCCTCACCTTTAGAGGGTTACACGTCCTCGCCTTCAGAGGGCTGCACACCCTCTCCTTTAGTGGGCTGCACGCCCTCACTTTTAGAGGGCTGGATGCTCTCGCCTTCAAAGGGTGACACGTCCCCGACTTTAGAGGGCTACGTGTCCTCACTTTTAGTGGGCTCCACATCCGCACCTTAAGAGAATTTAAGGTCCTCTGCCCTTAATGATTAATTGAGACTTGCGCTCCGGGTTACGGGGGCCAGTAATTTCCTTTTATCAGTTCAGTTCCTGGGCCACCCCCTGATCCTGGAGGAGGGTCAACTGTGCGTGCACAACTAGAGGAGGAGGCTATCGTACAGCCACTATGCATACTGGGGCAAGATTTCACCTGTGCCATTACAAAGAGATGAGTGCGGATCATATGCACCAACATGACCACTCTTACACAGATATAAATGATGTTGCCACTTAGCAACATTCTGCCCAGCGACCACAATGCCGATCTCCCCCTACAGAAGTATCAGTTGGTCTGTGCCATCGTGACATAGGTAAGTATGCACATTTCTCAACTAATTTCTGATGCCATCCACTATTTGCAGGGGTCGCGCCCCGCAAGACACCCAGTGGACCCGGAGAAGTCCAACAGGGCCCGGGGTTTCCAGCTCGGGTTACGGGCCTCTATCAATCCTACAAGGTGCCCGTCCCCCCAACAAGGTCATGCCATCGTGACATAGGTAAGTATGCACTTCTCTCAACTGATTTCTGATGTCATCTATTGTTTGCAGGGATCACGCCCGCAAGACACCCAGTGGACCCGGAGAAGTCCAACAGGGTCTTGGGGTTTCTAGCTCTGATTACGGGCCTTTGTCAGTTCTACAAAGCGTATGTCGCCCCCCAACAAGGTCATTAGGCCCCCCATTAACCGAGCTTTCATCAAGAAGTACTACACCATCAGGCAGGCGCAGGGCGAGACACCACAACAGCCTGGGGATGGCTGACAGCGGGCAACAGGCACACCGCCACCACCTCTAGAGTTCACCTCAGCTCATCCACAAAAAGGTTAGACCGTTGCCTACGACACATGGTCGACCAATAGGTGACCAAATCCAAAGCCAAAGGTAAGCAAAGTACTAGGTTAAGTCATCACGCGTCCAGCTCAAGACGTTAAAGAAGCGCTACTAGGAGGCAACCTAGTACCTTTTAAATTTCTGCTTGTTATTTGATCACCTTTTGTTTCTCAAGTCATAGTAGGACACACCTAGTTGCTCATGATCCTAGGAATTTAAATAAAACAAGCACAAGCTCGGAAGGTAGTCATACCTCACAAAATATATGTATGTGTGTTTAGGTAGCGAAAATACCTTGGATATGCATGTATATAGCAAAAATACTTCACAAAATATATATGTATGTATGTTTAGGTAGCAAGATACCTTGGATACGCATGTATATAGCAAAAATACCTCACAAAAATATACACATGTTTAGGTAGCAAAATACCTAAAAAAAAAAAAACAAAAACAAATTCCCAAGAACACAATATATCTTTCGACTGAAAAGCCAACATGCTTTTGAAAAGAATTAACTTCCAGCTTTTCTTTGAAAGAGATTCATTGATCATGACCAATTTTTGAAAAAAAATGTGTATGCACGTGAAGGGTGAATGCTATGAAAATTTTCCCGAACATCCAAAATAGACTCAGATGAATGCATGAATTGATAAAAGAACATGTTTTGGAAACACTGGGTTGACTTAAATAGGAAAAAATGAATCCTGAACTCTAGTATCACGTGACCATAAAAACTTGGTGCTTGAGTGTCCACATGGGTGCATGCATGACCAGCTTTGCATGAAATTTCCTAATCATCATTATTGCATGTGTATCATGGAAATAATGTGGGACATCCCCTTTATCCCCGAACTGCAGGCCAAATCCTGACATATATCATGTCCAGCCGTTCTACAAGCCTTAAGCCAATATCCCAACTTACCATAAACCTTGACTCAGGGTGAGAATGTCAATCCTTGCCCTCGGAAGAAAACAAAAAAAAAAAAGAAAAGAAGAAAATTCCCGATCAAAAGAATCGGAAGAAAGCAAAAAGAGAAAATTCCCAATCAAAGATTGAGAGAAAGCAAAAAGAAAGAAAAATCCTGATCAAAGATCGGAAGAAAACAGAAGAAATATGCATAAAGGTCTTTGGACCAGACAATATCTGAACAATACATAATTGTCACCAAGTAAACAAGAAAAGAAAGAAAAGCACGACCTAAAGTGGTCCTCTCCCTTTGATTGCCAACCAAAATCCTGTGCGTCGGTGACTTGTTCACCTCACACTAAACAAAAACAGAAAAAGAAAAGGCCAAGAACACTCAAAGCCAAATTTCCCAAAAAAAAAACAAACCATTCCCAAGAAAAAGTCCTATTGATCCATGATCACGCATGTAATCTTTGATTTGATAGGAAATGATTTACAAAATCAAGTCATGACATATCTATGGTTTGGAATTAGGATGAAACACTTACCTGTGTGAGATTGATACACTTTGAGTGATTTTCTTCTATTTTTGTTGGACCCAATGTTTCCTCTAAATGGTCGTTTAGAAATGAAATGCTAACATTCAAAATCTCATTTATGGTTATGAGAAAATTTCATCAGCATACTCTCCTTCCCCAATAGACGCATTGTTTTTCATCAAAAAATAAAAAAATAAAAAAAAATCATATGTTGCTCTGATCAGTTGAAGGTTTTGTTTCTTTACTAAAGCATGTTCGCATTTTAGTGAAAAAACACCGAGACTATTTTAGTCTCACAGTTAGCAAGAACTATGTAGGTTTGAGTTCCTCATCACAAATTGAGGATACGTAGGAGCAAAAGCCACGTTTCTGTCGACCACCCTACCTTTTGCTATCGTGACCCAAGAGTCCGGTGGCATGCGAAGACACCCGACGGTAACCCGCACACACCCTTCTCTATCCAGTGACCCGAGAGTCCAGTAGCATGCAGAGACATCTTGCGGTTATCCGCACCTCGTCATTCGGAGACCCCGAGTCGGATTGACAAGCAAAGACCAATGTGGTCATCTGCACCCTTTCCAAAGATGTCAACATCTTCCGGTAGAGACTATTTTAGTCTCACACATCACAAAGTCAAGAACTACGTAGGTCTAAGTTCCTCATCACAAATTGAGGATACGTAGGAGCAAAAACCCTGCTTTTGTTGACCACCCCACCTTTGTTACCATGACCCAAGAGTCCGGTGGCATACGGAGACACCCAACGGTAACCCGCAAACTTTCTTTTGCTATCTCTAAGACTCAACGCATGATAGCATGCAGAGACTAACGTCGTGTTCTACACCCTTTGTCAATCATGGCCAACAAGCCCGTTGACACGCGGAGATTTACGTCATCTTCCACACAAACAACCTCTGTCTAGCACTAACCCGTGAAGTTAGGGGGCAGGTGGAAATACCCAAGTGGTTATCCGTATAAACATTTTTTTGCTATCTCTAAAACTCAACGCATGATAGCATGCAGAGACTAACATCATCTTCTGCACTCTTTGTCAATCGCGGCCAACAAGCCCGTTGACACGCGGAGATTTACGTCATCTTCCGCGCAGACAACCTCTGTCAGTACTAACCCGTGAAGTTAGGGAGCAAGCGGAAATACCCATGTGGTTATCCGTATAAACATTCTTTTCCTATCCATTAGACCCAGAGCACGATAGCATGCAGAGACTAACATCGTCTTCTGCACCCTTTGTCAATCGCGGCCAACAAGCTCGTTGACACGCGGAGATTTACGTCATCTTCTGCGCAGACAACCTCTGTCGGTACTAACCCGTGAAGTTAGGGGGCAAGCAGAAATACCCATGTGGTTATTCGTATAAATATTCTTTTGCTATCCATTAGACCCAGAGCACGATAGCATGCAGAGACTAACATCGTCTTCTGCACCTTTTGTCGTCCTGACCCGTGAAGTCAGTGACATGCGGGGGAACCTTATGGTCCCGCACCTTTTGTCAACCAGGGGCAAACGAGCCCGTTGACGCGCAGAGACTAACATCGTCTCCTGCACCTTTTGTCGTCCTGACCCGTGAAGTTAGGTGACATGCGGGGGAACCTTATGGCCTCGCACCTTTTGTCAACCAGAGGCAAGCGAGCCCGTTGACACGCAGAGACAAATTATGGTCATCTGCACCTTTGTCATCCAGAAGCGGCGAGCCCGATGACTTGCGGGGGAACCTTATGGTCCCGCACCTTTTGTCAACCAGAGGCAAGCGAGCTTGTTGACACGCAGAGACAAATTATAGTCATCTGCACCTTTGTCATCCAGAGGCGGCGAACCCAATGACATGCGGGGAACCATTTGATCCCGCACTTTTCACATTTTGTCATCCAGAGGCGGCGGGCCCGATGACATGCGGGGGAACCATTTGGTCCCGCATCTTTTTTTCACTATCTAGAGACAATCAAGTCTGGAGCCCCATGAATTGATTGCCCAGCGCTGTTCATGCATCCTCCACCATCAAGTTCGAAGCCCCATGAATTGATTGCCTAGCGCTGTTCATGCATCCTCCATCATCATGTCCGGAGCCCCACGAATTGATTTCCTAGCGCTGTTCGTGCATCCTCCATCATCAATTGATTGGCTAGCGCTGTTCATGCGTCCTCCACCATCAAGTCCGGAGCCCCATGAATTGATTGCCTAGCGTTGTTCATGCATCCTCCATCATCAAGTCCGGAGCCCCATGAATTGATTGCCTAGCGTTGTTCATGCATCCTCCATCATCAAGTCCAGAGCCCCACGAATTGATTGCCTAGTGCTGTTCGTGCATCCTCCATCATCAAGTCCGGAGCCCCATGAATTGATTACCTAGCGTTGTTCATGCATCCTCCACCATCAATTCCGGAGCCCCATGAATTGATTGCATAGCGTTGTTCATGCATCCTCCACCATTGAGTCCGGAGCCCCATGAATTGATTGCCTAGCGTTGTTCATGCATCCTCCATCATTGAGTCCGGAGCCCCATGAATTTATTGCCTAGCGTTGTTCATGCATCCTCCACCATCAAGTCCAGAGCCCCACGAATTGATTGCCTAGCATTGTTCGTGTATCCTCCATGATTGAGTCCGGAGTCCCATGAATTGATTGTCTAGCGTTGTTCATGCATTCTCCGTTATCAAGTACGAAAACCCCGGTGAGGGGAAAATACAGTTTTTGTTATTTTCCCAATCGGTTCCTTCACCAAAAAATGTGTATACGTGCATATTATGTTATTTTTTGTTTTGTGTTGTTCAGAGAAAAAGAAGGAGAGACGGGAGTCAATTATTTCAAATCGTTCTGGTTGGAACTATTGTAATTAAGATCAATTAAATCCCCATGATTGGCAAAGGATGGCCTTTGGGAATCATCATAGATTAATTACAGAAGAGGCTAAGACTGACAAAATCAGTGTCTTATCTTTACTTTCCTCCTATCTCCGATAAAAGGTAAGTAAATAGGGGCAACTGTCATACCCTAATTTCGTCTGGGGACCATTTTTTGTTGACATGCGACCTTTGCTTGGCCGCTTCGAGGAACTTGACACCCATCATTAGGCAATCCGTGAAGTTTCGCGACATGTCAGGAGTCGAAAGGAAGCATTATTGCGCAATTCGTAAAGTTCCGTAACATTCCAGAAGTCAAAGAGGGGATGGTTGCGTAATTCGTAAAGTTTTGTGACATTGCGGAAAGAAAACAAGTGTCGTTACATAATCCATAAAGTTCCGTAACGTTTCGAAAAAGGAATCAACAAAAAAAGGGAAAAGGGGGTGTATTTAGTAAACTGGGGTGTAAATAGAAATTCGAGTCTATGCCCTTCTGGACCATTTTGGAAGTTGGGTTGCTTAAGGAGGAAGCAACTGGGTGGAAAGCTCCTCCACGTTTTTGAAAAATGGTTTCCGGGGCTTCCGTAATGCTTCCGTAAAGTTTCCAAAAACCTTGGGTAAGTATATTTCACTTAACATTGGTGAAAGAGAAGAGAAAAAATAAGAAAGTTATGTCATATATGCTTCCGTAACTTTTTCGTAAATTATGAAAGAAGGGGGGTGAACTTATCAAGATAGGGGTGTAAATAGCAATTCGAGTTAGGCCTTCTAGAACATTTTGGAAGTTGAGTTACTTAAGGAGGAAGCAACTGGCCAGCAAGCTCCTCCACGTTTTTAAAAAATGGTTTCCGGGGTTTCCGTGGCTTCCGTAAAATTTCCGAAAACCTTGGGTAAGCATATTCCACTTAACATTGGTGAAAGGGAAGAGAAAAAAGATGAAAATCAAATCCGAAACACTTCCGTAAGGCTTCTGTAACTTTTTCGTAAAATATGAAAAGGGGGGTGAACTTAGTAATTAAGGTGCGCTTAGAAATCTTCTTCATTAAGTCTCTGGGCGGCTAGCACCTCCCTTTTTTCCTATAAATAGGGGAGGGGGGAGCTGTTTCAAAATTTTCAAGACCCCTTGGCTATGCATTTCGACTATTTTGGGCAAAAAAAATACGTTTTCGTGAAGAAAAATCGAGTCGAAGTGCTTCCGTAACGCTTCCATAAGCGATTCTGTGGAAATTCTTCATTGTTCTTCGTTCGTTCTTCGTCATTCTATGCACCCTTAGTGGTCCCTACTTGTTTTGTGTACTTTCACTTTAATTTTGTTTACTTTCAGTTTTCTTTTCTTTCGTTTTTAATGTGCTTTAACCGTTTATTTAAGCCATTTTCTCACCTAATAAATGATAAATTGAATTTCAACCGATCATTTGTGTTGTAATCTCGTTTAATCATAGTTAAAACAAAATCTAACCGATCGTTCACGCTATAACCTCGGTTAAACCAAAAAAAGAAAAATAATCAAAATATCTTGAAAAAAAATAATAAAAAAATAATCAAGAAAAATCAATCGGACGTTTTTATTTGAAAGTTTCCTTGAATGAATTGACTAATAACCAAAGTGAAATTAAGGCTAAAATCAACTCACAAATCAAGCTTTGTCCGCAAAAAATCACTAAAAATCGTTTTAAGGTCCAACGCCTTAAACGATCCTCTTTGCTTTTATCGGTTAACATAGACCGTTCAAAAACATAAAATCAACAAGTAACTTTATCGCTTTTGCGAGAATTACGTAGGTCTGATTTCCTCTTCGATGGAGGATACGTAGGAGCAAAAACCCCGCTTTTGTCGACCTCGTGAGATGGTTAGAGGTCCAACGCCTTAGCTTTCTCACTAAGTAAAATGAATCATTTTAAGGTCCAACGCCTTAAATGACCCCCTTCCAAGTAAAAAGAATCACTTGATTCACCCCTTTTGAAAGAACTACGTAGGTCTGATTTCTTTTTCACAATTGAGGAATACGTAGGAGCAAGGGAAACACCTTTGTTGACCACAAAAAGATAAAAACATACAAAAAGGCATAAAAAGACATAAAAACGTAAAAAAGGGAAAATAAAACAATTTGAAGACATCTTTGCACACTCGATTAAAGGTTGTCGTCCTTTGTGACGGACGCGTGGGGTGCTAATACCTTCCCCATGCGTAAATACAACTCCCGAACCTTTCACACTTAAAGTTCATAGACCACACCTTTCCGGTTTTTCCGACGTTTTCCTTGAATAAACGTTGGTGGCGACTCCGCGCATCTTCCTCCCATGGAAGACGCACCCGTGAGCCCCGCGTCGCCCTCCCGCCGAAGGGTAGGTTGCGAGACCTCATGTGTTTTGCGATTTATGAGGTGTGAGAGAGGAAAAGGGAATTATGGTTATTAATTTAGGAAATAATACAACATCAGTTTTTATTAAAACCAATGTTAACAATTGATCAAACAACATCAATTTTTATAATCGATTTTTTAAAAAATCAATATTAATGAACTCAAGTTATTTACAATTATGTCACTGCGTTATTTTTAACATCTATTTTTATAAAATTGATGTTAAAATGACGACGTTAAAAGCTTATTTTCTAGTAATGTAAATTCATTTCACAACCCCAAACTTAGAACTTTGCTCACCCTTAAGAAAAACTATAATTTTCGTAGAAAATTGTAGTATTTTTTAGTAAAGGTGCATGATTTCTATTGATTCAATTTCTTTTATTTATTATATATTTTATAATTCTTGTGAATGCTCTTTTTGTTGTAGTAATTCATATTACTTAGTCACTTAAGACTATTAGGAGCAAATAAAATTAAAGTGTCAAAGTAGGAATTGTCAAGCTCTCTATCTCCATAATGTTTCACTCTTGTTTGTGAGCTCGTGTTTACACTCTAAGTCTCATGAAAATATATTTCATTCATGAATTTGCAACTGTTCTAAAAATGGCACTACTAACTTTTCCTTTTTGTTTGGCACAATTTTTCCTTCTACCTTGAAGGGGATTGCTATTGGCACTACCAGCTCATACAAAATTTCTCTTTTGCCCCCTCACCAAATTGTTCTCACCCTTCTCCTTCCCCTCATTGTTGAACTATCCAGATTCACCATTTCCAGCACCACCCAAAGCCAACCCCCACCCTCTGCCACATTAACCCACGAGATCCACGATCCATCTTCCTCTGCCACCATGTCGCACCAACAACCTAGACCCATGAGATTTGTGTCACGTAGTGTCGACAAGCTTGCCCCACGAGATTTGTGTTGCAACACGCTTTGCCACCACACCGCATTGCATTGCATCGCATCGCACCACTCCGCCCCTCCTTTGCCAAGATCCAAACAACATTGTGCACACTCTACCCCCATCAAGGTCTAATCACTCCTTGTTTTAGATTTTTGTTGTTGTTGGTATGGTCTGATAGGCGAGAGGGGAGGAGGGGTTGCGGGGAAGGGGAAAGAAGGGTTCCCAAGAAAACAATGGAATTAGAAATACGATTTTGTTGTTGTACATTGTACAATAGAACAATATTTCTGTTGCAGGAGTGAAAAGTAACGGAAATATGATTCTATTGTATACAACAAGAGAATTGTATTTGTTATTTTTTCACTTCGCACTTAATAATGGAAATACGATTTGTTGTACTAGTGTGTAACATAAACACATTTTCCAAGAACAATTTTGGAAAATACAAAAAGTTACTCACTTGGATAGTGTCATTAGCAAAGTTACTAGTTTCAATAGTATTTCCCTTTTATGAACCCTTTTTCTTTCCTTTTCAAATTTTTTTACCCCACCCTAAACTTAAAACTTTTGCTTGTCTACAAGCAAATTTCTAATAGACAACCCTAAATTATTATTATTATAGAATTCAATTTTTGTATAAAATTTTAAAATAAGTAAAAGTAAAATAATTATAAAATATAACTTGAAGGATTTGAACTATTCATGTAAATCATTATATATAGAAGTATTCGTATTTATAACCTATAATTTAAATTAGAATGGGACCACTATAGTAGCAAGAGGTTTTTAAAGAACAAAAAAGAGAAAGTGAGAGAGTAAAAGAGAAAAGTAAAAAATAAAAAATATTGCTATTAAGTGTCCAGCGAACAGGTGGCCTATATTTTGAGATGGCAAATAGAGAAAGAAAAAAAAAGAAGATGAAATACGTGTTTGTTACCGGCTTGTTTTTAAAATGTAAATATTTTTGCTAGCATGTAAATAGACATAATATTTGAATGTCCCATACCATGTGCAATCTCTCCGTCCTTTCTTTTTAGCCGGCAAAATTTGACTTGCATCTGATGTGGTATGTAATGATTGATTCACCACAAGGTGTTGTTGCAACTTGGCTGGAATGGTGTGTGATGTGGACTCTATCCAAAACCAGCCAAAAAAGGTAAGATCCTTTAATTAATTGTTATCCAATTTCATTTATGAATATAATACAATAATATAATAATATGTTAAAAAGATTACATTCACTCCTTCATGATTAGTTTTCTTAAACCGTCACACATTTATTAGTTTATCAGGAATGTATGTATTTACTGTTCTGATAAGATAAAAAAGAGAGAAATTTTTTGCATAGCTCCAAAAATAGGGATCAGATCATGAGAGAGAAGCATGTTACTGATCCAGTTCAGTACCTATATATAGAGCCATGCAGCTTTATTTGACTATTTTCTGCGTGCAACAGTCTCTGTGAGCTGAAGGTAGTGTGCAGCCAAAAAGATATTGAAGCAAACACTGCAGAAGGGGAGATAAAGGTAATGGAATTGCTTCATTTAAATTTTTCACAAACTCCCTAAATTCTTAACAATAATAGATTTAAATCTTTTTCTGCTGTTTATGCTCCTAGGTTTTGATTATTATCTTACCCCTAATCTTCTGCTACTTGATATCATTTTCTAATTTTCAATTTTTTTGGGATGCGAAAAATAATTTAAACCAAAAGGGGTTAAAAAAAATTCAATCTTTTTCTCTCTCTAACTTTCCTTTTGGTTTATTCCTCAGTCTTTTGTTTCTCTCTCTTCATGTTGTATTATCATCTGTCAGATATTAATGAGTCCTGCAGATTCCAGTGGCTTGCACTTGCAACTTGGGGTCTGGCTTTTTCAATATCAGCTGTACTATTTGTGGCAAAGCTGTTGTTGAGATGGGACCAATTGTGACCCATCTTGCATCTCTTCGTGGTATCTCAGGATAACCATCAATGTCATTTATGATTTCCTAGTCCTGCCCTTAATAAATTCTTACCTAGTTAGGGCTTTTTATCTTAAATCTATTTTTTTTTCTGCTTTCACCTTTTTCTTCTTTATGTCTAGATTCTCTTCATCTGCCTTTATTAGGGTAGTTATTAATTTCATTTTATTTTTTTAATTAGGCTGAAAATAATTCAAAAACCAAAATGAAATATTTTGAATTTACAGGATTTTTTTCACCCAAAATTTGAAGGAACTAACAAGGGACACATAAAGTAAGTCTTTCACAGTCAGAAATAGGTTTTTAACTTTTTACTTGACTGTCAATTGAATCAGTTAAATGGTTTGAAAGACAAATTTATGTTTGTTAGTTAGAGTGTCAGAAGCCTGGGAGTGCTTGCTGGTTGTAACTTTGGCTTTACATGTTTTTCAGGAAACTACTTACTAATTGCTCTCAAAAATTAAAAAAAAAAAACGTAGCAATACATCAACTGAAGGGTGTCTACAGTTGATTTTACTATTATGAGGTATGTTAAACTGGGTTTCTAACTAGGGTGTTTGATCTAACTATTGAGATTGGACATGTTTTGCAATCTCTTGTATGGTTATCACTATAATATTTTTATTACATTTTTATCTTTCTGAAATTTCAATCTTAGAAGTCTTCGTGATGCAGGCTGGGCTTTGAGGCCTTGTTTATTTCTGTTAGTCTTTAGGGTTGAAGGCTTTGAACTTTGAGTGATATAGCAAGAATATAAAACAAAGTATGAGGGTGGTGAATGTGTTCAGTGAAAGTGAGATTTACTGCAGTTATAGGTTTTAGTTGTGGTGGTGGTGGAAAGACATATTTTTGTGGTCCTATGCTGTTAAAACTGTTCTTATCAGCAGAGCTATGGATAATTTGGAATTCTTATTTTAAAGTATGGAATATAGCAATTTGAATGCTCTTGTTGTGCATTATAGTCTTCTCGGTTTTTCTACTTTGTTTGTTTATGAAATGTCTCTTTCGTATATTAGAAATCCAGAGCCCTAATTGCCATCTCATTGACTGACTTCACAGTTCACATCAATGTCCCGTTTTTCACTTCTCTTAAAATGCCAAGCATTGCATCTTTGAATTAATGATTGTCAGATATTTCTCATGTCCTAACTGTACTTTGTTGCCTTTTCGTTCATCAATAGGTAGACAATTCACAAGAGTCCAGCTTTTTTAATTCTGAAGCAAAATCACCATTGAAATTTTACATACCTCAGTGTGTTTTGGGATTTAATTGGTATTGAACTCTGTTCTTCTTCCTGGCAATTTCTGTCTCTGTTGGCTCTACTTCAGGACTGGACCATAGTCCAACATATCTGCTCCAATAGTTTAGTATATCATCAAAGTTAATATTAAGGTACTCATCATAGAAGTAATCTAGATCCATAATTTCCATGAAACAAACCAGAGTTTGACCTAGATTGTTGAACTGTTTTATAGAAACCTTTCCTCTCCATCCTGTAACAAACCTACATAGTTGATTCAAATAAGACTAGATGACTGTGGATGAAGTTGGTAGTAGCTCCCAGTGGAGCAAAGAACAGGATAAAGCATTTGAAAATGCCTTGGCAATTCACCCTGAGGATGCTTCAGACCGGTGGGAGAAGATTGCAGCTGATGTACCAGGGAAAACCTTGGAAGAGATTAAACACCACTATGAGCTCTTGGTTGAAGATGTTAGCCAGATCGAATCTGGTTATGTGCCTTTACCATCTTATAATTCTTCTCCAGAGGGCTCAACAAGCCATGCTAGTGAAGAAGGAGCTGGCAAGAAGGGAGGCCACTCTTGGAATAGTAATAACGAATCTAATCATGGAACTAAGGCTTCAAGATCAGATCAGGAACGACGAAAGGGTATTGCATGGACAGAGGATGAACACAGGTTAGTTTATCTTTGCTTCAATATTTAGAAAACCTATATATTCTAGTATATGTCATTGTGAACATCACAAGGCAGGTTACATTTTAGGTAGTTGGAAATTGTATCTGATTGTAAACTCATAGGTCCTTATGTGCCTTAACTGATTATTTCTTCTGATCTAAATTTAATTTCCATTCAGTCTTAATTCTCTTGACAGTTGTTAGTACAAACTATTTTACAACAATATTTTACTAAACCATACTTATCCTTCTCAAATGACTTAAATCATCTGTTTGGGTTACATCAGTGGGTTGTTTATAACAGTATTTTAGTTCTGATCCTTCTAGAAATATCAGCTTCAATGTGGAAGAGGCAATTCTGCCAGGAAGCTTACTAGTTGTCATGCTTTGTGATTTCCAAAAGTTAAATGCTCTTGTAGTTTCTTATCTAAATGAATCTTGTGGTCCTATCAATAGGTGATTAACTTAGGGTATCTGAGGGTATAGGATCTTAAAACCTGTGTTGTTAATGGCGTGGCAGATTTTTTAACCGCCAAAGAAAATTGGTAAAGGGAGGCCGTCTGCCGTCCTTCTGCCATTGATAACACTGCTTAAAACTGAGATTGTTAAAATATAATTTGGTCCTTAGATGTGGCCACTTGTGTTCCTTTGGTGTTTAAAAGTTTTGTTTTTACAAATTAGGCCTTTGATGGATGAAATTTTTTAGAATTATATAACTTAGAAGGGTAACCTTTCTAGCAAGTTGAAACTTTAAAGAACCAATTTGTATAGGTGGTCACTTTCAAGAAAAAGAAAAAAGACAGCACAAGCTTCCACTTTCAAGGGCCAAATTGGTTATTAACTCCATATTATTTGTTTTGTCAACCTCGAATGTGAATTGTATCTTCTTGCATCCAGAGATGTTCATGAGCAGTATTCAGATTAGGTTTCTGCTTAGGGGAACGGTAAGATAAACTCAGTTTTGCTATGGCTTGGTGTATATACTAAGTAGAAATTTTACTTATTTATTATTGTATTAATGCTGCATTGGAGCAATTATTGTATTTGTATCTCATTTTCAAGTGACGCGTGTGATTATAGTTTTGGGAATTGTACCTGAAAGAATACACTCTGAATAAATGTTTAGATGGCCAGTTAATGGTTAAATAATTTTTGTGAAGCTGTGGACTTCTTTGAAATGGAAATATTTAAGTATAATGCAGTATTGCTAATACGGTCTCTTACCCGAGCCAAAAAATTACAAAAGGTGACTGTGACTTCTCTTTGGGAAGGTCATTCTGCAGAAAATAATATTTTTTTTCCTACATTTGTTTATAATTTAGTTATGTCTGAAGTCTGATGTTGTCCAATCTTGTCTGATGTGGGAAGCACTCTGGATTAATTAGTGCAACATGCTGCTGCTATAATTTAGTGAATCAGCATGTTGGCCATTGGATGATTAAGCTATTCAATTATATAAGCAATCTTGTGGTGCTTATTCCAAAGTTATAATACTAGAATGTAGTTCATGGTAACAGCAATCTTAAGTTGTGGACTTATTAAAGATATTGTATATAATGGAACAGTATAATTTCTGATTTTGGGTCTACTTCGGGTCTCTGCATGTTAATTAGTTAACTTGATTTTCAAATTTATGTCTCTTGGTGATAGAAGCAGTGGGTTTCCTCTTTTGTTTTCTTCTTTTCTATCCCTTGTATCCCTTTACTTTTTGATATAATGGACGCAGCTTGTGTTTGGAACTTGTGTTGTGATTTTTTTTTCCTTTAATCATATTTATGTTCTGTGACAGTTTGATTTTTATAGTCAAAAGTCATAGAACTTATGAATATGACACAAGTATGATAAGACCTGGGTATGAGAGTATGAAAATTCTTGAAAGTTCTAGCTACAAACAACTTAGATATGTTAAAATGATTTTTTTTTTTTTAAAAAAAAAAACTTACATGAATGTATAATATTTGTAAAGAGAAATTATTCATTTCTCTTTAATGCATAGTAATGCCAATGGATGATGGTTACCAAAAAAAAATATTAGAGGTATTCCTTGGATAGGTAACCAGGCAAATCATATGATGCTTATTGGTGGTATTATATATGGGTACAACACTGACAATTTGCCATTTTTGGAGTATCTAGGTTTCATAGTATAGAATAGAACCATGAATTCATTGAGCCATAGCAAACAGATTTTGCATCATTTTCCAGAATTAGTGCTATGCACTTGAAATTAGGTGTGGTGTTTGGACCTTATCCTACTCATTTCCTATTTCGGTAAAGGAAATATTTTTATCTCAAATCTCTATTCCCCAGTTTATGGTTCATGACTTGAAAAAAAAGTACTGTTAGTTAGATCTGTTGAGTTACCATTTTTTTAGGGTACTATTCAGGGTTGTTATAGTATGGTTGGTGAATTAAAAAAAGTAACTAGTTTTGAACTACCATGATTCACTTATTTTAATTGGTTGGTGAATTATTTTAATATTAGTACTTTGAATTTTGAAATTTTTTGTCTTCACATTCAATAGTTATCTATGCTGGACCACCAATATATCTTACCATTCATAATCATATCCCAGCATTGAAAATTCCATATAACCTCTTCAACAACCCTAGATAAAATTTGTTCTGCAGTTGAGGTTGACAAGAAATTGTGCTTATGTTGGACCCTAAGGATTAAGTTCTGGTTCTGGACCTTCAGAACTGTAGACCTTAGTAATCTAAATAGTAATGTACTAGCCACGTTCGTATTTTATTCCATCTAATTTGTCTTCATTAAACTCTGGATTAATTACAATTATGGTCTACCTGTGTTTGGTAGTGAAACAGTATCATATTATTGATTGTTTGGTTCTCTTAACCTTCAGTTTTTCACCTCTAAGGCCCTAGTAATGTTTTGAATTTCTATAGAAATCTGGCAAAAAAAGAGAATTTCCTTTTACCTCAAAAATTGTATCTTTCTATGTTCCCAGGGTGCATTTTTGAACCTCACAAGCATGAGTTGCATTTGCAAAAATGATGATAGACATTATATTGGTGGTTGTTAAAAACATCTAATGAGTTCAGTTGTTATCAATATCATTATCATTATTACGTCAGAATTGGTTTGTTGACTAGATTTATATGTTACTTGTTAAGAAAAACCATGTGCCATTTTAGTATTCTACTATTCTATCATCTTGGCAACTTTAAATTTGATTTCACAAAAGTCTCCATCCTTTTGCTAGATCTGAGTATTTAAACTTATCAAACATTGGGCTGTTCAAACCAGGAAGTTTGGTAAGAACAGGTATACAAGGCGTGGGATTAGTTAGATCTAATGTATGTTAAATGCTGAAGAGTTGGACTTGTTTGGAAGCCAAGTTATTTATGTTATTATCACTTTTCTGCACTTTATATTTTGTTAATAAGGTTGCATTCTCTCTACAGAGCAAAGAAACCAGAGCTAGTCTTCTCCTCCCTTTAAACCTTGTATTGTCAATTTGTCATGATTTTTTCAGAGTTATAAGCATTCGTATGATTCTATTCCAATTAGAATGGCTCTTAAGAGTAGTCTCTTCCGACTTAGCCCTATTTTGCCCCCTTATTTTAAATCTATAAAGCTGGTAAAGTTCTTTGAGCATTATACATACAGTGCTTCATTATGTTCTATGGCTCCATACAAAATTCTTTTGGGAATTTTCTAAACCATCACAGATAAATTCCTGATGTAATGCTGGGAATTCTTTTCCAGTTTTTATTAGATTAAACTGATAAATTCTGATCCATTTTGAGAAATGCTAGGAACATACTCTTTCTACTTAATAGACACCTAAAACACCATTCCTTTTATCCCTTTTGGAATAATTGTGAATGTATGAATACATGATTTTGATGATGCTAAAGAATAATCAAACAAGGTTGCTTTTAAGATTACTTCAACAAACATTCAAAAGTTAAGCATTGCTTCAAGATTAATACAAGGTTGCTTCAACAAACAAGCATTACTACAAGATTAATTCAAGATTAAGCTTTTGCCTCAAAACAAGTGTTTCCAAGAGATAAAGGCTCTGGTAATCGATTACTGGGCAATGTAATCGATTACTAGAAGATAATTTTGAAAAATCAACTTTTAGAAGGGTTTTTAAATTTGAATTTAAAAGCTGTAATCGATTACCAGCAACGGAACTCTTGAAATTCAATTTGAAAAGTCATAACCCTTCAAAATATAACTATGTAATCGATTACCAATGAAGAATTTTAGAAAAAACTTTTTGAAAATACACATCTCTTTAAACCATTTTGAAAAGGCACAAAGGACCTATATATATGTGTGTCTGACTTTGAAAAGCAAGAGAGAGAGATTCTAAGAGAACTTAATTGTCAAATGTTCTCTCAACAACTCTTGGACAAACACTTACAAATCTATTGAGAATTCATCTAGGAATTTCAAATTGTATTATCATCTCTAAAAGAGAGAAATTCCTCTAGGATCTTCAATTTGTATCATCCACTCTAAAAGAGAGAAATCTTTTTGTTCATCTCAAAAAGTCATTTGTAATCAAGAGACTGGTTGTCTCTTGGATTGTGAGAATTGTAATCAAGAGATGGGTTGTCTCTTGGAGAATCTTGAACACAAGGGTGAGGATCCCAAGGTGTGCTCAAAGTCTGTAAAGGATTTACAGAGATAGTGGAAAATCTCAAGTGGCCAAGCCAATGTCTATCTGCCAAGAGTACACTAATCCTTGCATATGAAAAGAAATTGTTTCCACATTCCAACTTATTGGTCACCAAGACACAAGTATATGGGGAATAAATGGCCAAGCCAATGTCTATCTGCCAAGAACTATGTTTTTTTTTTTTTTTAGCTTGGCGTCAATGTTCTTTTTTCCAGTAAATAATAAGGACCCTGTTCTTTAAGCCATTTGTATTACTAGTATTTGTAAGTGGTAGACAGCAATTACGATTCCTTAGTATAGGTGGACATACTTTTGTAATATAGAGTTGGTGCTTATTAGTTTTGGATCTTATGTGTTTCTTAGAACCAAATTAACTTTGCATAAAGTCTAATGTTTTGCACTTAGTTCCAGATATTGTCAATCCATGCTTAGAAATTTCCAATTTATAGCCATTGATTGATAGTACCTATGAAATCTTTATGGCTTTAAGTGTGATGTTTAGCCAATAGCCATGCTAATATGATGGTCAGTAATATTAATAATAGAGATTACTAATGTCTGTTTGTCATATTAACCATAGAGCTACTAAAGAATAAAATGCAGCTTAAGGTACCACTACCTGTCATACCTGTCATAGCAAAGTAATAGAGGATTAGGGAATAATGCTATTATGAATTTTTGTCTACAAGATACATTAAAGACTTTGATCATTCTAGAGGTTTTCTTCTGTTGGAAGTTAAAACTGAGGATCTGTAGTTGCATGAGGATTTTACAGTTTATGCCTACTGATGTTCATTTCATTGGTACTCTCTCTCCTGTTATCTTGACAAGCTTTGATATGCTAAACTTTCTTTTATCCAATTATTTTGTTTTTAAAACGCTTTCAAATTGCTTTAACAGGTTATTCCTCCTTGGCTTGGAAAAGTATGGGAAAGGTGACTGGCGAAGTATATCAAGGAACTTTGTGGTGACAAGAACGCCTACACAAGTAGCAAGCCATGCCCAAAAATACTTCATTCGTCTGAACTCGATGAATAAAGACAGAAGGCGATCCAGCATACACGATATCACCAGTGTCAACAATGGAGATGTTTCAGCACCTCAAGGACCAATTACTGGTCAAACAAACGGTTCTGCGGATAATTCTGCTGGAAAATCAACCAAACCAGCCCCGCCAGCCCCAACTGCTGCCTTGGGTGTAGGAATATATGCTGGTCCTACCATTGGACAACCTATAGGAGGACCCCTCGTATCTGCAGTTGGCACCCCAGTGATGAACCTTCCTCCCCCAGCACACATGGCATATGGTCTCGGAGCACCGGTTCCTGGGGCAGTTGTTCCTGGAGCACCAATGAACTTAGGTCCTGTGCCATACCCTATGCCACATACATCTGCTCGTAGATGAAGTTATGTTCAGAGGCCTAATGTACAAAAAGAAAACAGCAGATTAGAAGGCTTATGAATTTAATGTAATTCTTTACCTATTCCTATAGCTGCTTATGTGCAACAGTTTTATGCTCCATCAATTATTTCAAAATAAGGGATACTAAGAAGCATTAGAATGTATCTACATTGGCTGCCATGGATGGAATATCTGACAGCCTTGACATACCACAGCGTGAAAGTAATGTTGTCGTTAGTCATATAAAGTGGCCCATTCTGTAGATGAAGGTTCTGTGGCAGGCTTATGAATTTAATGTAATTCTTTACCTATTCCTATAGTTGCTTATGTGCAAGAGTTTTATGCTCCATCAATTTCAAATAAGGGATACTAAGAAGCATTAGAATGTATCTGCATCGGCTTCCATGGATGGAATATCTGACAGCCTTGACATACCACAGCGTGAAAGTAATGTTGTAGTTAGTCATATAAAGTGGCCCATTCTGTAGAGGAAAGTTCTGTGGCTTTGGTATGTTATTGTTGTATTTTGATCACTTGGTTTCTGATTTTCCGTAGGGTCTTCTAAATTTCCCATCTAGCTTCCCTTATTATCAGATTAGTTGCTATGATTGACATGATATATTATAGCAGATATTTGTCCATTCTGGCAACATTCCCATCAAAATGTTTCAACTAAGACCACTTCTCTTGCGTTTATTTATAGGTTTTGATTGAGGTCCTGTTGATAATTTTTCCTAGGAGAAAGAAAATAAGAATGTAAAGTGGATTGATTTTCTCTTGTAAACTATAATCCATTTATGCACTCCATAAAGTTGAAGTGCGTAAATTAATTTTAGCTTAGGAGAGAAACTTAATTTAGTTTATTTTTTTAATTTTTTTTCATATAAATGTTTACGGAGAAGTATATCCAAATATATATAAAAACACGATATGTGACACCCTCTACTCCGACATATATATAAATAAATAAAATATATTGGTAAACAAAAATCAAATGGGTAAAAGGTTCACATTCATTTCAATTACCAAATAAACTCATTAAAAATATATTCGACTCAAAATAAGGCCGTCAAATTTATAAAAATATTTTATTAAATCAGTGAGGTGAAATAAAATAGACTAACATCATAAAATTAACATAAAAACTTATATCCCAATGTCACATCTTATCATAGCGTTGTGTCCTGACGTCCTTCAGCACAATATTCCTTAAAGCAATTCACCTAGTCATCTGCTCTCCCGAACACAAAGTTCAAGATCATCACAGGATCCAAACACAAACAGCAAACTAGGAGTGAGTTATCACATTCCTAACTAATAGAGAAACAAGACAACTAGATATACATATCATATAAACCAAATAAAACTTACTTACATGTAATTCACGTCATTCCACCACTTTGTCATTCGAAGTTCACTTTTCATCCATCAATCACACTTTTCAATCATCAATCACATTACACAAGAATCACATGCTCTGATCAAGACATAATAACACCTCAATTTCATAATAAACAATTAGCAA
Source organism: Glycine soja (assembly GCF_004193775.1). NCBI lineage: Eukaryota > Viridiplantae > Streptophyta > Magnoliopsida > Fabales > Fabaceae > Glycine > Glycine soja. The sequence goes on along the minus strand of NC_041019.1, from coordinate 19,229,618 downwards.
GCGCATGAGACAATTATACTAAGACTCAAGCCTACATGCAATGTGGTACCATGTCAGTGAAAAACCACCCTGGGGTGCTTAGGAGTACATAACAAGACACACCACACAATGGGTTTGTCAGGTCACTCTCACTAAGTAAAATCATAGGGAGACCAGTCAGGGTCACGATGTTTTGCGAGAATGCTCCAACCATATGGGATCAGCATAGGCTTAAAGGAGCACTCAAACCCGATGACCCCAAGGCCTACACTCCGAAGAGTCCGTCAGGGCCTCTCCCTCCTGATTCAGGTCCAACCCCTAAAATCATTTTAGCACATAGACACTGCTAGTGAATTATACAATACCCACGACCTCACACTCGTGTCTTAAACACGTACAACATATTGCGCTACAATTTAACACTGGTTCTTAAATAGGAACCTACACTTTCTCTTTAACACTGGTTCCTAAATAGGAAACCTACATTTTCTCTTTAACACTGCGCATTTACACTTTTCTCAAGATAACACTAGTCGGGTTATTGTAAAATTCACAGCTTACAACACAAATAATGTCACATCAAGAATTAATCACACATTTATTCACAACCAAAACTCATTCACAATTTCACATCTCATAATGTCACAATCCACCATCACATGTTTTCACGTATCTCACAATTCAACACCTGTTCTACTTTACACTTTTACTCAATCTCAATAACAATATTATAATCTCAAGGCAACATATTATTCCACAATTCATCACATATTTCATTTATAAGCATTGCTCATGAATTATACAATACCACGACCTCACACTCATGTTTCAAACATGTTTAACACAATTGCGCTACAATTTAACACTGGTTCCTAACTAGGAACCTACACTTTCTCTTTAACACTGCGCATAAACACTAGTCGGGTTATTGTATAATTCATAGCTCACGATATAATTAATGTAACATCAAGTGTTAAACACATTCACTTATTTACAATCGAATATCATGTCCACACTTTAACATCTCATAACATCACATCAACCATCTCATAACATTCCTAATGATATTCATAAACATGTTCATCAAATTTAACCATAATATTCTCAAACTCCAACACTTAATAATTTTTGGAATCATACTATAACACTCTACAATATTATTTACATAAATTATTAATATAAATAACAACCTCTATATATATATAAGCTAGCATACATCATATTGAATCACAAATTACAAAGTAAGCTTTCAATGCACAAATTCTAAATAATTATATGAACACTTTGGTCAATTTCAATTATGATATTAACTTTTTAAATTATATATAAAAACCTAAACAACAAGAAAAAGAGAAAATACAAAATCAATATCTCTCTCTAAATTTCTCCTTTATTTCAACAATTCATATTAATTAGAAAAAGTACTCGATTTATAGGGTTCACGCTCAACACAATAGCATATCAATTCCACAATAATTGGTCTGTCAAAAATATATAATTCACTGTAATAATTATAAGGATAAAATGAAAATTGCAAAAACACCCCAAAACTCATTCCAATTGATATCTCTAAGGATCCCTACACATATTCTCACTAATTTTCAATTGTGAATAACTCATCCCTTACCTCTAAGCGGACTCACGTGTCTTCAGCCAGCGATAGCAGCATCTCTAGCGGTTCTCTGAGATTCCTCCAATTTTTTTCCTCTAGCTGCTCCAATAGAATTCCTAAACGTCAAAGAGACAGAGAAGGGATTGAAGCCTCCACTTGTACTGTCACCATGCGATTTATTTTTCTCCCTCCAAAAATATTATCTTGCAAATCCCAACGGCGAAAGCGTGCGAAATTGAATTTTGAACAACATATCCAAATTTCATAAAAATCCAACGGTTAACGAAACCGGGATCGTAGTTTTACCGAGACAGCTCTGGGTTTCTGCGGGAAAGGAAAATGCTACAATGCGAGGGGTATTTCTCTTAGCTCAGACATAATATCGAAATTCCCAATGGTGAGAATGCTCTTAATTGGGTTGTGAACGTGGTGCTCAAATTTCACGACGATCCAACGGTGAACGAGTCCGAGATCATCGTTTTTCTGAGACAGGTTAGGTGGCCTGCGGGAAAAAGAGAGGGTTTTGGGAGAAGAGAGAAGAAACAACATTGTGAGGCAGATGAGGTTGAAGAGTCAGGTCTAAAAATTGACCTAGCATGTTGTTATTTATAGCTAGGGGCATTTACGACCTATTGTTTACTTTATTTATTATTTTATAAAAACAAATTTTATTTTATTCTCTATCAAACAAATAAATAAAATACCCTTTTTATTTTCTCTCAAATCATTATTTTAATTAATAATTATATCTCCTTATTTATTTATTTATAAAATCTCATCATTTATTTTAAACTCTATTTATTTATAAATAACAATCCTTTTTAATCTAGTTTACGAAAATTGGGATGTTACAATTAAGAGGAGAACAGTGAACATAATGCTCTTAGTTAAAATTTAATTTTGATATAATGATTATTCTTGTTAGATGATTTAAAATTCTCACTTGACATACTTATTTTATATATAAAAGAATTAACAAATAATATTAGAGGAAAGAAAAGGAGTTAATTAAGCACCTTCACCCAAAGTTATTTGGCAAACAAACAGAACTAGTAGCCTTGCTAGTTGCCATCACCCTCTAGAATTTCAATGCTTTTGCAATCATGTGGCAATACTTTAGGAAATGTTCAATTCAGGAGATGGAGATTCCATTCAAGAAGGTTCCTAATCTAGAATTGAATCACGATGACGATTCCCGATGGTGGAGCACGACGGCGTCACAGGGGCCCTAAGGTGGTATTAGGATGCCTGCATATACTTCGATGCTCAAGTCAGTAATGGATCAGGGTGGAGTGAGAAAATGAAGTGAGTTAGTTATCATACTAGTGTTGGCGGATTTTATACCGTGTTTATGGCAGGAAATCAGTTATCTAGGTGTCATTTCATGAGGTGCACATCTTTAATTAAGGTGTCACACTGTGATGTAAATCTCCCCTTGTAGTTATCGGGAAGATTATCACTTTAGTTTGAGCGCCAACATTCTCGGTGTGAGCTCATAAGGAATACCAAGAACTCGGTTCTAGGTGGCTCAAATTAAGATAGTGTCTCGATTTGTTTGTCATCAAATTACATCCAAAACAATTTTCCTCAAGTCGGGTGCTTCTCTGTTGAAGCTGTCGACTACCTCAATGACCTGGGTTATGCAAATACTTACCCGAACAGTGTCAGATTTACCCTCCAGAACAGTTTTCCCCAAGTCCATTGCTTCTTTATAGAAGCTATCAACTTACAAGATCTGACTTCCTTCTAAAAGCTATTGAAGAATGTATTGCTTTCGCAAAATGCCACACAACTGAAGTCTTTATCATAAAGTGAAGTCTCTTAATCTTCAACTGCCTAACGATTATTGTGGGCTCGAAGTGATTTTAAATCATTTGAAATTCAAATAACCGCACTTCCATTCTTATTCACTCCTGTGCCACAGTGGTTTCATGCTCTATCATCCTTATTTGCCCACGTGTAATGACGGTTTCACACGCTACAAGGTTATTTATACACTTTGTCACCTTTCCCCCCCTTTTTTCCAACGGTTTATCTTCCATTTGCATTCTTCTTCACCATCCACCTATTTCCTCTCCTTGATCGTTGTTTAGTTGTGCTAATAGATTAAAGCCTCTTCTTCCTTATCAGAGTTGTCAATCTTCAAACGTACATCTTTTCTCCTCTTTACCTCTTTGTCTTGATTTCCCTAGAGTTTTCCCCTTTTTTGTTGTGATGGTTTGTGTTATACCTACCGTTGATAGGAAGCAAAGGGGTGGCAATTCCCAATCTTCCATCGCTAGTGGCTCTCGACACTCTAGGATGCCACCCTTTGCTACGTTAGGGTTCCTCCCCCTATGGGTAGTAGCATTTCCCATCAGAGGTGGTCCCGCCCTTTTGAGGCTAATCATTGTTTTAGCCTAGAAGTAGTCTTGTCTTGTCCTTAAGGCAATTTTAGGAAAGAGGAGGAAGAAACCAAGTAAGTCTGGATATATGGGTTGTTCTCCACTTGTCGATGTCCCAAAGTCGTGGGAAAGAGAGGACCTCGAGAAGTTGTTCAAATTTTGTAGGGACCGTCTTATAGAGATTGTGATAGACTCTAATCCAAATGAAATTTTGGAAGTGGCACGAAGCGCAATGGATTTTCCTCAATATATGGAATTTTCTTCTTCTAAAGATTGCCCCATGGGCATGAAGAAAAGAAGTTGTCACACACATTCCAAGGATGAATTTCTGAAACTTCCAACCAAGTGGCCACAATTTGTGAATGTATGTATACATGATTTTGATGATGCCAAAGAAGAATCAAACAAGGCTGCTTCAAATGATAAGCATTTGCTTCAAGAATAATTCAAGATTGCTTCAACAAACAAAGCCTTGTTTCAAGATTCACTAAAGACCAAGCCTTGCCTTAAAACAAAGTGCTTTCAAGACATGCAAGGCTCTGGTAATCGATTACCAGGAAGTGTAATCGATTACCAGAAGACAAGGTTGAGAAATAGCTGTTGAAAAAGGTTTTGAATTTGTATTTTCAACATGTAATCGATTACCATATGTCTGTAATCGATTACCAGCAACGAAACTTTGGAAATTCAAATTCAAAAGTCATAACCCTTCAAATTATAACTGTGTAATTGATTACACAAACATTGTAATCGATTACCAGTGGAAAGTTTTCAGAAAATTTGCCAACAGTCACATCTTTTCATTAGATTTATGAATGACCATCAAAGGCCTATAAATTGGTGACTTGGGCACGAATTTTAAAGAGAGAGTTTTTTTGGTCCAAAATGTCTTATCCTCTCAAAAGACAATGAGAGAGATTCCAAAAGAACTTCATTGTCAAATGCTCTCTCAAAAGAAATCCTTGGTCAAACACTTGCAAAATCTATAAGGATTCTTACATGATCTTCATTGTAATATTCTTCTCTTGAAGAGAGAATTCTTCTTCCATTCTTCTTATTCAATGAGATTGGCTAAGAGACTGTGAGTCTCTTGTTGTAAAGCATCTGAACACAAGGGATGGGTTGTCCCTGTGTGGTTCAGACTTTGTAAAGGATTTTACAAAGATAGTGGAAATCTCAAGTGGGTTGCTTGAGTATTGGACGTAGGCACGGGAAGTGGCTGAACTAGTATAAAATTGTGTTTGCATTCTCTCTTCCCTTATCTTATTTATTTTGTTGCAATCAATTGTGTCTTGCACGTTTAAAGAACATTGTTAAATTGATTGTTGTTGCTTCTTCTGCATTCTAAGTCTATCCCTCTTAAGATTATTGAGGCCACAAGGTCCAACACAATTGGTGTTGGCACTAGTCGAGAAGTTGTTGAGTTTTCATTCCTATAAAGTGAATTCAACTTCTGACAGTGAATGTTCTTCTTCTTATAGGGAAATCGGTTCAATCATGAGTGAAGAGGCAAGTGAACCGACTTCTAACTCAATAGTTCCCAACATTCCAACTGGAATGGATTGGATCGGTGACAGTGTTTAAGGAGGATAGTTTATGGTCCCCGACATGTAAATCAATTAAGAACCACTTGTATTTCCCAAGATGGGCAAGACAACATTTGGATCCTAACACTCCTTAACCCAAATGACCGAATTTTCTTGCAAGGGCCTAAAGATAAGGATGTAGATCAACTTGTAGATGAAGACATGTCAGAATTCCACTATGATGACTCGTCAAAAGAATCTTGTAGCTTTTTGGATAGTAAGGACGATGTTCCTAATAACAACAATTCTTCTAGAAAGAGAATCTCCCAACGTCTGCCTTGGTTCCAATATTGGGATTTCCTTCCCATGTATCATACCTTTTTAAAAGATCTCGATATGAATTTGCCCTTCATGGATTTCCAACTCAAAGTCCTTAACTTCTATCAAAATTTCCCTTCTCAACTACACCCAAATGGTTGGGCCTTAGATCTAGCTTTCGAAAAGCTCTGTAGTTTGGTCAACATGTCGCCTTCTATTTCTCTATTTAGCCACATCTTCATTCCTTATTGAAATAAGCAAGAGGATAAGGTTACTGGGAAGAAATTGAACGACATATCCATGGCTCTTTCTTTCGAAGCTTATGATAAATGCAAGCTTTTAGAGGCTTATGAGATTTCTTAGAAAGATTTTAAGGATGAATACTTTTGAATTTGTCCTTGGAAAAAATCTTGGGCATTTTTTTTTGAGGTGGTAGAAAAAAGGCAGGACAGAAAGGACTTTTGCCTCCAAATTTCTTTTATACTAGACCCAGGATCATAATGATGACCTTGTGAAGGATTACAAAACTCTAGAAGAATCTCTAGGTGAGAAAGAGATGGCCTATAAGACTTTTGTCTTCGAGTTTGACAAGAGTGGCATTCCTACTTCCTCCCAAGTAGCTTGATACTTAATAGTTCCTTGAAGGATTCTTCAACTAATATGGTTAAGGATTTCTTCTATTTATATGTCCCCCAATGATCTTTGCTTTCCTACAATGTAACATGGTGTCTTATGTTCTTGTCTTTCTTTTTGCAGAAGAATTTATGGACATGAGGACTTGATTTGCTATTTTGAAGAAAGGGAAAGTTGCCGAAGGAAAGATCTACCAAGGCAAAAACTGATAAAAAAAGGAAGTGAGATAAAAAAAAAATTGGTTAGCCCTAAGCTTCCTTCTTTTAAGAAGGCTCTAATACCGAAGAAGACTGAGAGGGCTACTGAAAACAATGTAAAGAAGGTCTCGAGTTGAAATTCCTCCTCCCCCATGAAAGTTGATGGAGTGAATGCCAAGAGGGATCGAGTTGAGACTCCTCTTCTTGAAAACGTTGGCAGTGTGAGGTTTCCAGGTGGCAGCATGGGTAACCTAGCCTAATTCGACATCCTTACTAGATCCAAACTAGTTCTTCCTATATGGGAAAGTCTGACAATGCTTTCACCAATCTTAAAGCTACTCTGGAAGCGGACGATTGGGAAGTTATCAACAAAGATTCTCACTTTCTGAAGACTTTTGATTAAATGATCAGTTCTAATAGTTGGAGTTCTGTCTACCTCTAGTTGTTGCTTGAAGTATTTCCTAAGCTTACTGCCTATATGGAGATTTGGAAAGGACTTGGTGATCAAGAACTTTTTAAGGTTTTGAAGGAGAGGTTGGATGCTTAGGCAATTGCTAAGAAGGATCTCGAGGCCCTCAAAATCGAAAAGTTCAAGTGGCTTTGTTGGATCAGGCTGAGAATCTAGAAGAGGAGTTGAATAGATTCTTTCAAAATCTTTACCAATTCGTTCTTAACAACGATTAAAAACACCCCTTTAAATCAATCAAAGTTTCTGCAAAAGATCTTTAGAAAACAGAAACTATAATGATGGCCCTTAAGATCAATTCCACAACCAAGATGATTACAAAACTCAGAGTTTTAGAGGAAAAGAGAATCACATAAGACTATAATAATTCCATTATATAGAGAACACAAGGACAAACAATATGCACAGACAATTCTCTAATAGAAACCAAATCTTTCTCTTGAACCCTACAAGAAAAGATCTAGAATTAAAACCCTATCAATTCTATAACATCTCTGGTAACCTTAACCAAAGACTACAATCTAAAAGATAAAGAATTGAATACACTTGAAATATGTAGATATTTAATCTTCAATATTTCTTCACAAGTTGATCAATTCATGATTGTAAAATGAGTGATTCTTTGATCAACTCTAATCTTCAGACCAATTGCAGTGCTATTCTTTTAGAAGGCTCTGTTGAAAAGTTTTTCTCAAAATTTGAATGAATCAAGAGTTTGTTAAAAAGAAAACACATAGGGGTATTTATAAATTTTGATAGTTAAAACAGATCTAATCGATTATAGAATCAGGTAATCAATTAATTCGTCAAAATCTCATTTTTTCGAATTTCCAAAAATTAGTAATCGATTATTTTGTTTCAGTCTGGGAAATTTTGTTCCTTCTGTGCTAGCTAGATAATCGATTATCATGTGTGGTAATCGATTATAGAATCATACAAAAAGCTTCTCTTTGTTTCTAGGGGTTGGGCAATCGATTATCAATTGGGGTAATCGATTATCCTAAGTTGTAGATCCTTTTTTTCTTTTGAAACTGGCTTGGGCATTTGATTACCAAATGAGGCAATTGATTAATTCGAGCTGCTAGCAAAATTTCAAGTAGAAGTAAGTTCTTAAGAAACTTAGACAATAAGAATACTTCATCCACTTCATGTTTGATCAATCGCTAAGCATGAAAGAAAAAAACTAAGACTGTATCACTCACATGCCTAGTCTAAAACATTCAATATCAATTGGAAGGTGCCTTGACCAAGATAAAACTCACTCAAGATAGTCTTCTTGAGGTGAACAACGAGAAGCTGAGTCTAGAAAAGAAGATCAAAGAATACGAGGATAAGATCAAAGAAGATGAAGAACTCTTTGGGAAAGCTATTGAGGAATCCTTCTAGAATTCCCTTGATCAGGTTAAGTTCCTCAACTGTGAAGTAATCTTAAGGTTGGGTCTTTCTAAAACTTGCATTCTATTGTAGAAGGAAAATTATGTGAATTCAATGATAATGGTAATTGTGTTGAAATTGAGCCCAAGACCGACAACGAGTCCTCAGACGCAGAAGATGAATGGACTCTGCAAGTTTAGATCAGCCCGAGAAAGATACTTACCCTTCTCTACACAAACATATCAAGGAAAATGTTGCCGAGAAGGAACAACCCATGAACGAAGATGTTTCTCAAGAAGCCAAGGCAACAAACTCAAGAAACGTTGTACTCATTGAACGGTTAGAGGAAGTGACATTTCATTGAAAGGATGGAATGTCAGTTAACTTTGTATTGGTTTTTTGAAAAATTTATTTTCTAAGGTTTAATCATCAAATTGTCAATTTTTATCTCTATTGGACAATGCATCATTATTTTCTAAGGTTTATAACTCTATTTTTAAAAGGTATATTTTGTTTTGAAACCAATTCACCCCTCTCTTGGTTTATTGAGTTCCATAATCTTTTTTAAGTGAGCGCATCTCGCTAAGCGAAATTCAACTTTTGGCACTGAGGGTGACATTATGTGTTGAGCGTAATTTCTCTGTTGGTTGCCATTGCGCTTAGTGCGCTAATCTCATTGACCAAATTATCTCCACGGGTTGGAATTGCGCTTAGTGCGCTTGTCTCGCTAAACGAGATGTCGAAAAGTGTGATTTTGCTAATCCCAACGGTCAAAGCGTACACACGTGGGTTACAAACCTTTAGTCAAAATTTGAAAGTGATCCAACAGTAAACGAGTTCGGGATTGTGGCTTTACCGAAACAGGTTTTGGGTCAAACTTGAATTCTCACATTTCCAACACAGGTCAATCAATCTCCATATAACCTAACATCCACACCAAGCAATCACACACAGATAATTCACACAACAAATCAACTAATCCAAATTAATCAAATAATCAAATAATACAAGAAATACATTAAACCTCTATTTTTCAGTTATCAAAATTTTAGAGCGTTATAGGTTCACTCAACCTAAGCTACATCCAATTCTCTTTTACTAACTAGTAAAGGGTTCCACTAATCAAATTGATTACAACAAGTATTATTTCCTTCCACTCTTGGCTTACAAGTATTATCTAGGCCTTTACTAGCACAACCCTTAGACTCCCTCTAAATATAAGATACCCAAGTATTATTTTATCACTAAGTCACTCTTGGTTTTCTCAAGCAATTGTTTGAAAATAAAATTAAAGATTCCAACACTTACAACATGTGCTTACAATGAAAATATTAATCTCAGAATTGGACCTCGCTAGACAAAGAATAAACTTTCTAAGCACAATGTTTCTCTTGAAATAATATCCTATTCTCTTGAAATAATATCCTTTTCTCTTTCAGTTCTCAACTTGATCACTTTTCTCTTGTTTTATGTCACGCTTGGGGATTAGAATGAACATGTGTAGGGATCCCTAGAGGATCAATTTTTGGGTTATTTTGAGTTGTTTTATGAAATTCAATTATGTTCTTATGCTTTTAATCGCGGATTGATTGTGTTTTACGGACCAATTGGTGTCCCAATGCGAAATTGTTGTGTTCTTGTGTTGAGTGAGAATCCTAAAAATTGGGCCTTTTTCTAATTTTTCCTAGATGCTCATAACATTCTCTCCTTTTTTCCAATGATAAATTCTGCCAAATTGTATTTTACTGCTAAAATAAATTTGAAAATTTTGTGATTAATTTCCGTGATGATATTACAGTACACAAACCCAAGCTGTTGTGAATTAGAATGCACGATTTCTCTAGTTTATTTTGAATTATAGATATAGATTCCATTCTCTATTGGTTGAACTTCTCATTATTGAATTTCATGGCTTATGTTTAGGATCTTACGTGCATATGTTTTTCCATATAAAAAAAATATATGTATATAAATTTCTGATTTGTTATATATGTATAATATATATATATATATATATATATATATATATATATATATATATATATAATATTACATGTATTTGGATGGTGACATGTTATATATATTTATATGTGTAAATATATTTAAAAGCTTTAAATTTAGATATATTTTATTGTTATAATACATGTTTATCTATTTGTTAAGTATATTTTGTAGTTAGTTAATTTGTAGATGTTAAATCGTGGACATGAAATATGGTTGTGAATAAATATGTGGTTAATACTTAATATGATATTACTTGTGTTATGAGTTAATTATACAATAACTCAACTGGTGTTCACCTTGAGGAAAATGTTTATGTGCGAGGTGTTAAAAGGAAAGTGTAGGGTTCCAAGGTAGGAACCTGAGGTGTTAAATTATAGAGAATTGTGTTAAACATGTTTGAAAATAAGTGTGAGGTCGTGGGTATTGTATGATTCATGAGCAATGTCTGCATGCAAAATTTATTTTAGGGGTTGGACCTAAATCAGGAAGATGAAGCCCTAACGGATTCTTTGGAGTCAAGGCCTTGGGGGTAAATACATTTGGTTTGAGTGTTCCTTTAAGTCTATGTTGATCCCATATGGTTGGAGCATTCTCGCAAAACAGAGTGACCCTGATCACCTTATGATTTCACTTAATAAAAGTAACCTAACATACTCATTGTATGATGTGTCTTGTTATGTACTCTTAGGCACCCTAGTGTTGTTTTTCCACTGACATGGTACCACATTGCATATTGGCTTGAGTCTTAGTATAATTGTTGCATAACACTTGTTGATTGTTTATTATGAAATTAGTGAGTGTTGTTATGTCTTGAGTCGAGTGTGTGATTCATGTGTAATGTGATTGGTGATTGAAAAATAAATTTTAAATGATAATGTGGTGAAGTGATATGGATTGTACTAAGTTGGGCTATGTGATAAATATTTCCTTAATGTATTTTGCTTTTGTCTTTGTTTATCCGTATTTTATTTAGAAATGTGAAAACTCACTTCTAGTGTGTGTTTGTGTTTAGGCTAATTGTCATTTTATTTCAGGTGAGCTAGCCTATGATGATGATCATGTTGGAGATGGAGAGGCTTAGTCTTTCTTAGGGAAATGCTCTAATAGATGTGACATCGGGACATAGGGCTTTTATTTCACATGTTATAATTCCATGAATAGTGTTCTTGTTTTATGATTTCCGCTGTTAGTTGAATTTCTTTTCATAAACTTGTTCGGCCGTGTTTTGAGCCGAGATAACTCGATTTCCTTATTTGGGCTAGTTCTATTACATGAGACGTAAATATGAACCTTTTACCCTTGAAAATGTTTTTATATACTATGTGTTTGATGAACTTTTATTTAGTTCCGCATTTACATTTTGTTTATTACATATATGTGTACGGGGTAAAGGGTGTCACATATTACGCCTTTTGTCTTTTCTCCTTGTTCTTGAACGTTGAAATGAGTTGCCTTTTATAGTTGTTGGAGGAGCAGATATTTACTGGGACCAGTGCATCCAATATTTGGACGTTGTTAGTCTTTGTGGCGCATAGGCAAGTGAAGGTGTGAATCTTTCTAAATAAGGCAAGCTCTGCACAATTTCAATAGTAGATTGTTCTTGAATAAATCCTTTCTAAATTTGTCTCAATCGTGCTAGATTCAAAATGTTAGTTTAAATCAAGTAATAAAGAGCAATTTAAAGCAGACAAATTGTAGTATGAATGAATCCACTCATAATTGGACTACACTTATAAAAGATAGAAATATTTATGTAAGTGTTTAAGTGTCTTTTTGGACGTGTGATAAGAGCATAATGAATGATCCATTATTTTTCTCTGTTTGTTCTATTGGCAGCAAATTGGATGTTGGGTATTGCTTTATAAGAGTATGTACAAAATGTAGAGTGGACGACAATCATAAATTGAGTTGACGTATAGGAAGTTATTACCATAATGCTTCCATATGACGTGTCTTGTATTCTTACATGTAAATCATTAGTAATAATAAATTTATACCTTTGTTATTCATCAAAACAAAAGGGAATGGATGGATCGTCTAGTTCTAACAGAGAATGTTTTGCACCAAATTACATTATCAAAAAATATTTGGGTAATCTCTGATAGATTAGTTAATTTTTAATTAATCATCCCTAGAATTGATTTTATCCTTTGACTTACATTGATACATCCATGATAAATGGGGTATTGATTTAAGGCAAAAAAGCATCTTTTGACCTTGATCATAGGCTTTAGTTGATTTTGGGAATTGGTAATTGACTAGGAAAGGAATTTCATTAGGACTAGGATTGAGTGAAAATGGTACTAGTGAATCATAACCCCTGATCATTCTTATCATCACTCAAAACCTATTTTTGCATTTTTTTTATTTGTTTTCTTCTAAAAACCAAAAGTATAAAAATATTTGAATCCTCTTTTTAATAATCTCAAATTAGGAATACAACTGGTTCTTTGGGATTGATATCTAGACTTTTGAGTCCACTGTTACTATTGCGTAGGATACACTTGTCTTTATAAGAGCCTTACATATTTTACGCATCAGTAGCCCAAAGCGAACTTCAGCGAATAGTCATACCCTTTTGGTGCTTTTATCCCATTGTAGGCTCTGTTTTGACTTACTATCCAACTCAGCCAATGTCTCCTTGTCAGTGATGACTTTGTAATTGAGATGATACTTTTGTTAACTTGGGAGTCAAGATGTCAAAAGTTTCTTTTCTCTTTTGACTTAGGCACGTGCTACCTTTGCTCTTTCTCCTTAGGGAGTGATGTTTCCGCTCAGACTCTTGTTCAACCACAACATTCATGTACTATGGTGTTATGCATATTCTCCTTTATTTTAGAAAAGGAAACTTACTTTGTATGTAACAATCTATTTTGAAATGTAATTTATTCCATGAAATGTAATTTATTCCATGAAATGTAATAGTGTTATTTTCGATTTGCCCCAAGAAATGTATTTTATTCCGAGAATAATAAGTCATCTGGCTTGTTATGAATTTCTAGTTGCATCTTACTTTTCATTTCCTTTTTTATTTTCTTCCCTTATATTTGCATTTGCTTAATTTGAACACTTAGTTGCATTTACGGGATTGATACCTTTAATTGTGTTTGCTGATTTGTCATTCCTACCAACCAACTATGATGGTCAGCCTTTCGAAGTTACCAACTAAGGGTGGTGGAAACCACAAGACTTATCATTCGTGTTGAGCAACTATGGTGGTTGGCCTTTCAAAGCTACTAACTAATGGTGGTAACCATGAGACTTGTTGTTCCTTCCAACCAACTATAGTGGTCGGCCTTTCGAAGCTACCAACTAAGGGTGGTAATTGCGAGACTTGTTGTGTTGATATCTTGGCTTTGTTTTGGCGGAAATGTTTTTTGTTTATTGATGGTAGAACCATAATGAAGATACATGGGTGGATTTTATAAAGCCTATAATTGTGAAAAAGATGTTGCACAATAAATGTTAAATTTTATATGAAAGTGATTTGCTTGGATGCTGACTATAACACTTCCGTAGATTCATTACATTCCAAGTTTATGAGATTAACTTCCCAGAGAGGGCTTCTAGTGAATAAGTGCCTCCTTCAGTCTTGGCAATGACTCGGTAAAGACCTTCCTAATTTTTTGCTAGCTTTCTATCCTTGGCATTTCTTCCATTGACAAATTGCCTTCCAAGAAACTTCTTAGAGCAACTCTTTTGTTGTGTTTGGCTTTAACTTTTTTTTTTATAGAAGCCTTCCTTATGCATGAGACTTCCCTTTCTCTCATTGGCTAGGTCTAGTTTGAACTTGATGTTTTCGTCATTATCTTCTTGATTGTAGTTAAGAACCCTCTATGAGGGTTCCTCTATTTCTACAAAGATCATTGCTTTCGTGCCTTAAGCCAATCTAAAGAAAGGGTTTGGTAATTCTTCTGTTGCAGAATGTGGAGTAGTCTTGTAAACCCAAAGGACATGCAAGAGTTTCTCGACTCAGCATCCCTTGGCAGAATCCAACCTTCTTCTTAATCCCTTCAAAATCACTTTATTCACAACATCTACTAACTCATTAGTTTGACGATGTTCCAGAAGAGAATTTATGTTTTATCTTCAAGCCTTCCAACAGCTCTTGAAACTTCTTTCTCGTGAATTAAGTCCCATTGTCAGTCACAATCATCTTCAGGATCCTAAACTAGTAGATCATTTGTCGATATACAAAATTCTCAACATTCTTCTCTGTAATCTTTGCTAATGACTCTACCCCAATCCACTTAGTGAAATAATTAATTGCAACAATGAGAGGTATTTAACCTAGCCAACAACTTGGTGAAAATGACCCAGGATGTTTACTTCTCACCAAGAAAAAGGCCTAGGGGAATTCAACACCCGTAACTTCTCAACAGGAACACTATGCAAGTCTAAGCATCTTTGGCATCTATCACATTTTTTGACATAGCTCATTCCACCCGCTTAATTGTCAGCTAATAGTAACCAACCTTTAGAGTCTTTTTGGCCAAGGCTTTTCCCCCTAAATGATGACCACAACTCCCTTCAAGGATTTCTAGTAACACATAAGCTTATTTGGTGAGTAACAAACACTTCAGTAATGGTTGAGAATACCTTCTTCTATAAAGTATTATGAATGCAATAATTTGTTGTCATCCTCTGCAATTTTTTGGCCTCTTTCTCGTCAATAAGTAGCTTCTCATAGATGAGGTATGCCATAATCGAAGTCATCCAACTTTGTTGGTTGTTGATTGTTAAGACATGATTTGGTTCTTGAAAAGTTTGTTGTATCACCATCCTGTTGTTCCCTAAGCTTTGTGCGCTTACGAGCCGAGAAAGTATGTCAACTCTTAAGTTTTTTCGTCGCAATATGTGAGAGAACTCAGCAAATTCAAATTTGGCTTCCATGGCTTTGGCTTTTGCCAAATACTTCTACATAAGCTTATCATTGGCTCGTTACCCCCTATTAATTTGGAAAATTACCCACTTGGAGTCACTTATTACCTTTATTTTCTTGTCCCCTAGCTCCTCGACTATTCACACTCCTGCAATGCAAGCTTCATACTCTGCATGGTTGTTGGTTGTTGGAAAGGAAAAATTTAAGGCTTGCTTGACTATTAAGCCATATGAAGATTCCAATAAGACATAGCTCCACTTCTTTTCTCGTGGGAAGACCCGTCTACAACTATCATCCATACTTGATCTCTTTTTGGGTACTCCAAGATCAGTTCAACAATGAAATAAGCTAGAGCTTGCACCATGATTTCTTTTCAGGGTTCGAAAAGTATGCCATGTTTTGACAACTCAACTTCCCAAGCGACCATCTTTCAAGCTAAATCGAGTCGATGCAAAATTTGTCAGATAGGTTAATCTGTTTGTACCACTATCTGATGTGACTAGAAGTACTACCTTAACCGTCTTGTTGATGTAATCAAAGCAAAGACCATCTTCTCCACTTTTGGGTATCTGAGCTTGGCTCCTTGGAGCGTGTTCCATACAAAGTAAATTGGCTTCTGAGACTCACCTGTCTCTTTGACCAAAGTAACGCTTATCGCTTCATTTGCCACGATGAGATAAAGATACAACGTCTCCCCTACCTTCAGTTTTATGAGTACCAATGGTGACGACAAAATCCCTTTTACTTCTAAAAAGTTGCCTCACATTTTTCATCCCATTTGAACTCAATGGCTTTCCTTATCAGCTTAAAGAAAGGCAAGGCATGTTGGGTTGATATTGCTATGAACCTTGTTAGAGCAGTTATCCGTCCCAATAATTATGGGATCTCTCTACACTTTTCATGATTCACCTCTATTCCTCTCTTTGTTAGCATGTAACCTAAGAACTTTCTAACACGTACCTCAAAATTTCACTTCACCGGATTGAGACTCATGTTGTATTTCATAAACTGCATAAAAGTTTTCCTTATCAGCTTAAAGAAAGGCAAGGCATGTTGGGTTGATTTTGCTATGAGCCTTGTTAGAGCAGCTCTCCGTCCCAATAATTATGGGATCTCTATACACTTTTCGTGATTCACCTCTATTCCTCTCTTGGTTAGCATGAAACCTAAGAACTTTCTAACACGTACCTCGAAATTTCACTTCACAGGATTGAGACTCATGTTGTATTTCATAAACTGCATAAACATTTCTTGTAGGTTAGCTAAATGCTTGTCTTATTGCCTAATTTTCATGATCATGTCATTAACATAGACTTCTAAATTTCAGCCAATCTACTTTTTGAAGATAGAATCCATCATCCTCTAGTAAGTTGCTCCGATATTCTTCAGGCAAAAGGGCAATACCTCATAGTCGTAGTTTTCTTTGTCGATCATAAAAGTTGTTTTTTCCCTCATCTTTAGGGTGCATAGGGATTTGATTGTGTCCTGAGTACGCATTCATGAAAGACAACAACTGAAAGTTGGATGAATTATTCACCAACTGAAAGCTTGATTCCACAATCCAAATCAACAATTAGTATCTCCCACATCCCCGGGATCGGGATTAACTTACCCGAAGCTGGAAGCTTTTGCAATTCCTTCTTATGTGATGTTAGCTTGAGGGATTCCCTATAGCATTGCCTAGCCTTCCTCTAATCACCCCTAATTGTAACCACCTTCAAGTCATCATTCAAGAATTTCACAACTAGGTAAGGGGTTGAGATAACGGCTCCCAGAGCATTGAGTGTCAACCTCCTAATCAATGCATTAAAGGGTGGCATTGTGCCTACAACCAAAAAATGCACCATGACAATTTTTATCAGAGGATGTTTTCCGAAGGTAACCCTTAGCTTGATATAGCCTAATGGGGTGATATTGAACCCTACCAGATCCTTATCATGCAGGATTAGTTTTTCTCCTGGAATTCAAAATTTTTCAAACAATTGGTATGCATAACATTCGTCGAACTGTTGTTGTTTAACAAAATATGTCTATGTTTAGTGTGAAATTGTGTTTTAAATACTCTAGTGTTTGTGTCATGTTTTTACATGTTATCTATTTTTGAATTTGTCTATGAATTTGACTAGTTTATGCATGCACTTTGATATGTGTACACAGAGGTTTCCCTCTTTTTTGTAGTAAACATTAGTGAATAATTTAATTTTGTTAGCGTAGCTGCAGAATATAATACATACATATATATATATATATGTATATGTATATAACTCTTTTTGGGACTTAAACATAAAAATTTTCCTTGACATAACACATGTTTTGGAAAGAATCGACAGTCAGTGATTTTGAAACTTGCTTTTGAATTGGATCATAACACAACAAATTGATTTTTGGAACCATTGAGAATGAAAAACAATGAATGACTTTCCCTTTTACCAAATGAATTCAAATGTTTTTGCATGAGCTTGATAAAGAACAACTTTCAAAACACTGATTTGATTTGAACATGGAAACAAACCTTAAGCTTTGGTGATTGTGTGCAACCACAAATTTTACATTGAGTGTCCTCATTGATATGTTCTACAGTTGATTTTGCATGAATTTCTAATTGTCATAACATATGATGCATAGATATGATTTAGGAATTCTTTCTTTCTTATACATTTTAAGCTACTGGCCAAAAAGCTATCCAAATGTATATTGTTTTACCATTTGCAAGCCCTTTGAGCCAAACACTTGATATTTTGTTTGAACACTAACCTAGGATAAAAGTTTCTTGCCTTAGGTTAGGAGAGCAAATGTGTTTTGTTGGGGATTTCTATCATTTGGTGGCTAATGTGATGTAAATACTTTGTTTTTAAATGTGGTTATTCATGTAAATTAAATATTGTACAAAAAAGAAAAGAAAGAAAAGAAAAAAGAGAAAAGGGAAATAAGTTCTTTGTGAATAAATAAATGTCCAAATTATGTACATTATGTTATAAAATGTACAAAGTTGTTGTAAATTTTATAAGTTAGGATTTTGGTATAAGAAGTAGTGATAACTTGGTTGAAAAGGGAAGGGATAGAAAGTGATGGTTCATTTGAGTTGCTAGCTTGTTTTTATGTTTGCTCTCCTATTCTCAAGGTATTTTTTAATATCTAGAAAATCCAAGATTTCTTTCAAGCCAGATCCAACCCTAAAAGTCCCTATAATCCATGATGACTATGTAATTTATCTTTGATTTGATGGAAATGAATTGCAAAATTGATTTATGATGTATCAGTGTTGGAATTGAGATGAAACACTTTCTTGTGTGAGAATTATACCTTTATGAGGTTTTCCTTTGTTCAAGTGAATCAAGTGTTTTCTCTGATGTTCTTTAGAAACAAAATCCCAACGTGGCCATGACATTCCATTTAGAGTGTATCATACTATGAGATAGTAAGTTATGAGTACTCTAATATAAGTACTGCCAAGAAAGGAATATGTAGTGGCATGTTGCCTATGGTGGAAGACACAATCTAGCAAGTTGAGGAATGAAAGGTCAGGGATCAGTAATGAAAGTCTTGGGGGTATGGTGATGAAGTAAATGAAGGGCCAGGGGGTACCCTTTGTTGGGGACTTCATCTGACCAAGCTTGATAACCCCGACAATTGCTTAACATTTCATTGATTGGTGCGAGAATACACTTGAGTTATATATAGAATTGTAGATGTCTTGATTTAGATCTTCTTAGTTTATCTGTGGAAGATTTGCCATAGGTTGAGGCGTATGTACTCCCAGACACTTCCAGTCAAGGAGTATGGATTCATATTGCGCCTACACGATTAAGATTTTATAACTAGATAAATACTATGTTCCCTTGAAGAGTCTAGTAAATTGTATGATTGACGATAGTCATTTTACCATCAACATATAGATAAGTTTGAAATCAAATCCTCCCTCCTATATCATGCCCAATGATCAAGCTCTAGCGTTGTTGCTAATATAACGAAGATAGCAAAGACTAGCAAGGATATACAGGACATGAAGATTAGCTTTTATATTGTGAGTTAGCGTAGACTTGTGTATAGCTTTGACTAGGTTATTTTACTGTACAGGTTGAGATAGCTATGATTTATTTCCCTTGTATCTTCAAATTTTGTTTTACATACTGAATTTATAATAAAGAAGATCATGGTTCTTTATATATATAATTGCTCACAAATGTTTCTTTGCTTCCAAATCTCATATTTTATACACCTCGAAACAACACGAAAAAATTTGCACTCATTTTCATAATAATTAAAATCAATAAATAAATTATTATGAGTTATGTCGATATAACAAGGTGTTACACCAAACATAGCCTAAGATAAATAACTTCACGATAGTTAATCCATAGGCTCGATGATACACCAAGTAAAGAAATGAAAATTAATTTTCTTTTTCGTTAGATTATACAATATAAATTAGTTTAATATTGTTTAAAAGAATAAGATTTATTCTATTATTAACATGGAAGAGAATTGTATTTATAACTAAAATTTGAATTCAATTTAAATAGTTACAAATTAAAATGTATAAACATAAATTTATATAATTAATGACACAACATTAATTAGGAAGTATGAATTTGAAGATAAAAGGATTTATTCATGATTAGCACATAATATGGACTTCATCTAAATGTATTATGTTTTTTTTTGTAATTTGTTGAAATTGAAGACATGTACTAGGAAGTTTATAATAACTCACATATTTTGTATGAATTATGTTTAATATGATAATATAAATTGTATTCCTTGAATCTTTGTTTTCCTTTTTGGTCTGAGATACTATAAACTATGTGTATATTAAGAAGAGAAAAGAAAATTTTCAAATAAATATCAATTTATTTTGAAGGTTTCTAAATGTAATGTAAAGGATCACACAAAAATGTCATTTTGAAAAATTTTATACAATAGAATAGGGAAAACAACTAGTTTCCATCCACCAAAAGTTGTTGGCTCAAGAGATTCAATTCTTGGATTCCTTAATGAAGGTCTAGTTAGAAAAAAAAAACTTAGTTTCCATCCCTTTCCCTTATTTTTCTCACGACTCCTTCCCGTCCTTTCTTTTCCCAATTCCTAAAGTATACACCCTATGGAGCACAAATAGGGAAAATGGAGTGGAAGAAACTAGAACACTTCAACCACAACCAAGTTCCTAGTCACTGTTCGACCAAAAAAGAAAGGACTGAAAAGAAGAAAAACTCGTGCTCTTTATTTTTCACAGCCTCACAAGTCACAAGTTATTAAATGCTTGATTTTTAGAGAGCATATTTCTCACAAATTACTATTAATTGCTAGCAAATATGATAACCTTTTTAAAAGTCTCCTAAGTATTTTTTTTCCATGCCATAGATTTAATGGGGATGGTAATTGACTAAAAAATAGATCTTGGTTGTTGGGTCCTTGCATTAATGCTCATAGATTAATAGATATACTATTGTTCCTATAGAAAATCAGAATCGTAGTCAATTGCTGATGATGATAGACATTAATAGTAACAACGACGGTTACACCATACAAGAGAAAAGATTAATTTAGGAGCAATATATTTATGATGAAGACTGAAGAGAGCAAATGAAAGGGACCTCCCAACCCCCCCAATTGCATTTTCAAGATGTATAAACAAGTAAAACGTAAAATAGATGAAAATGGAGAATGAGGGTGCAGTTTCCATTTCCTTGTCAAAGTAAAGCACCCCACCACCACCACTTCCCAACCAAAAGACAAGCAAGCAGTGTCTACTTTTCTTTTCCCAGCTTTCTCTTTTCCTTAAAGTACATCTCTTTCGTATCCTTGTGTTATTGAGTATTCTTCTAATATAACTTCACTTGCTCCATGCGTACTCCACACAGGATTCTCTTACTATGAAAATATTTTTATATGGTAAAGGCTCCCTCAAATGCATGCCAATTACTATTCCAATGTGATTCACTTCATGGTTCTTCTTGGAGAAATCCTCATGTATCTCAAAGGGTGTCAACATGGAGTTAGTCATCTCCATCCAATAGAGCATCTTTTTTAGCATTCCAATTGAGCATTTGGTTTGTTAGCATCTACCACTTCAACTCTTAACACACAAAATTTTTAAAAACGACTGCAATTTCAGCCACAACGTTAAGGTTTTTAGACTCTCCCCGACCACATTGACTTCAATATCAACCATCACGGAAAAATCACGACCACAACTACAATTTAAAACCTTGAACAAAACAATACAAGATAGAGTCACCATGCCATTTGGTTTGGTCTCAGCTTGGAACAAGCGTCGAAGAAGCAAGTCTCAAGATCATTCAGACCCTTGTATTTTCTTCCTCCTTTTCTTGCTTTTCATGTTGTAAGCTTGTACTTATACTGAGTGAAATCTCCTTGTAACATAACTAGTAACAAATTATACATTCACCCTCTTTATACAGGGATTTATAAACCTGCAGAGTTTTGGCAGCTTGAAGATCAAACACCACAACCTACAAAAAGGAGGCATAGATCATCTGTTTTCACACTCAGGGAGATGGAACAGGCAACATTTTCATTCAGTGATGATAATCTGCTTGGAAAAGGAGGATTTGGCAGGGTCTACAGGGGCACTTTGAAGTCAGGAGAGGTAATGTGTTTTGGATATAACTTATTTATAACCCAAAAGAAGTCATCATATATAATTTTTAAAAAAATTGTGTAACATAAAAGTTGTAGCTTCCATAAACAAATGATGCTTCTTATATTTACTTGCAATAAAATCACTGAATCAAAATAGCACACAGATTGAGTCATATCAGAGTACTATATGACTCCATATTTGTGATTTAGCCACAAATACATACATACTAATGCATTTACTTCTGAAGGTTGTAGCAATCAAGAAGATGGAGCTGCCTGCAATTAAAGCAGCAGAGGGGGAGCGCGAATTCCGAGTGGAGGTTGACTTATTAAGCAGACTTGACCACCCAAATCTTGTTTCTTTGATAGGATACTGTGCTGATGGGAAGAATAGGTTCCTAGTATACGAATATATGCATAATGGTAACCTGCAAGATCATCTGAATGGCAAGTCATGTACTCAAAATCCACATTATGTGAAAATCTTCTTACATCCATCTTCTATTAATCAATGTGTAATTTTAGGAATTGGAGAAAGAAAGATGGATTGGCCTTTAAGACTTAAAGTGGCACTGGGAGCAGCAAAAGGACTTGCTTATCTTCATTCAAGTTCTTGTCTTGGAATTCCTATTGTTCATAGAGATTTCAAATCCACCAATGTTCTTCTAGATGCCAAATTTGAAGCAAAGGTATGTATAAACTACCAGCAATGACTTATAACATGTTTTTACATATACCGCAATATATAAGTACTGAGTCAAAATTAACAATGCTTATGTAGATATCTGATTTTGGGCTTGCCAAACTAATGCCAGAAGGACAGGAGACACATGTTACTGCAAGAGTACTTGGCACCTTTGGCTATTTTGACCCTGAGTATACATCGGTATGAATCCATGCCACAAGGATCAATTCCTTTTTTGCAATTACATGCATTTTATGTGTGATGTTTTCTATTCATAAGTGATACAGCCATGCCGCACCTGCTAGTAGTTGTTGTATTAATTATGAGGACACTCTCGATCTCTTTTTCTAACACTCATTTTATGATATTGAAAATTATCAATTTTGGTGGGTCTCACCTCTTATTTAATGATTCCCTTACCTGATTTAGAATTGAGACTCACCAAATTTGGTGATCTTAAATAAATTTCAACCTATCATAAAGAGAATGTCACTGGAATTCCTCGTTAACTGTTAGTTTAGTACACTCCTGAAGGTACATTACCCACTCAAACTAAGCCAGCAAATTCAGGACAAACTGATACAGAAATTGGCTTGAAAAAATGTTTGGTTCTCTTTAGAAACATAAGATGAAATTCTTTATCCATTGCAGAATAATTTTTTTTTGTAATTGGTTAGCAGTGAATGATTCTGTGAATATTTTTGTTTATACAACAGATTGGGGTTAGAATCACTGAAAGGCTCAGTATCTGGTTTAGATGGCTTTAAAACCAAGTTGTTTCTTACTCTCTTGTATATTTTCTGTTTTGTTTTCCCATGCAACCAAAGTAGCAAACATGATACACCACTTAAACCTTTTAGATAGGCAAATAAACATGAGTTTTCTTGCCTAGAGGGCTTTCATAGGAGGAGCTGTAAAGAGTTAAACCATTTCCAGGGCGTTCCCTACTAGCTTAATTTTCAGGTCAAGTGATTCTGACAACTTATACCATAGTTTTAATTTCTTTTTCTTTTTTACGTCCTCTGCTGTTTCTTGTCTCTTGTAGAGCCAAGCTTGAACCGAAGTCACACATGACACGACTAGAATAGAGACAAATGTTCCAACTCATAAGAAGCACTTTGTTTCACAAATCACAACCATTTAAAAAGTAAACCAGAACAAATAGATTTTGCCATAATTGGATACGGCTTGGAAGGGACCACTGATCAAATTCTAAAGGGGATAGATAGATAGATAGCTAGTGGTACATACAATTGAATATTGCCACCAAAATTGGTTTAATTATCTATCTACCAAACTTGCCATCTCGGTACGCATAGAAACGATACCTTTGACCTTTCCATAACATAAACAAAAACGGGTACAACATTAATAACACCAAAAAATATCACACCCCACTAGTAGGGGTGGAAATGAGTCAAACCAAACTTTAGTAGGCTTGAGTTCGACTTGAATTGAATATGCAAGGCTTGAGCTTGACTCATTATCTGTCATAAGTTTTTTTTTAAGACTCAGCTCGGTTTACATAAAAGGTCTGGCTTGACCTACGAACCTATTTAAAAGTCTCCTTAAAGACGTCTTTGACCAATTAATTGTTTTAAGATCTAGTGAAATACTAACTAAAAGAAGAAACTTATCAAATTTCGTATAAGTAATATACAAATCCAAAAATAATTGATAAACAAAATCATATTGAATTCAAGTTGTTAAAATAAAAAAAGTACATCAAAAGAAAATAAAAAAAAAGTATAGTATTAAAAAATATATGGATTAGAGATGATTTATACTAATATAGCCAAATAAAAATATTTAAATTGTCTGAAGATGTCTTTACAAAACATTCTTTTATTTGGAAGTATTAATTTGGTTGCATTATCCTTTTAACTTGAGTTTTTTTATAAAAAAAAAATTTCCACATGCAAGTGAACTCTCTAAGCACTTTATGTCATTTCATCTTGTCATTTATAATGCCATAAAAATGGTATAAATAATAGTTATTATTATTATTATTATTATTATTATTATTTAAACAAGTCGGCTTGTCAAGCTTAACAGGTTTTTTGTATAGTTTGACTTTGATCTTTTTATCTAAAAAAACTTTTTAAAAAGCTTGAACTTGATCTTTATAGTAAATAAGCAAAACTTACAGGAACTAGTGAAATACTAACTATGCGTACTTTTTCAATTTGTGTCTTTGTAAAATATTTTACTTATTTTTAATTTATATAAGTTTTTTTTTTTTAATTTTAGTCTCTATAAACCAAAACTTACAGGAACTATACAAAAATATTATAATATTAAACACACTAAAATTGAAAAAAAATACAAACTTATAAGGACTAAAAATAAATAAAAAATTTATCATGATCAAAATTGAAAAAATATTAATTTACAGGGTCTAAAATTTATATGGACCAAAAATTAAAAAAAAAATGTTAACTTATAAGTCCAATAACATATTTAAACCTTAAAAATAATAAGAAAATAAAATAAAATATGTGAAATTATATACTAAAATACAGTCCTTTATATTTTCAGTTTGATTTTTTATCTTTTAAGAAGTTAAATTTAAATTTAATCTTTCATGACTTGTCTTTAAAGTGAATCAAAATAATCATTCTGAACCAATGATCATTATCAATTTTTGAGATACCATTTAAACTCTTTTTTTTACTGGCAAGAGATAGAACAAATTTCACTTAAAAGTGTATTTTTAACCACAAATATATGTTAGCTAGCTGTTTTCAGATGGCAATCTAAATTCATAGGTAACATTATAACAAAGTCCATAAAAACAAAGAAAATTTTCCTTATTTTTAATATAGATTTTTTTAAGTTGATACGTAAGTGATCATTTTCTGACATAGTTAACAATAATATGTTTTTGCTGTCAACAACAGACTGGAAAACTTACTCTACAAAGTGATGTTTATGCTTTTGGAGTTGTTCTTCTGGAGCTTTTGACAGGACGTCGAGCTGTAGATCTGAACCAGGGCCCAAATGATCAAAACCTTGTACTACAGGTACGTGGTAAATTAAATGTGTGCTTGTGTATTGGATAATTAACGATCGTTAGGGATATCAAGGCATTATAGATGTTGAAGTTGCCATAGTTATTTTCTTTTTTCAATAGAAAAACGTGGGATTGGGAATTGTGGGAATGGTGTTAAACGGATGGAGATCGAGGATAGTAGCAGACCCACAATTCCCATTCAAGGTGTTAATGGAGGAACTGGACTTCGTTTTCTCAACTCTTGTTGTGGGCTCCATTCTCAATTTCATCCTCATGTATCTCTTGGCACCAACCTCCTGTTCTTCTTGTTCCACACTATCCTGGATCCTTGCCACGTGTCACTTGATCATAAAAATAGTAGTTAGAAGTGTGTGTTTAAATTAACTGCAATATATGCATACATACATATATATATATATATATATATATATTATTCCAAAATAAATCATAAATTAAATCAATTATATGAAATACCTTTAGGTTTGAATAGTGTGATTTAAAAATAATTTTAAGATAATTTATTTTGGATTATAAAAGAATCACTTTTCTATAATAAAATTGCAAGAAATAATATTATTTATAACAGTTGATTAATTATTTAAGATAAAACGATAAAAAAAAAGTTAGAAATAAGCTCACTAATAACTTGCCCTTTTCAAATTTCCGTATCTTCGAAATGCTATTTTCTTTGTAAAAAACTTAATCAAAGATACAAACCAATTTTCTACTAATACCAAAAAGATTGAACAATTTCTTAAGTATGTGATCATGAATTTGATTTCTGACTCATACATAAAAAAAAATATATGTTAAGAAATGTTGATCCCTTAAATAGATCATAGTGATCAGTATCTCAGGCGATGATTAGTCTTTAGCTTTTGGTCCAAGATACCTTGATTTACACTAAAACAAATTACATTTCTTTTGGTTCACAATCTAAATGCTTATTAAATTCATAATATTTAAACATTTTTAAATTTATGGTTGACATTCAATTGTATAGGTGAGACACTTACTGAATGACCAAAAGAAGCTCCGTAAGGTGATAGATCCAGAGATGACTCGAAATTCTTACACCATGGAGTCTATATTCATGTTTGTCAATCTGGCGTCACGGTGTGTTCGTAGTGAGAGTAATGAGAGACCTTCAATGGTAGATTGTGTCAAAGAAATCCAAACGATTTTGTACACAAATTCAAAGGGTTTGGGAATGGTTATGCATAGCTTGAGATTGGTCTAATCAAATGAAATCCCAAGTGTAGATTCAACGATTATGATAGTTTTCCAACCACTTAATTATTCTATTAATTATTTGTAAGTTCTCCAATCCATGTAAAGACCCCAAATTTGGATAGCGTGACCATCAAGTATTTGGCATTAAACGAAAATAAATATGAGAAACAGATACTTATCATTACTCAACTGGAATGTTAGAATCCTTAAGAGTTAAGACTTCAAATGTTTTTTCAATTTAATTTTTAAGTGGCCTGATTGTGTGATTGGGTTCGATTCTGTATGAAAGATTGAAAATTATTAAAGAAGGAACTTTAATTTTATTATTCTTATATTGTAAGATAAATCTGGAATGATACACAAGGAAAACGTGAGTAATGAATGAGATACACTATTATTGAACTTTAAGATCATAGAATAATTAGACCAGTAAATATTCAAATTGAGCATTGACAAAAATTAACTTATGATACATTAGTCTTTAATAATATAGAAGATTTTGCTGTAAAAAAAATAGTATACAAGTTTCACATTAGTCTTCAGAAATTATAAATACAAATTAATAGTCTTTTTCAATGAGACACGTTAGTAAGTTATAATTTTGACTTTCCTATAATTTTAATCCATAATTTTGGACCCTTCGTCATTAATCACCTCCAATCCATGAAAAAGATTTGGCAGAGCTGACATTCTTTTGTTCAGGGAGACAACAATATAACATTGTTAAGTTGTAAAAGGTGCAAGAATTGAGGTTAAATTGCACTTCACAATAAATTTTTATAACAGTGATATCTTTTTTTTTTTTTAAACTGTACGTATAATAACTTGAAGATAGTGAATTAAATAAAGGCATGTAAAGAATACATAATAGTTGGATTTTGTTCAATTTTAGATCCAAAGTTAAGATTTTTTTCATTTTTTTTTCTTTTCTCTTGTTTACCTCTTTTTGTAAATTAAATAGGCACCGATCTAAACATGTAAATTAATTTAAATGGCATATTCATATCAAACAGCGGAAACAAAATATTATGAGCATACCTCCAGCCATTGCAGATCGAATGCGAAGCAGCGCATACACGAAACTGAAGACAGTTTTGCTCTTTCAGACCCTTGCTCATTCTGAATAGATGGTGTATTTTCTGAATAGAGAAATGAGTTTGATGATACAAAACTGAGAGCACCTCGTCCTATTTATAGAGTCTGTCCATCATAGAGCTCAACTAATTTGTTATCAAAACATGAGATAGAAGTTATCAGTACGTGAGATAGAGGATGAGATATATTATGTTTCTTGTTACAGTTGATGTTAAGTTAAATGGACCAAGTGGAAGAATGTTGGAATGACCTACGTTTAGGGTCACATTCCACGTTCTATTTTTATTTTATTCTCATTACATTATTTTGAAAAAAAAAAATTATTTCTGAATCTGATCCATTTTCTTTCCATATTCAACCCATATCTTTGCAACATATTTGTTACTGAAAGTGGTTGCAAATATGTTGCAAAGATATGGGTTGAATGTGGAAGGAAAATGAACCAGATTCAGAAATAACAAAATTTTCCAAAATAATGTAATAGGAATAAAATAAAAATAGAACGTGGGATGTGATCCTGAACGTGGGTCATTCCAACATTCTCCCACTTGGTCCATTTAACTCAACATCAACCGTAACAAGAAACATAATATATGAGTCATGGCGATAGGTCCTCTGATGATGAGTAATATCTTCCATGTACCACAATATATCAAGTCTCTCAACACTAGCTCTCAACTTAATGAATAAACCATATGTTTATTCAATATCTAAACCGAATGATTTTTCTCGAAATAAATAAATATGTGCACAAAACCATATGAGAAAACATCTAACTGAATAAGAGTTTCATTGAAAATAACAAATGTACGTACAATGAAATTACATCATGGAACCAAGTCTCATTCGTACTACATGATCCTTAAAATTCTTTGGTGGCATGCCTTTAGTTAAAGGATAGGCAATCATCAACTCAATGTTGACGTGTTCAATGACCACTTTCCTTTCTTTAACACGTTCTCTTATGGCTAAGTACTTGATGTCGATGTGTTTATTTCGACTTCCACTTTTGTTGTTTTTAGCCATTAACATTGTAGCAAAGTTGTCAAAATACAACTTTAATGGCCTAGAAATAGAGTCCACAACTCTAAGGCCAGACATGAAACTCTTCAACCATACACCATGCGAGGTAGCCTCAAAACAGAAAACGAACTCAGCCTCCATAGTGGAAGTAGCAGTTAAGGTTTGCTTGGCACTTCTCCAAGATACAGCTCCACCGGCTAACATAAAAATATAACCAGATGTCGATCTTCGTGAATCAACGCAACCAGCAAAGTCTGAGTTGGAGTAGCCAATCACTTCCAGACAATCAGTTTGTCTATACATGAGCATGTAATCCTTTGTTCCTTAAAGATATCTCATCACTTTCTTTGCAGCTTTCTAGTGGTCAATACCTAGATTACTTTGATATCTTCCCAAGACTCCAACAGCGAATGCAATATCAGGTCTAGTGCAAACCTGAGCATACATAAGGCTTCCAACTGCTGAAGCATATGGAATATTTTTCATGTGTTCCCGCTCAAAATCATTTTTTGGGGCACTGACTCAAAGCGAGTTTGTCACCCTTCACAATGGGAGCTACACTTGGTGAACAATCTTTCATGTTAAATCTCTCTAAAACTTTGTTGATATAGGTTTCTTGAGATAAGCCTAAAATGCCTCGAGATCTTTCTCTATAGATCTTTATGCCTATGACATAAGATGCCTCTCCCATATCCTTCATATCAAAGTTCTTTGAGAGAAATTGTTTCACCTCATATAGTATACCATTATCATTAGTCGCAAGCAGAATATCATCTATGTCTAATACAAGGAAACAAATCTTACTCTCACTGACCTTCTGGTATATACAATGATCCATGACATTCTCTTCAAAGCTAAATGAAGAAATGACCTCATGAAATTTTAAATACCACTGGCGGGAGGCTTGTTTCAATCCATGGATGGACTTATTAAGCTTGCAGACTAAGTGCTCACTAACACTAGATAAGAATCCCTCAGGTTGTTTCATGTAAACCTCTTCTTCTAGATCATCATTCAGGAACGCCGTTTTCACATCAATTTGATGCAACTCAAGATCAAAATGAGCTACTAATGAAAAAATTACTCGAAGAGATTCTTTCTTAGATACAGGGGAAAAGGTCTCTCTGTAATCGATTCCTTCTCTTTGAGTGAATCCCTTAGCAACAAGTCTTGCCTTATGTCTCTCAATGTTGCCTTCTGAGTCTTTCTTTGTTTTGAAGACCCATCTACATCCGATGGCTTTTACACCAACAGGCAACTCAACGAGATCCCAAACTTGGTTAGATGCCATAGAATTCATCTCATCCCTCATAGCATTATACCACAAATTTGATTCCTTAGAACTCATGGCTTATGAAAACGTCTTAGGATCATTTTCGGCTCCAATGTTGTAGTCTGATTCTTGTAGGTACACTACATAATCACTAGGAATTGCTGTCTTTTTTACTCTAGTAGATCTTCTTAATGTTGCTTGGTCATCCTACTGAGGAACTTGTTCAACTGGTTCTTCACCAGTTTGTTCAATATCATCATGTTGTTCCTCACAAACAACTTGATCTACATGATCACTTTCAACAGCTTGTGAAGCTTCAATCACTGGTTGTCTAACACCCATTTTAACTTGACGGGTGGGAATGACTACCAACCTATTACTTGTCCCAGAAGGTTCAGCTTCATAGTGACCCCTTTCAGAAGAAATGTTCTGAAATTGACCACTCTCACTGATCAAGTCATTTTCAAGAAACTTTGCATTCCTTGATTCCACAATCCTAGTGTTGTGGGATGGACAATAAAACCTATACCCTTTAGACCTTTCAGCATATCCAATGAAATACCCAGTAATAGTCCTAGGGTCTAGTTTCTTCTCTTGTGAATTATAAATTCTTACTTCAGATGGACATCCCCAAACGCGTATATGTCACAAACTTGGTTTCCAACCCTTGAATAACTCAAAAGGTGTCTTTGAGACAACCTTGGTTGGA
The DNA here is from genome assembly GCF_004193775.1 of Glycine soja. Classification (NCBI taxonomy): domain Eukaryota; kingdom Viridiplantae; phylum Streptophyta; class Magnoliopsida; order Fabales; family Fabaceae; genus Glycine; species Glycine soja. The sequence goes on along the minus strand of NC_041019.1, from coordinate 19,198,609 downwards.
ACTCGGTTTAATATATATACAATCATCTTAAGTGCATCAATCCACAAAAATTGAGGAAGCTTTACATTACTCCTCATGTTTCTCACCATGTCTAATAAGGTTCGATTTCTTCATTCTTCCACACCATTCTGATCCAGAGAACCAGACATAGTGTATTGGGCAACAATCCCATGTTCTTGAAGAAATTTCACAAATGAACCTAGTGTTTGTCCATCCTCTATGTATCTACCATAGTACTCCCCACCTCTATCTGATCTCACGATCTTAATTTGTTTTCCACATTGTTTCTCAACTTCAGCCTTAAAAACTTTAAAGGCATCTAAAGCTTCATTATTAGAATGAAGTAAATAGAGATACATATATCGTGAATAATCATCTATAAAGGTTATGAAGTATTTCGGACTATTTGCACCCATGTCTGGACAACATATGTTTGTATGTATGATTTCTGATAAATTAGAACTCCTCTTTGCACCCTTTTTAGACTTGTTAGTTTGTTTACCCTTAATGCAATCTACACAAGTCTCAAAATCAGCGAAATCCAAAGTACTAAGTACTCCTTCATTTACTAATCGCTTGATTCTCTCAATAGAGATATGTCCTAATCTCCAGTGTCACAACATAGAGGATTCTTCATTCACAATATATTTTTTTAACCCAACAGAAACGTGCATAGAATTATAAGCAGCGTCGCTTTTCAATTCAATCGAATAAAGACCATCAACCAATTGACCACAACCAATAATTTCATATTTATTTAGTAAATTAAAACCAAAGTCTGTAAAATTAAAATAAAATCTCAAAGGTGCAAGTTTAGAAACAGAAATTAAGTTTTTACAAAAACTAGGAACATAAAAAACTTTCTCCAAATGTAATTTAAAGCCACTACTTAAAACTAAGACGCATGTTCCAATGGCCTCTACATGCGAGCTCATCCTACTCCCTGAGTAGATGCACTGCTCACTTCCCATTGGTTTCCTTAGGCTTTCCATACCCCGCAAGGTATTAGAAACATGGATTGTAGAACCAGAGTCAATCCACCATGTATTATGATTCACATTAATCATATTAGATTCATAACAACGAAAGTAAATGGTGTACCTTTCTTCTCAAACCAACTTTTAAATTTGGGCAGTCCTTCTTTATGTGTTCTTTCTTTTTACAGAAGAAACACTTTGACTCCTTTTTAATTGTTGGTTGAGTCGGAATCCTTCCTTTATTGGTGTCTACAGACTTCTTCCTATCCTTTCCAAAAGTAGAAGTAGTCAAATTTACCTTCTCACCCTCTTCCATTATCAATTTCTCCTCTTCTTGAACACACATGGTCATCAGTTTATTAATAGACCATTTATTCTTATGTGTGTTGTAGGAGATTTTAAAGGGTGTATACTGTTGAGGTAGGGTGCACAAAATGAAATGTACCAGGAAGGATTCAGACATGGTAATTTCCAGGGTTTTAAATTGAGCCACTATGTCCCTTAAGCGCATGATATGTTCACGCACACCTCTCGTTCCAGTAAGCTTAATGGAAGAGAATTGCATAATGAGTGTGTTAGCAAGCGACTTCTCAAAGGTCGTAAACTGTTCATCAATGGCTTTCAACAGATCTCTAACCTTATCATGCTGGTCAACTGAACCCCGGATACTAGCGGATATGTTAGTTTTTATGAACATAATGGAGAGACAATTAGATCTCTCCCACTTTTCATAAAGGTCAACAGCATCAGGTTCGCTAGTCTCAGTAATAGCCGGTGGCTCATCCTTCCTTATAGCATAGTCAATATCCATCCAGCCTAAATGAAGGAGAGTTATTTCCTTCCAAACCTTATAATTATCACCTTTCAATATGGGAAGGTCACAAGAAATATTCATATATTGTGAAATTGCAAACAAACACACATGCTCATTAAGAAAATTTGAGACTAAACAAATGTCATGTTTTGCCAATGCAAATCATGTCTCAATATATGAATCTAGTGACACAAAACTTGTCTGTGGGCTAAAGTCCTACTCAATTAGATTCATCATGCAACTTTACGATAAAACTATTAAATCATGTTCTTTTCCTTAATTCCTATGGGTAAATTAAGAAATATAATCTAATATTTTATCCTAATTAATCATACAAATACAACAAAATTCCTGTGGGTAGATTTCATCACATTACATATGATTAATCACAATTAATATTTTTAATGTGATTATAAATTTAGCATGTAATTTTACTCAATTAAAGATGTTGTGGCTACTCTCTAATTTAATAAAATTATATTAATCACTTAACATTCAAAAATAATCTTTGCATAACATACTTAATAATGCAAGCGTGCTCAATATTAAATTATAAAAATTACATGTATACCAATTCAAAATAACATTGTACGTATATCCATTCAACATGTAATAAACTTTAAAGAATCAAATTCAATGCATACCAGTATTTAACATAATATTGTAAACAGTTTGCGCATAAATGATTTATCCTCCATAAGTTATAAATATAAATTAATTGCACCTAATAAACAAATAAATCACAATAGCTTAGTGGCAAAGGGAGTTATTTCATGCCCACATCCTATTTATAGATTCTGTCCATCATAGAGCTCAAATAATTTGTTGTCAGAACGTGAGATAGAAGTTATCAGTAAGTGAGATAGAGGATGGGTACACATAGACCAGATTCAAAAATAACAAAATTTTCCAAAATAATGTAATGGAAATAAAATAAAAATAGAACGTGAAATATGACCTTGAACGTGGGCCATTCCAACACTTTTATCATTTTATCTTTTTTTTTTCTTCCCTCTTCTTCTCTCTCCTCCATTGGCTTTAGGATCCAACAACTGAAGAATAATAATATACAAATATACACTTATTTTAAACACTCAACTAACAATCCTCATTTTTTTTTATTTTTTTCTTTTTATCACATTATAAATCCTATAATACATATTTTTCTCTCTAGGTGTCTTATAACGTAATGGATGCCATGAAACTTTTTTCAACTAATAATAGATATTTTTCCAAAACAAATTTAAAATCTTAAGAACTGTCTTTCTTATATAAATGTACTTTAAAATGTCCTTTTAGTGCTGAACGTTTGAAAATAATTATAAAAAAAAGTATTTTAAAAATCTTAGTTTGACAAATTTTGTTGAATTAATTGTGTTTCAATTTGCAAAACCCTACTAATCAAAAGAAAAAAAAAGGGAAGAAAACCTTGAAAAGTAAGACATAAAGGAGTATTTGGAGTGAGACTATAGAAAGCAAAGATAATATATTTAATGTGATCCCAAATACTAAGGCAACATATTATTATATTCAAATAAGGTTGAGTCTCTCCAAGATATACCAAACACATTTTTTTACAAATTAATTATATTTTACTCTCCTGTAATTTAACCTTTTTCTAATCAACAACATACTATTTGACGCACTTTTTTTTAATATACTATTATTGAGAGTAAGGGTGGGAATAGGCCAGATCGACCTACATGGACCTACGACCTGACCTACATAAAGTTTGGCCTGAACTTGCCTATTTAATGAAAATGTTAGGCTCAGGCTTTTTTAAAAGTCTATTAAATTAAATAGACCAGACTTAGGCTTATTAAAAAAGTCTTATAAGCCTGATAGGCCGGCCTATATATATATATATATATATATATATATATATATATATTGGATACAATTAATTTTTTTTTTAAATCATCAGACTTTGATTACACATTACTGTTCCATAACTTCTATTCATATAATCAAGTAACACTTTAATTATAATTTAGGTGTGAGTCATGTGCTCTTTTATATTCTTCATTATTTTTATTGACTTTTCTTTTCCTTTACTTTTCCTATTACGTTCTTACTCCATAAAATATTAAATATTTATTGTGAAGAAGACTTTTAAAAAGGCTATCAGGTCAAGCCAGACTTTTAAAAAGGTCAGGCCGAGCCAAAATAAAAGTCTTTGATAGGTTATAGGCCAGGCTCAGGCCTCAAAGATTCATCGTAGGCTAGGCTCGGGCCTTTCAAAGCATGGTCTGGCCTGACCTATTCCCACCCCTAATTAAGAGACATTCTGATAAGATCCAATAAATAGAGTTAGACCTACATGATTTAATTTAAAATAATTTCACCCAATAACAAAAACTGTTAAAAATAATTTGTTATTGCATTTTTTTTTTATAAATAACCCCACAACTTTTTTAATTTTTATAACATCAAACCCGTTCAACTTTAGTTTAACTTGAAAGTATTAACTTTTTAATCACCTTATCCTCAATTCAATACGTTCTCAACCTATCCTCTTGAAGTCTTTTCAGGAGGTGTGTAATGATAAAATAAAGGCAAAGAGTAACAAGTGCCTTAAGACCCGTTAAGAAACTTAAAATGAAAATATTTTAATTGAAAAATAAAAAATTACAGTCTATTTTTTTAACGTCTTTTTTATAATTTTCATATTAAATATTTTCTTAATCAATATCCTTAGCAAAAACCTAAAATAAATACAGTAATAATCTATAGGGCCAGCTTAAGGTCCAAGCACCTCAAGCAAGGACTTTAGGCTAAATAAAAAAGGCCCCAAAATTTTTTTTAATACTAATATACCTCAAAAAAATTATTGTAAAATCATATTTAAAAATAAATTTTAATTGAAATATTATAAGTAATTGTTAATCTTTTTATTGGTACTGTAAGTAACGATTAACGAACAACAACTCTTCACTAATATCATAGTTTTGTTTAGAAGAAAAAAAAGATTTAATAGTTAATAGTTAAAGAAACCCAAAAACTTTGAATTTTTGTTAGACATGACTATTTGGTATGACATTTTATTTGCAGTTAACTTAGTAAGAATTTACAATCAAAAGATATGTGCATTGATGAAGCTATTGAAAAATTAAAAGGTCTTCTTTCATTTTTTGAAAAGTATAGGGAAAATGGATTTGAAAATGCATTGATTTCTTTTCCAAACACGTATGTAGCTTATAGAATAATGTTAACAATACCAGTATCAGTTGCTTCAGTTGAAATGAGTTTTTCAAAGCTAAAAATAATAAAAACTTATTTAAGATCAACAATGTTTCAACAAAGATTGAATGGATTGGCGTTAATTACGACAATTTAATTGATAATTTTACATCACAAAAAGCTCAAAAAATTAATTTTAAATAAAACAATGATAATTTTAATAAATTATTTTATGAGTAAATAAAAGGTCTCATTCTTAAATTTGCTTTAGGCCTCTCAAGACCTTGAGCCGTTCCTAATAATCTATTAAGAAAGGAGGTTGAGAAAGTGTTAAATCAAAAAGGGAAATGTGTAAAATAAACTAATTGACATCAAGTTGATGGGATTAAATAAAAAAAGGAAAATATTTAAAACAAAGATAAAACTATAAAAGTAAATGAAATTTATTCTTCTTCCCAAAATCCTCCTCCTTTGACTAAAACCAAATTAACACTATCTGGATCCCTCTGTCAAACAATAGATTTGAGTAACGTGTCTTTGGCAACTTACTGTTACTCAAAGTTGCATGAGCAGATATTTACAGAGCCAATAGAAACCTTCTAACAAGATTTCAACTAAGCATTTTGCAGCAAGAAAAATCAGTATGATCGAGAGCACAAAGAAAAAAATTTATAAAAGTCAAAGAATTGAAGCCATGGTCAATTAGTTCTCATAGTCCCCCCCTCCCCCCTCTTCAAATCTTAAGCAAATGTCAAGTAACTTTTTTGGATGCTACAAGCCAAGCAACACTTGACTCATGATTCATGAACACATGAATCCAACCTGGCAAAAATGAAAAATCTGTTGCCAATTTGACTGTGAAACTTTCTTTAAATCGTTCTTTTTTCCACTTCTTTATATGAACAAACGGTACATTTTATTTTGGCCATAGCAATGATTATTTTAGTAATTAAGAATTAAAACCATATCCTTGATATCTAACCGATTTAATTCTCTGGCCTACCAATTGTCCTTGGCGTGAACACAAACGTAATCATCAACATCCTCAATTCATTTTTATCCTTGTAGATCCACTTTTTAAGGAACAGAGAAAAGGACTTGATTAAACTTCTAACAGTACGTCCCAAGTAAACTTGTAGATCCACTTTTTAAGGAACTTGATTATTGGGGATGTGTCAATGGGTAAAGCTCTCATTGATCTGGGAGCAAACATTAATTTGATGTCTCTCTCTATGTGTCAGAGAATTAGAAATATGAAGGTTTCTCCTACTAGAATGACTATTCAACTAACAGACTGCTCCATTATCAGACTATATGGTGTAGTTGAAGATGTTCTGATTAATGTTCGCCAATTCACTTTTCCAGTGAACTTTGTGATAATAGACATAGAAAAGGATTTTGATATTCCCTTAATATTGGGCAGACCATTCATGCTGACTGTAAAATATGTTGTGGACATGGGAAATGTCAATTTGGAGATGAGTGTGGAGGACCAGAAAGCCACCTTCAACTTGTTTGAGGCAATAAAACATCCCAATGATAGTAAGACCTGCTTTAAGGTGGAGGCAATTAAGCAAGAAGCTGACCTTGCTAGGCGGCACTTGAAGTCTATGTTTCTAGAAGAAGATGAAGTCAAGCCAATTGTTAATCCAGCAGATTCTTCCATTGTCTTCATGGGGCCAAAGTGAGTCAAGACCCGAACAACTGCAGACACTCCCCCAACTCCACCTCTGGTAATCCCTCCTCCAGCCACCTCTTCTACAGACGACAAGCCTTTTCCCTCTTCCTCTTAGATGGAGCAGCTCCTCCCCATGCTACAAAGCCTCCACCATGGCTAGTACCTTTCGATGCAGAGCTTTCACCAGTTATTTCTCCAATAGCCAGTGATGACACCAGAGGTATTCCTATCTGATAGAGGACTATCCAAGGAGGAAGATTTTGGCTTAGGTGGACTCAACATGGATGTACCAATTACTAGAGCAAGGAGTAAGAGATTTCAAGAAGAGCTTGGCGAGAGACTAAATTTTCTCATGGAGGAAAGAGAATAAGAAGCAAAGCTCATTTATTTTAGTCAACTTTTAGAATAATATTTATTTTCGTTTTTAATTATATTTTAGGGTCTATTTTTGGACTTGCAATGGGCTGCTACCTTTTCTATTGTTATTTTTAAGTCTTTTAATTATTAGATTAGTTATTGGGCCTTAGGCCTAATTTGGGATCATTAGTAGGAGTTATAAATAGACTCTTTAAAACACTTGGTTGGCAATTTTATGAAATTTTCATATTAGACACAGTTAAGAGAGTGTCTCTCTTGGTTCTTGTGTGAAACCTTAGGTTCTTATATCAAAGAATTCTATTCTTTGTGGCAAATCATCCTGAACTTATCAATCTCCCAAGATTGTGGTGTTGTTCTTTCCATCTTCTTATCTAATTATGCTTTTTCCTTTTACTTCTTCTAATTTCATAGAGCCTCAAATTGGTTCCCTAGTTTGCTGATGCTAAAAATTGGATCCGCAAATCAGGGTTCCATCAATTGGTATCAGAGCTTTGGTTCTTGAAACCAGGTGTTATCTATCCTTTGTGTTTGGTGTTTCATGTGTGTTTCCTCCTTTATTTGTTGTGTCAATTTTTTTGTTTAACTCTATATTATTATTTTATCTTCCTTTGTTTTATTTCTTTGAGTTTATCTTTCTTTTCTAAACTATATCTAGTATCAATATCTTTTTTATCTTCTTTATTTTTTATAAATATAGCATTAAAATTCGTGCAAAAAAAAGGAAAGAAAGAAGTTAAAAAAAAGAAAGAAATCCAATTTTCAGATTTGGAGGCAAAATTCTGTTACAATCTAGATTTGGATTTTCCCAATCACATATTTGCATTCAAATTTGAATTATGTGCCAAAAAAAGTGCAGAGATAAAAATAAAAAGCAAAAGAAGCAAAAAAAAATGATAAAAAAACAAAATCTGCATTCAGAGTCTTTCTTGTTTTTACATACTTCTATTTAAAAAAAAAGTGTGTCTTGTTGGTTATTTACATCTAGTATAGTTCAATTTTTGGACAATCTTTTTCTTCATTCTGGAGTCTTTTAGTTTGTCTTCCTTGACATTCCTTTTGAGTATTCCTTTCATTATTTTTGCTTGTCTTCAAAATTTCTTAGTTTTATCTTGGAGTATTTCTTTTCTTGGTTTCTTGAGTTGAGTTTTGATTTGTGACATATTTCACATTGAATACTTCTTGATTTTGAGCTTGAAGGTTCTGCATATGAACTGGAAAAAAAAAAAAAGCAAGAGTGGTAAAAGGCAAGAGTGTATATTATAAAAGAAAAAGCCTTGAAAGAGTGATATACGAGTGAACTTGAATGAAATACTAAGTTGAGTGGCGAGGTCCTATTCAATTTTTTACTTGTGCACTAACTTTTCTTGTAGGTATGGCTTCTACAAGTGGAGATGCTACTCCACCATCTTCAAAAACCACAAGGCTCATGGCGGAGATGATTAAACTTAATGATCAAATGAGAAGAATGAGTTATGACAATGAAGAAAGGATGGAGAGAATGAGGAGAGTTTGAGAAGAATACATAGGAGTAGTGAAGTTTTAAGTGTGCAGATTGAAAATATAGAGCGAAGAAGAGAGGTAAGATCATCTAATTCTTCTCATGGAGAAGATGAGGGGTATGAAGAGGATGAAGGAAGATGAAGGAATGAGAGGTATAAGAAGAGAAGAAATCATAGAAGATATGGAGGTAGACAAAGAGAGGAAAGGATTGAGGGAGTGAAGGTGAAGATCCCTACTTTTAAAGGGACTTGTGATCCATAAGTGTATCTTAAGTGGGAGATGAAGGTTGAGCAAGTCTTTGCTTGCTACAACTACAATGAAGAAAAAAAATCAAATTGGCCTCTCGGGAGTTTGAGGGATATGCCTTAGTATGGTGGAATCAAGTGAGGAGTGATGTTGAAAGGATGAGAATGTCGTTGATTAATACTTGGTAAGACATGAAGAGAGTTTTGAGAGAGAGATTTGTGTCGTCCTACTATGGGAGAGACCTTCACAACAAGCTCCAAAGACTAATTCAAAGAAATAGGAGTGTGGATGAGTATTACAAAGAGATAGAGATTTCCTTGATTAGGACTCAAATTGAGGAGTCTCAAGAGACCACCATGGCAAGGTTTAATTGTTTGTATTTATTTTTAACTTGTTTTATTTTTAACTTATTATTACAATGGACTCGGTACCTCTTTGATATCAAAGTCGTTATTTAACTCTGGATAGACATAGAGATCTAACTAGTACTAATAGTTCTCTTAATCAATTTTCAACAAAAACCCTTGAAGACTTATCTAAATTGTTGATGTTCGCAACCCTTCAAAGAGAACACCAGCAATCTTACACTCTATTTGTATTGAAATAATAACGTGCTAATGTTACGTGTTTTGTTTGATCCTAATTGGGAATATTTTGATGATGAAAGAAAAGGGATAATGGCGTTGAATCGATCTATTAAGGGTAGGGTAGGAAAATTAGAAAAGTCTAGGTGAATATTTTAAATGAGATGACATATTTTTATTGATGGAACATGAATCGGGACACACTTATGGGACAAGTGATTTAAATTGTTTCATGGAATTTTTTTAAATTAAATTTATTTGAATTTTATTTAAGATCAATTATATACGAAGATACATAGATTATTTAGTTATATTATTTATTGAGATTTTTTGTCTTAATCATTCTATTCATAAATAAAAAGTGAACATGATTAATTTAAAATTTAATTAGTTAGAAAGTAAGTAAAATCTAATTAATATTTATTTATGCTAAAAAATAAATTTAAATATTATTCGAATGATTCAACCTTAATTTTAAAATATTAATATCTTATTATATATATCTATCAATTGATTTTATTGTGAGATGTTTGAGTTTTACTTGTAATTGAAATTTTGATAAACAAATTTGTAACTAAAAGCAAAAGAGTAGAATGAAAATTGATACCCGCGACTTTAATTAATACTCGCCTGACTTCATACCATCAAATATAAATATACACACATATATACATGTTTGTACTTTAATTAACTATAAAATAATCTGTGCAAAATATTGATAAAAAAATATAACTAATTTAATTAAGATACTTTCCAAACGTAATTATAAAAATCACAATTACAATTACAATATATTTGTGTAATAACAAATATACACTTCCAATGTAGTGGTGCACTTCCGATGTGGCAGTCCATGAATTTTGTTGCACTGATTTTTTCACAGCTCAGTAATTTATCACGTCTTGATCATATACTAGTTACTGAGGAAGTTTTTTAGACTTGAAGAAGAAATAAGAATAAAGGTCTACACACGTTTTAACAATTTTCATTTTTTTAATTTATTATTATGATTATTATAAGCATATATATATATATATATATATATATATATAAAAGAATATAAATGTGTATATAATTTTGTGAGTATAAAATTAGGCTAGAACCTAGGATAAATTTGAGCATGTAATGGATGTTTCATCACCATAGTAAATTCCTGTTTCCGTGACAAATCTGCGTTCCCTCCACTCGAAGCCTTCCATTCAAAATTCCAAACCAAGTTAGCTAGCTACAAAGTACTCCAAATGGAACATTGCGAGGTTATAAGGAGGACAAGCCCTCCTCCCAGCCCCAAAGGGCATCATCTTAACCTTTTTACTCCCAATAATATCAAAGGCCTCAAAACCACTACTAAGAAACCTCTCTGGCTTGAATTCCATTGGATCCTCCCAAACCCTAGGATCCCACCCCATCTCTGCCACCATGAAGTTCACAGTCACATTTTTAGGCACCAAATAATCATTCAAAACCACGTCCTCCGTCACTGCATGTGGCACCAAAAATCACGTCCTCCGTCACGTCATGACGTCTTAAACCTTCCAAAATCACATCTTTTAGATACGGCAACTTGTTCAGATCTTCCTCTTTCACTTCCTTATCTTTTCTATCACCCAGCACTTCTTTAATTTCCTCCACAACCCTCTTTTGCACGTGCGTGTACTTCACTATATTCGCCATGACCCACTCCAAAGCCATGCAAGTTGTATCCGTGCCCGCAGTGAGAAACTCCGAACACAACGCCACAACTTCACCTTCGTCAAGCTTGCGATTCTCTTCGGGTAATTGCAACTTCAACAAAGTATCCACGTAACAAATAACACCTCCATCCCCATCACCAACATTTTTTATTGTTTTTATTAATTGGGTAAACACGTCCTTTTGGGCCTGAAGAAGATCCAGCAACTCCTGCCACCGTTTTCGCAACAACACGCGAGTGACCACTGCGGGCAACAAGTTTAGTACGCCGAATCTGCTAAGCTCCGACATTAAACAACGTTGAACGTGTTCTATGTCTTCGATTTTCTCCTTCTGAACTTCTCCACCGAAACACATGAAAACCAGCAAGGTGAACATGGCATGTTGAACGTGATCCTTCACCTTAATAGAATTGTTTTTTTCTGCGTCGGTTTTCAACGTTATGCAGGACACGCTCGCGTGTTTCGGAAAAGGAACTGAATAGAGCCGAGTGGAGCATCACGGAGACGAGGTTGCGGCGGAGGACGCCCACGTGGCACCGTAGGAGGAGGAGAAGGTGATGTTAAGTTGGCCACCGGTGGTGTTTTTGTTGGAGAGGATTTTGGGGCGAAAAGATGAGTCTTTTAGACTTTCATGTGAGAGCTCAAAAATAGATAAGTCATTTCTCTTATTAAAAAGATGAGTCATTTCTCTTAATATTACTTAATGGTGAGTAATTAAGTAGGAAAGATTGTGACAGAGAAGAAAATATGTTGTTAGCATTTTTCTACTTAAAATATAAAGTGACTTTTGATCATTTGGGATATTTGGTTTTATTATAAAAGCAATCACTCCTTCTTCTCTTTAAGAAGTTTAACAATAAAAAAAATAATTTGGTCTCAAAAGCTTATAAAAGAACTTGTAAACAAAGAACAGTTTTGGGATATATAAAAGTCTTGAAAGACTTATGTAAAAATTACTTGAATATAAAGAAATTGTTTGTAAGTAACCTCGAGTTCTGGATATGTAGTAAAAAAATCCCTAATTTGTATGTGAGGGATTGTACATATTTCTTAAGAGGTTAGTTAATGAATTAAGATAAATTATGTGTAAGAGATATAAGGTTAGTTGGATTCTTACTAAAGAAGAGAAAAATTAATGGAAGAAAATTTCGATATTTTCTTAATAAAAACTAATAAATTAATCATTAATATTTGTTGATTAAAAAAAATAAATTATGTGTACTTTTCTTCTTTACATATCTTTTTGAGTTCGTAATCTTGAGATTGCCTTGTCAAAATTAAGTGTTTTTAAAATTATTTTTAACTGAGTATTTGCAAAATTTATATTTAGATATATCATTTAAAATTCCAAAAAATCCCTTTTTAAAAGTTCGAGTCTTTTTTACTTGCTATCTAAATTAGATTTTTTTTTTTACAGAATCTAAATGATAGTTTGAACATTTAGTTTTATTAGAAACATATTTTCTGATAAATTAGGAACATTTAGTTTTAATTTCATTAAATGTTTCTTAATTTATGTATAATAACCTTAAACATCAAAATATATGAGAAGGAGGTAGTAATACATATAGGATATTTTGTTTTTAAACAATACATGAGTGGTGATCCGTGCCATGCAAGATAAACATTGTTTAGGAATATTTTTATAAAATATTTTAAATATATAAATATTTATTAGTTTTATATTAGAAACTATTTATAATAAAACTCTATTCTGTTTATTTTATCATAAATCGTAAACTATAACATTTTAAATTACTAATTATCCATTATATATAGATATATAGTTGATTAGATATCTAACGAATTATGATTTTTAGGATATAAAAAAAATGAGAAAAATAAAAATTAATTACGTGTTAGGTAAGAAAGTAATTTAAATAATTGTCTTAAAATATTTCAATTCAATCAATCTAAAGTTAGAGTTTCTAATTAAAAAAATGGGTTTAACAAAATATTTTTATAAAATTATATTTTTACTTATATATTTTTAAATTAATAAAACATATATTCAAGTGATCGATGCTGCAAGACATACATACTGATTTGTGAGCCATGTTATAAAATATTTTTAAATTTTTAACATGTGAAAATGTAAATTAAAAACAAAAGATAATAATAATTTGGTGTTAGATATCATAGTGTATTATAAATTATAACAACTTTTTAATTATTAATTAATGATTTGCAATACAAATAACTGGTTGAAGATTATATATATATATATATATATATTCTTAAATTATGATTATCTGGAAAAATATAAAAATAATAGGTGAAATTATGATTAATATTCTTAAATAAAAATATTTTATATTAGAATTTTATTATTTTTATTATATTAAATTTTATAATAAATAATATATTAGCTTATGTAAATATTAAATTATCACTTTATCCTTATTTTGAGCCCATACAATTTTAAGTTTAAGATATAAAGTATAAATTTTTACTGTATTCATTTTTATGCAATAGTTTTTAAGTTTGGTTATTGTTAATTCATAGTATAAATATTAATGTATTTTCATGTAAGTTTTTTGTATGATGTAAATATTACCTCTAAATTTGAATATTTATTTATATAATTTTTTAATATTTGTATAAAATACACTTAGCTATTATAATTTATATTTTTTTAGATAAATAATTTATATATTATAAATATGTTTTGTTTTATAGTTTCAATGTCTACAAGTATAAACCCTTAATTATCAAATGTAATGGCTTACACTATATAGTATTTATGCAAAGTTTTAATCTACTCATTATATAATAAGAAAAAGAAACACATATTAAGTCATTTCCGCTCTGAAATTTGTATTCATTTTAATTTGACTCCAAGTCTAATTATAATTCTTAATTTCGAATGGGGTGACACTAATCAATCTATAATTGATTTTGATGAATAAATTTGTAATTAATTATTAAATTTCCAATCAACTGGTAACTAATCCCATGAATGAATTTATATTTTTAATTATGATCTTAAGTATAAAATGAGTAATAAATGCACATTAAACATATTTATGATAAAATTATTACATTTATAGATTAACAAATTTTATGTCATCAATGTTGGTAATATAAAATCAGTTGTGAATGCATGCTAATAATATTAATTATACTCTGCAAATACTTATTATGGTCTTAATTCAATATTATTCTCTATCAATTTATATTTTTGTTTAATTTTCATAATATTTTGAATTTTTATTTTATTATTTTATTAAAAATATTATTTTAATATTTATTTCTTATAAAATGTTTTTATTTACTTATTTTTAAATTTTATATTAACATGAATGACATTAACACTAAAAGGATGTTAACTTACAAATAAAATAATTTGATAATAAGTTAAATTATGAAAAATATTTTTCTATATTATTAACAAAAAATTTAGTGGTAAAAAAGCAAAATATTATTTAGTATTTTTATATGTTTAAATTATATTGCATAGGAATATTTATTTCTCAATTTAATTCGTCCATTAATTGTTTGATGATGGAAAAATAAGAAAAACAAAAAATAGTAAGTTGAGATGAAAAGCAAAAAAGGTGAATGACTATTTAGTTTAGTGGATATATACTAACAACTCTAAACAGTTAACATGAACATGAATACTTCGAAGATCACTTATATTGATCGAGGCATTCATGCATAGAGATTACAAATGGAGGCACATATACCCTAGCAGATTGGGAAGTTCCTATTTCATCATCAGATATAGATGGTGTGTTCACCTGATGCATTATTAGGAAAATTGTTGTTAGACTCCTTCATGGGGATTAACTTTTGTTATTTTCTTGTGGTGTTTGTATTCCATCAAGAAAAGAAAAAAAAAACTAATACATTGCTTACATATTTTGTTGTCAAAGTAATTTTCCTAAACACATAAAAAAATGTAGAAGATGGACATATGAGAGAATTTCAATTTTAATTTGTTGGTATATAAATATAAAAATCTCAATCCCAATAAAATAAAATAAAAGAATCACCACAAATAGATCAATTGATCTATTTATTTATAATTAATGCTATAATTATGTTGAATCAAAATGATATTAATTTAAAGATAAATAGGAAAACATTTGAGAGGAATTGCTCTAGAAATTTGTCACGTGAAACTTTATATTTTAAAAACATTTTTACTTAATATATAGTATAGATTAATAAGAGATTTAAGTGTACTAGCACTACACACCATAAATTTTGGACAACAAACTCAATTTTTTTTTTACTTTAATTACTTTATTTAATGGATATAATAGTACATTACCATTTATTATATATTAAAAATAAAAAACTCATTTCTCTCTCCTCATGCAGTCATTCTCTCCATTATATCATTTCTTACCTTTCAAGTCCATTTCCTTCTAACTCTAGAACGAAACAATCCTTTTGCCTCTTTGTTCAATTTTACTTTGGTTACTTTATTTAAGGGATATAATAGTACATTACCATTTATCTTCTTTTTTTTTATTTTCTTAATCCAATCAAACTTAAATTTTATTAGATTGAGTTGATTATCAGGTTGAACCATTAAAAAATTATTATCTCTTTAAGTCTTAAAAAAATTGAAACAAAATCCTCAAACTAAAAAATAATAAGCATATTTTTTTTGACAAAATTACAAGGATATATTTAAAAATTAGTATTAATAAAATATTGCATTATTTCATATGATAAATAGAAAAAAAGTAAACCATAAATATATATTCACGCTACCATTCATAAGATCATTACTTAAAGATAAAAAAAATATTACCTTGAGAATGAGTTGTTTTTAGTTTAAAGTTTATATATTAATTAGTAATTTAATTGTATGTGAATTGAGTCGAATATTGGTTAGATCTAAAATTCTAAACTCGTCATCCAATATAATTTTAATTGAATTCATTAAACTAAAATCAATTCAATCCAATCCAATAACTTAATTCAACCTACAAAAATTTAATTGAATTGAGTAGAGTTAGGTTAGTTCGCAAATTGAATATGATTCTCTTACATTTCTAGAGGGCGAGACATGACAAGGAGAGAGAAATGAATTTTTTGTTTTTTATATTAAAATAAAAAAAATGCTAAATTATTGTTATATCCCTTAACCAATAAACAAGAAATAACTGGTTTTCTTGTCCAAAATTTTTAGTGTGAAATTCTAACATTCTTAAACTAAAAAAAATATGAAAATATGTTAACGAATCCCTTTTAATAAATAAATAATTCTTTTCTTAAAAGAATCATATTATATTTTTAAAACTCATTAACATTTTCAACATGCCTACATTGTAGAATGTAAACTACTAGTACAAGTTATGAGCATTTATGGTGGCTTTGGTGGTTTGACAACAAAATTTCCCACGCACCATTATTTGCTCTCCTACACGTAGCAAGCATTTATCCCAAACGCTAATCTTGCAAGCTACTATTTAATTAGTTTTACTTCTGTAATAATAAGGATGAAAAATATTCACTTCATTTTAAGTTATTTTTTTTCAAAATATTTATTATTTTAAAAATTAAGACATTTTTTTTCTTTCTAAAAAGATCCTTATAGTGTCTTAAATAAATAATTATTTTTCATAAAAAACTAAATAATTAATTAATCCCCTTTTAATCTGGAGTGTCTTGACAACCTAACTTTTAATTTTCAACAACGGTTCTGGAACATATTATGGAAACTGTGAAGATGAAGTCTTGGTATAAATTAAATAGTAGTGCATAAATAGTAGACATAAATTCTCCATTACCTAAATATTTAATCTAATAATATATCATTACTAAATTTTATGTTATGTTGTTGGAGAATAAGGATTTCATGTTGTTAGAAGTGAGAATTGTTTTATTAAGAAACAATACATCAAATGTATGCTAATAAAACAAGCAAAAAAATAATTCAAAATAACTTAATATTTTAGTCTAAATTTTTAACTTTGATAAATTTAAAAGTTTATTAAATTTGTATAAATTTGACCAAATCTATACAGTGTCTATTAAAAAAATTGCAGTACACAAATAAACTCCAAAAGATAAGTAAACTAAGTAAAAATTAACACCTAGAGTTTCATAACCATATTCATAAGTAGCAATACTATACATGGAAATATGTACTAGTGCTCTCCATTATTGGAAGCTGATTTCAAGGGAAAAGTTTATGTCAATACTAAAAGGAATATTACATAAAGATGCTATAAGAGGAAGCGCTTTGGCTCCGTCTTGAAGAACTTATTATTTTATGCTGTAAGTTATGAGATTATTTGGAAAAACTATCAAATATCTTATGGCTAGATCATAAAATGTTTTTAGATTATTCATTTCTATAAGCTCTCTAAGATATTTCATAAAAATAACTTAATGTAGATCTTACAAAATGGTCCACCTTTGAATTCCACCAGGAACAAAATATAAAACGTGCATAATTAAATATTTTATTTGTTTATCCATCTAAATTAATATAAATATTAACTCCTACACAAATTAAATTAGAATTATTTATTGCTAATAATTTTTTTATTTTTATATGTTTCCTTCTTTTTCACTAAAAATATTAATAAATTACAATTTTATATCTTGCTAGTAATTTGTGTGTGTGTGAGAGAGAGAGAGAGATATGATGATGCATGTGATATGAATGAAATAGAAATGTTGAAAAAGTAACATAATCATGCCATTATATAACTCAACATTGTCGTAAAAATCACAATACCTAAATAACCATTAAAAAGTTAATGAATGTGAATTAAATGGTACAATCAATTGAGAAAGATAACATTAAATTAGGATTAAAAAATAGTTTATACAGATTCTCAAGGAAGATATAGCTCAATGCACAATCTTGTCTATCAATATGCGAGACATATATACTGATTTGTGAACAATGTTGTAAAATATTTTAAATTTTTAACATGAGAAAATGTAAATTAAGAACAAAAAATAATAAGAATTTTGTGTTAGATATCATAGTGTATTATAAAGTATAATAATTTTTCAATTAATGATTATTGATTTGAAATATAAATAATTGGTTGAAGATTTGAGTAATTTATATATATATATACATATATATATATATATATATATATTCTTAAATTATGATTAACTGAAAAAATAAAAATAATAGGTGTAATTATGATTAATATTCTTAAATAATAATATTTTATGTTATAATTTTATTATTGTTATTATATTAACTTTTATAATAAATACAAATATTAACTCCTACACAAATAAAAAATTATAATTATTATTTTCCAACAAATTTATTTATTTTTGTATGTTTCCTTCTTTATCACTAAAAATATTAATTTAATTAAATAAATTACAATTTTACATCTTGCTAGTAATTTTTATATGTTGTTAGTAATTATATATATATATATATATATATATATATATATATATATATATATATATATATATATATAATTTTAACACCTTAATTTATATTTTAACCAATTTGATTATTAAATATTTTAATTTTAAAAATTGTTGAGTGGTGTGATATATATGATGATAGATGTGGTATGAATGAAATAGAAATGTCGAAAAACTAACATAATCAATACCAATATATAACTCATGCGCAGGCTACCATGGTGACTTAAATCCCTTGTGTTTTGTGGTCAAGTTTAAGAGTGACCGTTAGATTTATGTTTTTTTTTTATATTCGACGACTAGATTTAGCCCATGGAACTGTGTGTACCGGTTATTTGTTTTTTTTTAATGATTGTGTGTTAATTTACATGTTTTGGCCTTCTAAATTATTACTCTCTTCGGTCTTATATATTGGTCACATTCTAACAGAAATATTTGGTTTTATTATAGTCACCAACTAACCTATTAATAATGATAGTCTATTTTTCATGCAAGTCCACCCACTCTTTTCACCCATGCAATTAATGAAAATATGAGTAGTTCTTCAAATACTCTATTCTCTTTCCTTTTGTTGCTATTGATCCATATCCATTGATGAAGATAAGAGTAATGAGTGAATATTAATAATGGTGTCTAAGAGAGAGAATATGAGATAATAATTTAGGCTAAACATTTAATTAGTTATTGATGAAATTAGTTGAATGCGTAATTATGTTAAGGTATAATTGAAAACTTGTTTTATTTTTAAACATATTTAATAACTTAACTTCCTTTCCTTGATTTTGATGATTCGGTTGAAAGTGATCAATATATAGGACCGGATGGACTATATATTTTTAATAAAAGATCTGAATATAATTGATAATGTCAAATTTACCCATTGTTGATTGAACGGTGCCAACTATACTTTTTTAATGATTGTGTGTTAATTTACATGTTTGGCCTTGTTAATTATTATATATTTTTAATGCAAAATCTGAATGTAATTCTTAATGTCAAATTTATCCATTGTTGATTGAATGTTATTTTTTTTCTTAATTAAGTTTTTCATATTTTAAATATAGGTCATTTTTAGATTATTACTTAATATTACTTTTTTTCAACTAAGTACCTAAAAAAATTTCAATTTCATTTTACTACTCGTCATTAGTCGCATTCTTTTAAGTAATGACATGACAAATGAAGTGTCATGTCATCACGCCTTATCACAGACACCTCATTGACACATTATCACTTTCAATGGTGTAACAATGACTTGTCATTGATTGGACGTGATGTTGTAACATTCCGACTGTCATATTATCACTTAAAGGAAGAAGACTAATAATAGGTAATAAGTTGAAACAATTTTTTTTATAGGTAGTTATTTGACAAAAAATGAATTTTTAGGTAGTAATTTGAAAACGATCTATTTTAGGTATGAAAAACTTAATTAAGTCAATTTGAAAAATAATTTTTTAGTTAACAAATGATAAGAAGGAGTTTTATCAAAATAAATAATTTAATTTTAGATAAAATGATAAATGAAAAAATTTATTTTTTTATTGAAAATAAAAATAAAAATGGTAATCATAAATTTAAGTTATGTTCAAAAGTAAATCTTATAAGTCAATAAGAAAAAATCGTTTATCAAACAATTTTATTTGATCAAATATTTGTAAGCTTGTAAAAAAAACTAAAAATTAATTAAAATAACTTGATGAATATATATGTAATTTATTTTTATATAGACTTAAGAAACTTTATCCTATTTATTTTTTTAAGATAATTTCTCATTCAAAATAAGAAATGCATTAAATTAATAAGATTTTTTATTGGTAGGAATAAAAAAATACTATTTAAAATTTACAATAACTCACCTATCAATTTATCATGTTTAATCAACTAAACTAGATTAATAAGATAATATTAAAGGTAAAATTAAAGAGTTAAGATGCGTACATTTAATATTTGGACAAAGCTAAATGAGAACCAACAATATCAAATGGTGAGATATATATATTCTAGGTCCAGATAATAGTGAAAGAAGAGTGAGGGTAGACATAACATGTTACATGCGTACCTTGATCATAGATCGTAAAACACCAATTACATATGGTTTAAATATGTTTTTCATACCTAAAAAATAGGTCACTTTTAGATTACTACCTAAAAATTCATTTTTTTTCAAATACCTATCTGAAAAAATTTTATGTTTCAACTTATTACCTGTCGTTAATTCTCTTCTGTTAAATAATGACGTGACAGATGAAGTGTCATATCATCACGCCCAATCACTGATATGTCATTGCCATGTTGTTGAAGGTGATGACATGACAATGATGCGTCAGTGTTTGGACATGATGACGTGACACACTTCGTTTATCGCGTCATCACTTAACAGAATGTGACTAACGACAGATAGTAAAATGAAACTGTAATTTTTTTTCAATTACTTGGTTGAAAAAATGAATGTTAGGTAGTAATATGAAAATGATATACATTCTAGGTATGAAAAACTTAATTAAGCCTTTTTTTTATTGAAAATTAAATGTTTAAGTTGTGTTTGTTAAGAATGTTGATGTCATCTAGAGTGTTGGTATTGGTGGTGGTGCAATGGATGTGATGACCATTAGAAGGAGGCCTTCTTTGAAAAGAAAAAAAAATAGGTATGAGTTAGGCAAAGTGTATTCCGACCCAAAGATCCAGTCCACGTTTTGGGTCCCAACATAGGTTGGAGTTCATACCTTTTCGTAAACCTTTTATCCTCAAGCATGGTGTGATTAGTTTGTCATGCGTGTGGGCATTTGGTTCCCTTGTGTTATCAATGTTGTGTTTGGTTGTCTAAAAAATGACATTTGTCAAATGAGGGTCAACTCTAGCCGTGACATTGGGTGGGAAGAGGAGGGCATAGGATTGAAGAAACTACTGAGCCATGAACGCACATAAGAGAAGGAGTCAAGTGTAGGGTTCTATGCATAAGACAGTGTTGGCATGAAGGTGCTCTGGTGGGCTGCAATGATAGAAGGGGATTTAGGGATGGGGTTAATGATGAATAATTATTAAATAATAATAGAATTAACAATATAATTAATAATAATTGAACATTGTAGATCAACATGTATAGGCTTTACAAGAAAAAAAAAAACATGTATGGGCCGAAATTTGTTGAATTTTTTGGGACCCTTGGTTGGAAGGTAGAATTTTTTGGAAAATTTTACAAAGTCAGGATGAACCGACACGAACACAATATGATCACAAGGAAGTCCAATAGACATAGCGTACTTAATTTTAATTTCACGGTAATTTTAATTTCACGGGATGTGATGAATTTCAATTATCTTTGATGCTTGTTAATATTATTGAATACTTAGTAGATTTATTAGTTTGTTAATTAAGCATTAAGAAAATTAATTATTTTGTTATATAATTTTTTTTAAGTTTTGTAAAAAAAAAAATCATATTTAGATTTTAGTGTAAATCTATTAAATTTGAAATGTAAGGATCAATTTTTAATAATGATTATAGTTTAGAGTTTTTTATATAATTTTAAATTTGTAGAAATGATTATAACGAATTAGTGAATGAATTTGATATATTTTTTGTTTTTTTTATTTTAATAAAATGCCATATTTAGATGTTATGGACTATGTAGTAAATGTAGAATTAAATGGTGAATAACGATATACATTTCCCGATTGACTTTTTTAAAGTTGATGTGGATATTCATTGCAGAATACGTCAAGTATATATTATAAAAGTTGTGCATTGATGTCGTCTTATTCCCATATTGGGCAATTATTTAAAAATGGTTATGACAATTTTTCTTTCATTTTCTATTAATATAAGCTGAAATTTCATCGAATTTGAGGAAATTATTCCTTCTTCAATTTATTTTATTAATGTTGCCATGTTCATAAATAAATATTTTGTAGACCAAATTATTTATTAATCATCTTCCACGTGGATAAATAATTGTTGCCTAGTGCAAATAATTTATTAAAGCTTACATGTATATTTATTGTGTAATTATGTTGCAAGTTGATTGAAGTGTACATACCAAAAACATCGTACTATACATTTATTGATATATAATGTTGGACATGTAGTCTCCCAGCTAAGTTATTTCATATAATATTATCATTGTTTGCATTATAAATATTCTAAAGTGAGTGATGTCTAATAAGTCGTAGGAGAAGTATTTTGTGCATGAATCCTGGTCTAAAGTTTAGGTTCCCTTACATTTCCTCCCACGAGTCAAAGTCCCGGTTCAATTTGGTTGCTATGAATTCCATAGCGACCTTTGTGTTTGTCTATTTTCTGGGGAAACGGTTTTGAATGGCGAACATGGCTTGTCATACAAAGATGGTAAGATGAAGTCAGTGTGAGTTTATAAGAGCATTAGTCTAGGACTGAAGGAGATCATTGAAACTAAGATTTGCAGCTCCACTGAAGAGCATGTATCCGCTCTTCAATGGTGATGCCCGATATCTAATTTCTGTGGGTGTGTCAGTTACTCACCTTACAATCTTTGTCATGATGAGGATGTCCATAACATGTTTTTTATGGTTGACAAAAATCCTAACGTTACATATCCAGAGATTTACACTTTTGTGGAACAAAACCACCCATATTCAGATGCCCAACCTGTTCCAGATTCCCAGAACCAACCAACACCTACATGTGCACCTGCCACAGCTGAAGATGCTGAAAATTCCAATGCACAATTGATGAGGGATTTACTTGGTGAAAGAGAAGAAAACTATGGATACAATCCGTGGCCTAGTGGGTTATTCAAAAGTGTTAATTCATCTGAGTGGAACAATTGGAATTTATCTCCAAGTCACGAGTGCATCTTCAAGGATCGTGACTAGTCATGCACCATGGAATGGTTATTTTTTAATAATTTTTACTTGGTGAACTATGTTGCGGTATCTTCATTGTGTAATGCCATGTAAGGTTTAAACAAAATAAATGGTTATTTTTAATAATTTTTGTGGTGCTTTACATTACTTGACAATTTTGCAATGCTACATTTTTAAGAGAACGAAAAAGTTTCCTGGCCTAACCCGTAAAATCTTGTAAAGAAAATAAAACACATATCTAAATATTATACCAGCAGCTACAAAGGTTGGTCCTGCCTACAATGAACCATACACAACAAATGGCAATGACAGATATTTAACTTTATTTTTTTGGTTAAAGAATATAAGTTACCGAAATGATGACTTAATCCCAGCTGCATGTAGAACCTACACGAAAAAGATTCTGCTTCACCAAAATGTTGTTAGACAATAATATTTATTAAAATGATTATTATTTAATATTTTTAGTTTAATAATATTATGAATTTAATTTTTTGGAACAAATGAACAAGACAAGCACATTTTTTAATACCAGGTGCAGAACATAAACATAAGTATTAACCTATTTCACCGTTATAGTTTTTGTTGACTTAACTTTTTCTCAGTTGTGCCATAAGCCTCATGCTTATAGAAACGATTTGTCGCTTTTGGTTGAGGTTTCATTTACACCAAATAGGTTATTATGGGTTCATGTAATTGGTTTGAATGTGTTTCTTAATCCATAAATGGATGACTTGTGTGATGAGTTTTATTAAATGAATGCCAGGTGTGGACCCATTTAATCTAACCTTCAAAATGGCTACTACACCCACAATATAATAAGGTAAATGAACATTTGTTGGCTCTTCATCCTAATAGATGCCTCACCTTATCGTTGTGCGTGGGTCTTTCTCTAAAAAAATATAAGCTTTAAGCCTTATTCGTTCCCTCATGAATAGCCATCACTACTAAAAAAAAAAAAGATTTTTTTAAAATGGTCCAAAACAATATTTAACGATGGTTGTTGACCGTCGTAGTACATATATTGTAAAAAGTGTTAATTTTCAACGACGGATAAGAAAATACCGTCTTAAAAAATTGACAACTTTCAACGACGGATAAGAAGATATTGACTTAGAAAACTGACAACTTTCTAAGACGATGTTTACTTAGAAAGACAACTTATTTTTAATTATTGATATTTTTTTTAACAATATCCCATCATAAAAAATATGAATAATTAAAAATAATCTTTATTATCATAATTTTAATTAATATTATCATAATATTAATTAAAATCATGACAATAAATTAATTAATAATTAAAAATGTATGATCATAAGTTTTTTGGAAGGTAGTCAAGAGTAATATGTATCCAACATACATTAATTAAAAAATGAACCTCCATCTAATACAGAAAAACACACAAACACAACACAAGTAAGAGATTGAAATTAAACTGAGATTCCCTTACCCTTCAGATAAATATTTATTTAACAGTTATCTTTGACTTAAATATTAGGATTTGATATTTCTCTTATTTATGACTTGCAGGTATGAAAATGAGAGATTAAAAGAAAAAAAGATCGAGAAAATATCCAAAATATCAGGAAGATATGATTAAAAACAAAACAAATCCAAAAGATATCAAAAATATCAAAAAGGAAGATTTCTAGCATCAGAACCAAGTCCACTACAACAATTATAAAAAAAAGGGAGTCAAGCCAAGCAGAAAAGAAGACCACATAACACCCCTCTAGTAAGAGTTTCATCTACTCTCTTTCTTTCTTTCACCTCTCTTATCCCATCAGTTCTTATACCCCATCTATTGTAAAGCCACCATGAGTGGCTAAAACCCTAGTTAGGGCCTGACAGACCTAAAAACCAATAGATGTATGATGTACTCACTATTTATCAATGCAAAGGTGTTTTCTATTCTATTATTTTTTCTGCTTTTATCTTGCATTATTCATCTTTATATTCTGTTAGGGGTTAGATGCTCGGGAGAGGATAACTTCTAAATAAGATTTAAAAAAGGTATCCATGCATTGGTTTTAGGGGTTAGACGCTCGGAAGATGGTAACTTCTAATAGAACAAAAAGAAAGGATTTCATAAGAAAATCATTGCTAGGAATAGAATGATAATTTTATGTCCATGCATTCTTGCAAACATCTAGTATTCATACTTCATGCATTTTATTTGTTAAGTCTTTGCAAAGGAAGTTGGAAGATAGATAAATAAAATAGGCTTGTCATCCTGAGGAATCAGGGGCAAGTACATGAACAAATGTGGGTAGAATAGGATCACCTAAATTGATAAAGAAAAATCATAAACTCATACATCCTAGGTAAACAAGGCAGGCCAGGTCTCAACATTATCACGTTCTTGATTTTATTTCTTTTATCTTCTATTTTTATCTTCTATTTTTATCATATCTTTTATTATCTTATCTTTTCTTATCTTTATCTTAATCTTTTATTTTTCTTATCTTTTACTTTTATTTTCTTATTTTCTTTATCTTTTATCTTTGTTATCTTTTAATTTAAATATTTTATTTTCATCTTTAAATCTTTATCTTATCTACTATATTTTCTTATCTTTATTTTAAATTCTTTATCTATTGCTTTTAACTTGGGGTTATGCATTAATCCAAGTACAAACAAAGTCCTGGGGATTCGACACTCGGACTTCCGAGTACTTTATTACTTGTGACAAATTTGATACACTTGTCAACGAGTTAACAAGTTTTTGGCGCCGTTGCCGGGGACTTTGTTTTTCGTACTTGATTATTTGCATATTCCAATTTTAAAGCAAATAGTTTTCACTTTTCACTTTTTATTTTACTTTCTTTTTTTATCTATTATTTTTTAGTTGCTTCATTTTATTTTTCAATTTTTTCTCTTTATTCATTCTTATTTTACTTTTTTCTTTTTTATAAAAATAAAAATTAAAAATTAAAAATAAAAAAAATATTTAATTTAATTTTTATTCTGTGATAACGTGCATGATAGTTGTTTCTTTTGTGAATATTGCACATTCCTTCTTTAAAGAACTCATCATGGCAGAAGATCGTCCACAGAGGATGACGCTAGAGGATTACTCTAGTCCTATTATACCTTAATACTTCACCAGCATAGCCAGACCAGAGGTGCAGGCGGCCAACTTCTCATATCCATATTCCTTGATTCAGCTGATTCAAGGGAATCTATTTCACGGCCTACCAAGTGAAGATCCATACGCACACCTGGCCACATACATCGACATTTGCAACACGGTGAAGATAGTCGAAGTGCCAAAAGACGTCATCCGCCTCAATCTATTCTCTTTTTCCTTGGCCGATAAAGCAAAAATATGGCTTCGCTCGTTTAAGGGGAATAGTCTGCGGACATGGGACGAGGTGGTGGAGAAATTCTTGAAGAAATACTTCCCAGAGTCAAAGACCATTGAAGGGAAGATGAAAATCTCTTCATTCCATCAATTTCCTGATGAATCCCTCAGCGAGATGCTCGACCGTTTGCACAGACTACTCAGGAAGACGCCTACACATGGGTACAGTGAACCGGTGCAACTGAACATCTTCATAGATGGCTTGCGACCACAATCAAAATAATTACTGGATGCATCCGTAGGAGGGAAGATCAGGCTAAAGACACCGGAGGAGGCAATGGAACTCATAGAAAACATGGCGGCTAGTGATCACGCCATTCTTTGTGATCGCACATATGCACCAACAAAGAGAAGCCTTCTAGAACTCACTACTCAAGATGCAACCTTAGCTCAGAACAAGCTGTTGTCCTGACAAATAGAAGCCCTAACAGAGACCCTCAACAAGCTTCCACAACAATTACAAGCAGTAAGTCCTTTTCATTCTTCTGTTATGCAGGTAGGGGGATGCCACATATGTGGAGGAACACACGAGCCTGGGCAATGCGTAATGCAACAAGATCCTTCCAGGGAAGTAAACTACATGGGCATACCAAATCGCCACGGATTCCAAGTGTACCACTAGGGAGGACCATTAGGATTCAATCACGGCCCACCAAGATTCAACCAAGGGAGAACTTTTACACAAGGCTCAAGCTGGAGGAGTCATCCTTAGAATCAGTACAACAAAGAGAATAAGAGTCAGCTGCCCTATCAGCATCCTAGCCAGGGGCCAAGTCATCAAGAGAAGCCCACTAACATAGAAGAAATGCTAATACAGTTTATGCAGGAAACAAGGTCACATCAAAAGAGCACTGATGCAACAATTTGGAATTTGGAAGTTCAAATAAGCCAATTAGCTCAAGAAAAAGCTGAAATGCCCACTAGAACTTTCGAGGCCAACACAGAGAAGAACCCAAAGGAAGAGTGCAAGGTAGTTCTGTCCAAAAGCCAGAAGAGAGCACAAGAAGAGGGTGAAGTAGAAGAAGACCAGTCTGAGGAAGGAAGGACAAACAGAGATGAAAAGAAAGAAGAAGAGAAGAAAGAAGAAGAAAGAGAAAAGAAGGAAGAGGAAGAAAAAAATGAGGAGAAAGCACAATAATGGGAGAAGCACTCACAAGTAAAAATTCAACAAGAAAGTATTCTCCAAGTCAATACCCTCCTCATCAACTGATTGTCAAGGAAGAAAGACATGGAGAACATGAGAAAACCTTAAGTGTCATTCTTTCCTTGATCGCTACCACTTCTCTTGCAATAATGTGGAAGGTGCTTACAGAATACACGAGTTTCATGGTGTCTCTAGCTAAGAGACGAAAATGCAAGGAGGATGTGTTTTATGTGACCTTCATGCCACCTTGAAGCCATTGGACCCGTCAAGCTAATGACATTAAAGAAGCGCTTACTGGGAGGCAACCCAGGATGTCTTACTCTATCTTTCTTTTAGTTAATTGCATTATGTGTTTTGTTCTTTTTAGGATAGTTGTGTTATTTCCTTTCTTTATTTTGATTTTGTGCATTTTAATTTCAGCAATTTAATTCCAATAGTTTAAATTTAGTCATTGAATAAAAATTGCATGATATTTGTGAAGTCACTATTTAGGCTTTTTCTGAAGGATTCAACACTTGAAATGCTGCATGACAATTGTGAAAATACTGGTTTCCTGGAAGCAAGAGTTAGTCAAACAGTGGAACATGAATCACAAAGAGAGAAAAGGTTAGCTTGATGGAAAAAGATCATGGTCCGGTAAGCCGATAACTTTATCTTGTCCCGGTGAGTTGTGTGAACTTAATTATGAGAGAACGTCTATTTTTAAATTCCTAATTTTGCATCATTCTTAGACTGTTAAATTATTTGCATAAGGTGGATATGATCAAGGCCATGTTTCTTTTTATCTTAGCCACTCAGTCAAAAAGCCAACGTGTGATGAATTTATCCCTTGCACCCCTGTTGAGCCAAAATTAATAATGATTTGTTTGAATAAACCCCTGAGCCTAATTTTGATATCCTTGACCTTGTTTTAGGGTTCTAAGAGAGCATAAGGGTTTCAAGTTATGATAAGTCCTTAATTTGGGGGATTGCTAAGGGAATTTGCCTATATAAAAAAAAGCAGCACACAATAGGGCACCCTCAGAAGCTTGTAAGCCCAAAGTATTCTTATCCAAAAAAAAAGAAAGAAAGAAAGAAAAAAGATTGCAAATAAGGGCAGAAAAAAAAAGGTGCCATAAGTGCTAAGGTAAAAAAAAAATTAATTTTGAAATAAGGGCAGAAAAATAGAGGTGTCATAAGTGCCAAGAAGAAAAGTGCTGCTAGAGGAATAAAGGCTGAAAAATAAATAAGCCTAGGCAGGAAATAAGTGAAAGTTTTTCTAAGGATGCATGCTCTCTTATAATCCTAAGTTTTTGAAATCCCAGAAAAGTCATGATTTTTTGTTTAGCCAGGTCCCGTTACAAGCCAATAAAAGTCCTTAGTGATCCACCAAGTGTAAGTAAGAATAGCTTTAACTGAGATGAAGTGCAAATTTGGGAATATTAATTGCAGGTCGTAAAATTTCAAACACTCACCCCAGACACTTGTGCGCAGAGAGAAACACTAACCTTGTGAGAAAAGTGAGGCAAGCCAACTTGATTAATTTCCGATACTAACTATTTTCATATCGATGTTGTTTGTGCTTCCATTGTGAGATTATGGCAAAAGCAAAAAGGACCAGTTGAAAGAATTTGAAAAAATTGTAGCTATTGAAAGTGTTGGAGCATTCGGAGCCTGCTCTCGTTTTTGTTTTTGCTTAAGGACAAGCAAAGTTTTAATTTGGGGGATTTTGATAACTGCTAAATATGAGTTATTTTGATGATAAAAATATATTGAAAATATCCTTAAAAATATTTATTTAGCAGTTATCTTTGGCTTAAATATTAAGATTTGATATTTTTTTTATTTATGACTTTCAGATATGAAAAAGAGAGATTAAAAGAGAAAAAGATCGTGAAAATACCCTAAATATCAGGAAGATATGATTAAAAGAAAAACAAATCCAAAATATATCAAAAATATCAAAAAGGAAGATTTCTAGCATCAGACTCAAGTCTACTGCAATAACTATAAAAAGAGAGTCAAGCCAAACAGAAAAAAAGACCATGTAACCCCCCCCCTCTAGTAGGAGTTTCATTTACTCCCTTTCTTTCTTTCACCCCTCTTATCCCATCAGTTCTTATACCCCATCCATTGTAAAGCCTTTAATGGCCATGAGTGGCTAAACTCCTAGTTAGGGCCTGACAGGCCTAAAAGCCATATGTATGATGTACTCACTATTTATCAATGCAAAGGTGTTTTCTATTCTATTATATTTTCTGCTTTTATCTTGCATTTATTCATCTTTATATTCTGTTAGGGATGAGACGCTCGGGAGAGGATAACTTCTAAATAAGATTTAAATAAGGTATGCTTGCATTGGTTTTAGGGGTTAGACGCTCGGAAGAGTGTAACTTCTAATAGAACAAAAAGAAACGATTTTATTAGAAAATCATTGCTAGGAATAGAATGATAATTTTATGTCCATGCATTCTTGCAAACATCTAGAATTCATATTTCATGCATTTTATTTGTTGAGTCTTTGCAAAGGAATTTGGAAGATAGATAAATAAAATAGACTTGTCATCGTGAGGAATCAGGGGCAAGTAAATGAATAGATGTGGATAGAATTGAATCACTTAAATTGATAAAGAAAAATCATAAACTTATACATCCTAGGTAAACAAGGCAGGCCAGGTCCCAACATTATCACGTTCTTGATTTTATTTCTTTTATCTTCTATTTTTATCTTTTATTTTTTATCTTATCTTTATCTTAATCTTTTATTTTTCTTATCTTTTACTTTTATTTTCATATTTTCTTTATCTTCTATCTTTGTCATCTTTTAATTTAAATCTTTTATTTTCATCTTTAAATCTTTATCTTATCTACTATATTTTCTCATCTTTATTTTAAATTCTTTATCTATTTCTTTTAATTTGTGTTTGCATTAATCTAAGTACAAACAAAGTTCCTGTGAATTCGACACTCGGACTTCCAAATACTTTACTACTTGTGACAAATTTGATACACTTGCCAACGAGTTAACATCTTCCTTTTTCCACAATTTTTTGCAGCAATCACAAACACATGAAAAAACTAGGTAATAACACTACCCACCCTTTAGAAAATTTCTCTTATATAGGAACCTATCCTCTTCTCACAAGTCTCATGTCCAGCAACACCAAAATGAACACAGTTCACACACAACACAAACACTACATTCCCAACCTCTCTCCTTTCTTTTACCATGAAAATCCATCAACAACCAAAATTAAAAACCAAAACTAACACATCAACAATAGAGAAAACATAAGACAAAAAATAAAAAACTCTCTTGGACCCCTAAATTAACACAGTAGCCATTTATTGATTTAATTTTTTAAAACAAATTTCTAGAAATTATTCCTTCATAATTTCCCCTAAATTAATATATCAATTTTCCATTATATTATATATTAATTGAAAAAGTAAATAAAATGTACATCTAATAAATTGTGTACCTCTTAAAAAATAAAAAAGAAGCAACATGAAAAAACAAAATTTGGTGAGATCTGAAGCTAGTTTCATTCATGGCAGTGTCCAAAGGAAATGGTAGAGTTTGTGTCTAGATGCATAACTTGTTGACAAATTAATATAGAGCACCAAAAGAGACTCTTTATGGCTGTAAGTGTAGGACTCTTTATAACGTAAGTGTTGCATACTTGAAGAGCAGTAATAACATATAATATTACCATATTGGCCAAATTTCCAAGGATTTGTATTTCTTATGCAGGTATTTATGTACGGCTTATGTCATGTAAATCATAACTTTGAATGCATTGCAATCCTAAATTCCATGAGAGCACTGCAAAATTTAGATTTGGCAAGTGTTTTTTCTTCTAAAAATCATGCCTTGGGATCATATGACAAAATCATGCATATGGGAATTCCTGTTAGAAATTGATCGGCAAATTCATCCAGGTAGTTTATTCTTACACTTGTATCAATGCACCTATGCAGAAATATTAGAATGCTTCCCTTACTTCTTATATATGAATGAAAGCTATATGTTTTATTTTTTATACAATTTTGTTTTATGTTTCAGTCGTTATACTTCTATTTCATATCAGTTTTAGATTGTTGGAAAACTAAGCGGTACTGGCATAAACATAATAAAACAGAATTTTTAAGTATAGAAACTGAAACAAAAAAATGCCAAGTATAGAAATAAATCCCACAGACCCGCCACTTTTTCCTCTACAAGATACTATGTATAGAAATAAATCATCAGTTATTTATTACTTTAACTGTTAAAATAAAACATAATTAATAACACTAATTATGATGATTACCTACCGATCCAGAATGAATGGCTTTACTGACTGCAACGTTGTTTAGTCATGAACTTGCTACTTCATCACTCTGCTCTTTGTCAAATCAAAAACAAAATTAATTTTATCATTTCACTTAAAAAAATTTCTTATCTTCACATCTAAATTAGCTATGGATTAAAAATAAAATGGTGCACTAGCTATGATTGAGTCAAGACTCTCTAATATAGAGACACAATTGATAACTTACCACACATGCCACATGCCTCGTTTGAGCCAAATTGGGGCCATAATGTAACAAGACCAAGTTTGATTGGTGCTCTAAAAGGCCAAGCTCTACCAAACATTCTGTTTCCCACTAGGAGAGGCCTCTCAGGAACACCTAATTGTTTGCAACTCTTTGGTAAGGTTCCATTTTCTTTGGCTGTGGTAGCATCGGGGAAATGGTAGCATGGCTCTAGTATGTTGTACACGTTAAGCCCATCAATGGCTTGATACCATAGCAATGATGATCATGTACCCAACAAAGAGCCAGTATTGTTAATTAGTTTTTATTAATAATAATAAGAAGAAGAAGAAAAAAAAAAAGAAAAGAAACCCATTTGTGTTGCCATCTTGTTGTTCCTTGTGAATATGTCTCACCCTATCAATTTTTTCAATGCTCTTGTAACACACATCATTATTCCTTAAACAATCAACGATAAACTACCAATTAGGAAGTTGAAGTCTACAAGAGGCAATATCAATTGTTGAGGAAAACACTAACTAAAAATTGATCTCATAATCCCAGACATTTTCTTTTGCTGGTATATAAGTTTAATATATATGGTGAGGCTACCATCAAAATCCTTATTCCATATAAAAGAAAGTGAGGCAACAATCAACAAGACACCAGTCATTCTACCTGGATATTTTTAGGAAAAGGAATTGAAAATCTCAGCAAAAGATGAGCTTCAGGAATAAGATACTGCCCCCAGTCCTCTGATCAATAATGCTTGAATATGCCCTGTGCATCAAAAGAATAAACCTTTCTTGTCCACTTGTTCTTGTTCTTGAACACCGGTATCAACAATTTAAACTAAAAAATTATCTCAAGTTTTACAAAGCAAGGGAGATTATTCAGCTGCAAAAATCAGAGGGGATGGAGTAGCAACTTTTCCTATGCCTTGTGTTCATCACAATGGTGTGTAGCTGTAAAACAAGAGAAAAATCAAGATGCATCAATGATGACTAGAGGCAGTATTACTTATCCAAAAGCAATAAATGAATCTGACAAATTTAATTTACCTTCAATTTCTGTTTAGCATCATTCTCTAATACAAGTCCAACTTCAACATATGCATCAATGATGACTTCTAAAAAAGCTTAGAAAACTCAAACAATTCTTTGAGGGCAATATATGATAAAAATCAGGTACCAAATACACACACACACACACACACGAAAGACACGTAAAAGACGATACTCACTGCCAGTCTCTTGGAGTACAGAACACGAGCTTTTGCCAATGAATCTTTCATGCATTCCTACAAGATTAAGCATATGTTTCCCTCATTAAAGATGTTAAACAAATTACAGAGGTCAATTTTAATGGTAAAAGTTTCTAGTAGACATAAAGTGCTACGAGAAATTTTTCAATGAAGGCTAAGGTTACATGAAATCTTTATATTGTTCAGTTACTTCATTCCATAGATTTAGTGAATGTACTAGTAGGGATGTCATTGTATATCTTGTAAACAGATAAGCAGCAAGTAGGAATTCATATGAATAATGTATTAGAAAAATGGAGCTCAAAGTAGATACATACCAGTCCTTTTAATCTTATAGAGAGAGGTTGATCATCCAAGGCTTCCATAACTTTTGAGGAGATACTCTACACAACTGCTACAAACCTAAATACAAAATTCTAATTCTCAAAATAAATTATCAGGTTGAATTTAATAAAACTTACCTGCAAGACCTCAGAGGCTGTCTTAATTTGATCTTTGTTCCATAGCTTAAGCATCAGTACTATAAGGTGAAATGTTCTAGGCTTGATGAATATGGATTTGTCAATACCCAGGTCTACAAAAGTTCAACATAAATCAAAAAGATTTCATATTGAAGATGAATCATGTGTTTGGAGAATTATAGCACATACCCAATTCCAAAACCCCCCAAACCCCTCTTTGATTCTCCCTCCATTGCCACCCCCAACGACAATGCCTCAACCCAGAGCATCGCGCATCCTCACCCTCTGAACCATCTTTGACGGCACCGTCAAACCAATCCGCGACCGTGGCCTCGACCACGCAATAGAGCGCGAGAGAAACCTCAAACCCTTAATCTCCCTCAAAAACCTCATCAAGCGTGAAACCTCTAAGTCCCTCCCTGTCTCCCTCATCAGACGCTCCCTCTCCCTCCCCTTTCGCCCCATCGAATTCACCCGCAAGTACCCCTCCGTCTTCGAGCTGTTGCCTCCCCCCTGTCCGCCTCACTCCCGAAACCCACCGCCTCGACTCCGAGGAGCACCTCCTTCATCACTCCGACCACTTCAAACACCAAGCCGCCAGCAGGCTCCTTGATTGCCAGAATCCACAAAATCCCACTTCCTCTTCTTCGACGGTGTCGCCTCTGACCTCTCTGTGCGCCGCGTCGTCCTTCGCCTCTGCTTCTACGGAAACGATGAGCACTGCGTCGCTTCACTGAAGGCGCGGGCGGTGCTAGTGGACGGCGTGAGCCACATGGAGGGGGACCCATGCTGTCCTACCAGAGAGAGAGAAAGTGAGAAAAGCGAAAGAGAGAAAAAAGTGAGGATAAGACAAAGAAATAAAGGGTCTGTCGATAAGAGAGAGAAAAAAAACGAGAAAAATATAACCATTCAAAGATGGTGGGGTAAACCCGTCTTTGTAGAGAGTTTAACTATGACGGTCTTTTTAATAACCGTCCTTAAACTTACACCTTAATTACGTTACTGCCATTCCATTCTCTTCAAAGACGAGTTTCTACCAACCGATGTTATTGGTGCGTTGTAGTAAACAGGTTTTGTAGTAGTGCATATTCATAACAATACAAGTTGCAATGAAGGTGTCTCTCCTTTGGAACCCATTAGGTAGTCAAGACAACGTGTCATACTTACGAGCGTGGCTGTCTTTATGCACCATGTGATTGTTTTTTGACTTTGAATTAGTGTTATACACTTTGACTAAACTTTATCATGTGTTTCAAGAACGATGTCTCCAACAACAATGTTGAGAACACGACCACCAAGTTCTAGGTATAAAGCATTTCAAATTTGTTACATATATTTTAGGGTTTACACGAAAATAAGTTACTTTCTTTTTGAGTAAATGTCATTGCCACCGTTTATAGTGTTATGCAGCAAACATATAATCATTCCTATGGTGTAAATAGGAGTCCACTATTAATGGATTGGAGGGTTCACGAAGCAATATGGTTCTAGAGGATGGAATATACCTTGCTATGATTACCCTTGTAAACACTATCGAAGTAAGATACCTTTGTTTGATGAAAAAATTATATTGTAATCCTAACTAATATGTTTTAATACTAGATTTTTAACATAAGCATAGCATGCAGAGAAAGCTCGACAAACTGACCACTAAGATAGAGGATATTGTAATCCTAACTAATATGTTATAGGAAGTGTTTTACCTATAGTTTGCACCATAAACAATGATTCTGATCTCAATACTTGGCTCTTTGACTCGAGGGCTACTGGTCACATTGCATCTTCCCTTGATTTGTATAGTGAGTGTAAACAGATTTCTCCCATCACTGTTAGCCTCCCTAATGGAGAACAACTGATTGCTAGATACTCTGGGACTGTGCACATTTCAGAATTTCTTGTTCTGACTGATGTGTTGTATCTACCTAATTTCAATTTCAATTTGATCTCCATTTCCAAATTGACTAATTCCATGCATTATCAGCTTTTATTCTTGGCTAATAAATGTCTGATACAGGAAATCTCCACCAAAAGGATAATTGGTACAATTGATGTTGAAACTAGTCTGTACAAACTCAAGTCAACCTTTAGCCATCACAACAATACATCCTTTGCTATACTCAATCCCTCCAATTATGTCAATTCTTGTAATAAAATACTCATTGATATGTGGCACTATAGATTAGGACACTTATCCAATGAAAGAATGTTAGCCATGAAACAATATTATCCCATTTTAAATTCTCTCAGAGAGATTATTTGTGAAGCTTGTCACAAAACCAAACAAAAGAAATTGATTTTTCCCGTTAGCAGTTCTCATTCTCTTTCTCCCTTTGCTTTAATACATGTTGATATTTGGGGTCCCTGTTCAACCACTTCTATACATGGTCATAAATATTTTCTTACTATTGTTGATGATCATACTAGATTTGTTTGGGTTTTACCAATGTCTTCTAAAGCTGAAGCTCAATCTCTTTTACAAGGTTTTATTAAATCTGCTGAAAGGCAATTTGATACGAAAGTTAAAGTTATTCGCTCAAATAATGGTGATGAATTTATCATGAGTCATTTCTTTCAAGCCACTGGTATTATTCATCAAACAACATGTGTTGAAACTCCCCAACAAAATGGGATTGGCGAAAAAAAACATCAACATTTACTTAATGTAACTTAAGCCCTTTTGTTTCAATCTAACCTTCCAAACATTTTTTGGTCCTATGCTTTACTTCATGCTACTAATTTGATAAACATCATTCCTACACCTTTTATGAAAAATGAGTCTCCATATCAAAAACTTTATTCTGCATTATATGATGTTAATTTACTTCGAGTTTTTGGTTGTCTATGTTACATTAGCACTCTCAGTGCTAATAGAAAAAGTTGAATCCTAAAGCCTTACCTTGTGTGTTTCTGGGATTTAAATCCCACAAGAAAGGTTACATTGTGTATAATCTCCATACATGAACCATTGATGTGTCTCGAAATGTCATTTTTTATGAGAATTGCTTTCCCTTCTCCACTCTCAACATTGTTGACCCTACCACCCTTGCTCACCCTTCCATCACTACACATAATCCACAAGCCTTTTCTTCTCCTATAGATTCCCCTTCTCCTACACCTTTACCTCCTCAACCTGAACTTATATTTGTTGACCAGCCATATACTGAACCCATCTCCTCTGAACATTCCCTTCGTAAGACTGAAAAAGTTTGAACCAGACCCATCAAATACAATGAGTATCAAACCAATTTCGCATCAACCACTGTCACTAATCATCCAGACACCAAACATCTTATTTCCTCTGTGATTTCCTATAATAAGCTCTCTTCCCATTATCACAACTTTATTCTTAATGTCTCTGGTAATTATGAGCCTAAGTCTTATACTGAAGCTTGTAAACATGATTCATGGGTTCGAGCTATGCATGATGAAATTTCTGCTTTAGAAAGGAATCATACATGGTGCTTACTGATTTACCTCAGCATAAAAATGTGATTGGTTGCAAATGGATTTACAATATCAAACATAATGTAGATGGCTCTATTGAATGATATAAGGCTCGCTTGGTTGCTAAGGGCTATACCCAAATTGAAGGCCTGGACTATTTAGATACTTTTTCTCTAGTAGCCAAAATTACTACAGTTTGACTTTTGCTGGCACTCGCTGCTTTAGATAAGTGGTTTATCAGATAGTTTGATGCCAATAATGTGTTCCTTCATGGTGATCTTAATGAAGAGGTGTATATGGTTCTACCTCCAAGTATGAAATCTACTAAACCTAGTCAAGTTTGTAAGTTACAAAGATCTCTTTATGGGTTGAAACATGCTAGTCGTCAATGGTATGGTCAATTATCTACTTTTCTTGTGGCTTATGGCTTCAAACAGTCTACTACTGACTATTCTCTCTTTACTTTGAAAAGAAAAAATTCATTCACTGCATTATTGGTCTACATTGATGATATTTTTCTGAGTGGGAATGATCTCTCTGTTATTTCTCATATTACAAAATTACTGGATGCATATGACACTTTTAAGATCAAAGACCTTGGTAATTTGAAGTATTTTCTTGGATTTGAAGTTGCTCGTGGAACCTCTAGTATTAACATTTGTCAAAGAAAGTATGCTTTGGATCATCTCACCAATATTGATATGTTAATTTCCAAGCCTGTTTTTACTCCTTTTGATTACTGTACCAGACTGCATCAATCCTCTGGATAATTGCTTTCTGATTCACAGATTTCTTCATATAGACGCTTAATTGGCATGTTAATATACCTTACAAATACCAGACCTGATATCACCTTTGTCGTTCAACACTTGATTCAGTTCATTGCTTCTCCCACTACTGCTCATTACACGACTCTTTATCGTATTCTTTGATACATTAAAGCTGCTCCTAGTTTGGGTATTTTCTTTCCTTCAACCAGTGAGCTTCAGCTCAAAGCCTTTAGCGATTCTGATTAGGCTGGATGTATTGATACTAGTAAATCCATTACTAGTTTTTCTATTTATCTTGGTTCATCACTTATATCATGGAAATCTAAGAAGCAAGCCACAGTCTCGAGAAGTTCTTCTGAAGTCGAATATCGTGCCCTTGCTACTGTAACTTATGAAATTCAATGGCTCACACATTTGCTTCATGACTTTGGTATTATTCATAAGCCTGCTTTGGTGTTCTATGACAATAAACCGGCTCTCCACATTGTAACTAATCCTGTCTTCCATGAAAGAACCAAGCATATTGAGATTGATCGTCACTTGGTTCATGACAGGTTGCTTTCAGGTTTGATCAAACTCTTGCCTATTGCTTCAACACAACAACTTGTTGATGTTTACACAAAAGCTTTAGCTCCTGGTGCTTTTCATTTTATCTGTTCCAAGTTGGGTATGAATGACATTCATTCCCTAGCTTGAGGGGGGATATTAGCCTTCTTTCTCATTTCAGTTAGAATAGTTATAACCGTCTTAACTGTCAGTTAGTTTGTTATAAACTAACTCTTGTATATAATCTGTATTCATGATTGAATTAAGTAATCATAAGCATTCCTTTTGTCTTCTTCTTTGAGCTTATTTTCTCTCTGTCTTAGAATATGTTGTGCCATGAGTTTTACAAACTTATAACTTACAAGTCAATGAATATTATTGAAATCGTTCCTCGACTCCGGCACGTGTATATGAATTTTAGGATGCCATGTGTACTTTTGACCACTGACCAAGCGCGTGTCTCTACGTATGTGTTTAGCTTTCTAAAGAGTCCTGAGTAAGTGTCCCCTTTGTAATGGTCATATTTAACGTTAATCTTAGTATTGTACCCTTAACATGAACAACTAATTAATAATGCAGTGAGATTGTTTACATATGTGGAAATCATATTGGCACTAGGGAAGATTTTCGCAACCTTTGTGACATGCGTATAGTTGCTACAGAGGTGCCACTATTTTAAGTATTCTTTAATCTGGATTACTAATTGTTAATATTTATTGTTAGAGTAATTTATTTGTACTTGATGTTAGCAGATTGTGCACCTCATGTTTGCCAACATTTCACTAAAACAAATAGTGAAGAACATAGCCAACATTTGGTGTCTTACACCATCATTTGCAGTAACATGATTGCATTTTTGTACACCTACGACCATTGTTTCATTCGACTTAAATAACAAATTCAGCACATATTTATTGTATAACAGTGAGACTTATGGTTTGGAGAATCAGTTGACAACTTATACAATAAATATAAAAAAGAGTGGATGCCTCGACTTTCCAATATGTCTCTGGTATACAAGACATCCAGTTCTAACCCTGTCCACACTTAAATATATATGGTGTTACTAACATTGTTGGACAATTTTTTCAGGTATATGTACCAGTACAAGACAATGATTGTCATTGGTATTTGGTAGTTATATTAATTTGAGACAAGAAGGTGTACCATCTAGATACATATGTACACGAGGAAGTCATGGCTGCAAGAAAGGAGATGATTTAGTTAATAGTAATATCTTAATACTCTACCAATTTTTCAATAAGTTTTATTTACAAGGGAAATTTAGAAGGCTAATATGAACATAATTTTTTTAAAATGGATAGTGTGTCACTATTGCAATCATCACGAACCGTGTTTTTGAGGATACAAATTGTTAATAATAATTCAAAAGTCAGTTAGAAGTTAGTTAGTTTGTTAGCTCACTATTTTGGGATCAAGCTAATTGAGTCCTTTGTTATAAATAGTGAGATCATTGAGTTGATGTATATTCATTTTTTCTTGAAAGATTCAGTTCATCATCATTCTCTATTCTTTCTCTGTTCTATACACACGTTCTGCAAATCTCATTCCCTAACAAATTGGTATCAAGAGCTTTGGTTATCTTCTTAAAAGCATTGTTGAAGAACGATGGGATCAACCAATGGTAACTTCCCTGCAAACCTTCCCATTCTTGAGGGCAAAAACTGGAACAAGTGGAGTGTCCAGATGAAGGTGATATTCGCATATCAAGAAGTCCAAGAAGTGGTTGATGAAGGTTATCCTGCACTTGTAGAAGATGCAACAGAAGCACAAAGGGCTGTGCATCGGGAAAACAATAAGAAAGATAATAAGGCTTTGTTTTTCATTCATCAATGCATAGATAATGCACACTTTGAGAAAATTGCTTCAGCAAAGACCTCACATGAAGCCTAGAAGATTCTTGAGAAGTGTAATGAGGGTGTCGATCAGTTGAAGAAAGTGCGATTACAAACTTTGAGACGCCAATATGAGCTGATGCAGATGAATGTGACTGAAAAGGTAGCAGAGTTTTTTTAATCGTGTAATCGCCTTGACAAATTCAATGAAAGTTGCTGGTGAAACGGTTACAAATCAAATGATTGTTGAAAAGATTCTTCGCACTCTGATTCCTAAGTTTGATCATGTTGTTGTGGCGATAGAGGAATCAAAGAATCTTGCAACTCTAAAAGTAGAAGAATTGCAGGGTTCATTAGAAGCATATGAACAGCGTATGCTGGAAAGGCAAAGTGACAGATCTCAGGACCAGGCTCTTCAAGCTCAAACTTGGAAGAAAGGTGGTCTTTCTGGTAAAAAAGGCAATCGAGGCAGAGGAAGATCCAGAGAGTATAGAAGCAATCATGGAAGTTTTGGAAAACAATCTCAGAACAATGAGGAAAATGATCAATCTGAATCTTCTTCAAGAAGAGGAGGATCACAAAATTGGCAAGAAGGTAAGAAGAAAGTTGATCGAAGATTTCTTAGGTGCTTTAATTGTAACAAGTTGGGGCACTTCTCAAGTGAGTGCAAGGCACCTGCTGATTCAAGAGGAAAATTCAGTAATGAAGCCAATCTTGTGAGTGAAAAGCTTGATCAAGACGAAGAACCAGTCACTCTTATGATGATGACAAAAGAAAGGAGTAGCAATTCAGGAATTTGGTACATTGATTCAGGATGTACCAATCACATGACTGGCCACAAAGAATGGCTAGTCAATCTTGATCTTAGCAAAAAGAGCAGAGTTCGATTTGCTGATGATAGACACATTACAGTAGAAGGAATTTGTGATGTCTATGTCAAAAAGGAAGATGGGAAGGATGTTGTGATTACAGAGGTGCTCTATGTTCCTGGGTTAAAGAGCAATCTTATCAGCATGGGTCAGTTGCTTGAAAAAGGGTTTTCACTGTACATGATAAGTGGTCATCTTGGAGTATATGATACTCATCAAAGAAGGATTTTGAAGGTTCCCCTCACTAGAAACAGAACCTTTCAAATCAAGGTGAATGCTTTAGAATCACATTGCTTATCAGCTGAAGTGGACAAGGATGGCTCTTGGTTATGGCATCTCAGATTTGGTCACCTAAACTTCAAGAGTTTGAGTCTTCTGAATTCAAAAGGAATGGTGTCAGGAATGACTCCAATAAAGCTTCCCTCAAAGGTATGTGAAAGTTGTTTGGTAAGCAAGCAATCCAGAAACTCTTTTGGCTCTTATACTCCTGAAAGATCTACTGTTGTGTTAGATGTTATATACTCAGATGTGTGTGGTCCAATTGATACTGTCTCATTGGGTGGAAACAAATACTTTGTATCCTTCATTGATGAAATTAGTAGAAAATTATGGGTGTATTTGCTTAAGGCCAAGAGTGAATTTTTCTCTGTGTTCAAAGTGTTTAAATCAATGGCTGAAAAACAATCTGGAAAATACATCAAGGTGTTGAGAACTGATGGAGGTGATGAGTTCTGTTCACATGAAATGGAAAATTTTTGCACGGAAAATGGAATATTGCATGAAATTGTAGCTCCATATACACCACAACACAATGGGATAGCTGAAAGGAGGAATAGGACTATACTCAATATGGTGAGAAGCATGTTGAAAGGCAAGAACATGTCTCATACATTTTGGGGAGAAGCTATTATGACAGCAGCTTATGTACTGAATTTGTGTCCTACAAAGAAGCTTGGATCAAAAGTACCAGAAGAAATCTGGACTGGAAAGAAGCCTTCTGTTAAGCATCTTAAAGTTTTTGGCTGTTTATGCCATAAACACATTCCTGATCAGAAAAGAAAGAAGCTGGATTATAAGAGTGAGTCAATGGTTTTCATAGGATATAGCTCTACTGGTGCATACAAGTTGTATAATCCTAGAACCAAGAAAGTAGAATTCAGCAGAGATGTATTGTTTGAAGAATATAGTGCTTGGAAATCCGATAATTGTTGTTCAGGTCAGGATCAAAAGTGGCTGAGATAGATCTGGATCTAGATCAGACTGCATCTGATTTAGATAATGGAGAAGAACTTGGAGAGGAACTCAATTTACCACTTGCACCACCTGTGGAATCAAATGCACCTCAGAATGAAAGGCCAAGAAGACATGCTGAAGTGCCTGCAAGATTACATGACTATGAATTGTTCCAGGATTTTGAAATTGGGAATGATGGTGAGCTAATCCACATGACATTACTTGCTGATGTTAGTCCAGT
Organism: Glycine soja; assembly: GCF_004193775.1. Taxonomy (NCBI): domain Eukaryota; kingdom Viridiplantae; phylum Streptophyta; class Magnoliopsida; order Fabales; family Fabaceae; genus Glycine; species Glycine soja. Next base: position 19,155,648 of record NC_041019.1, on the reverse strand, counting down.
TAGTTTTGATGAAGCTATAGTTAATGAAACTTGGAGGAAAGCTATGAAAGAGGAGCTGGTTTCCATTGAGAAAAATGAAACTTGGGAATTGGTAGAGCTTCCAGCAAATAAAAGACCTATTTCAGTGAAGTGGGTATTCAAAGTGAAACTGAATCCAAATGGTTCTATCTCAAGACACAAGGCCAGACTTGTTGTTAGAAGCTTCATGCAGAAAGAGGGACTGGATTACTCAGAAGTGTTTGCTCCTGTAGCAAGAATGGAGACAATAAGGCTATTGGTGGCTTTGGCTAGTTGGAGAGGATGGAAACTTTGGCAGCTTGATGTTAAGTCTGCATTTTTTAATGGGCCTTTGGAAGAAGAGGTTTACATTACACAACCTCCTGGGTTTGAGCTTAAAGGGAGTGAAGACAAGGTTCTTAAGCTCAAGAAAGCACTTTATGGTTTGAAGCAGGCTCCTAGAGCTTGGAACAAAAGAATTGATGCATTCTTAAGCAAAACTGGTTTCAGAAAATGTTCTGTTGAGCATGGCTTGCATGTGAAGAAAAGTGATTCTGGTGGAATATTGCTTATATGCTTATATGTGGATGATTTACTCATCACTGGAAGTAGTAGCACTGAAATAGCATAAATTAAAAGATGTTTGGGCAGTGAGTTTGAAATGACTGATCTAGGCAAGTTGTCATACTTCCTAGGTATCGAGTTTGAGCAAAGCAACAAGGGAATTCTGATGCATCAGAGAAAGTATATTCTGGAAATTCTAGAAAGGTTTAATATGCTTCAGTGTAATCCTGTTCATACACCAGTGGAAGCAAATTTGAAGCTTGGAAGTTGTGAGCAGGAGACAAAGGTTGACAACACTATGTTTAGGCAGCTGGTTGGATGTTTGAGGTTCTTATGCCATAGCAGGCCTGAAATATCTTTTGGTGTAGGACTTGTTAGCAGGTATATGAAGTCTCCTAGGCAATCTCATTTAGTTGCAGCCAAGAGAATTCTCATATACCTGAAGGGAACACTTAATCATGGAGTTTTATTTCCAACTCACTTGCCAAATCAAAAGGAGGATGGTATTCTACATCTAGTAGCATACTCTGACTCTGATTGGTGTGGAGATCAAGTGGATAGACGCAGTACAATGGGTTATGTGTTCTTCCTTGGTGAAGCACCATTCTCATGGTCTTCCAAGAAGCAAGATGTTGTGGCTTTATCAACCTGCGAGGCTGAGTATATAGCAGCCTGCAGTGCTGCTTGTCAAGGCTTGTGGATTCAGACTTTGATTCAGGACTTGGAGTTGAAGACTGAAGGTGCTATTAAGATAATGGTGGACAACAAGTCTGCTATTAACCTTGCTAAAAATCCAGTTTCTCATGGTAGATCGAAGCATATAGAAACTAAGTATCATTTCTTAGGAGATCAAGTCAGTAAAGAGAAGATAAAGCTGCAACATTGTGGTACTGATTTGCAAGTTGCTGATATATTGACTAAACCTTTGAAGATTGAAAGGTTCAAGTCATTAAGAGATAAGATGAATGTAGAGATGTGGTAAATGCTGTTTTGAAAATTCTGTATTTGTAGTTGTGTTCTATAATTTCATGTTTAGTAGGATGTTGTTGAACTTTTGAATTAAGAGGGGATGTTAATAATAATTCAAAAGTCAGTTAGAAGTTAGTTAGTTTGTTAGCTCATCAAGCTAATTGAGTCCTTTGTTATAAATAGTGAGATCATTGAGTTGATGTATATTCATTTTTTCTTGAAAGATTCAGTTCATCATCATTCTCTATTCTTTCTCTGTTCTATACACACGTTCTGCAAATCTCATTCCCTAACACAGATGAAGTTAATTTATTCTCGTCACTAGCGTAATGGGATGTAATGATACCTCGAGGAATTCCAAAATGTGGGAATAGGTACAAAGTTCAATTTTAAATTCCAAGTTTAGTAAGTTAATATATTATGCGTGCATTTGTATAGGACATTGTCATGTATTTGTTTATTAAATGCAGCGATAATACACCGCTATGACTGGATGATGATGGAGCATGTTTTTGTAACTGATCTCATAGGAGTGGTAAATATACCTCGTTGACTCTAATTTATGCAATTAGATTTTAATTTTAAAATTACTGCATTATTTATTGACAGATGAATGAGCGCCAAGTTCGCATGAGTGTGGCAATGGCTCTCTATAGGAGAGCATAATCAATACATGCTGACTCTGGTTGATGAGTCTAACAAGAATTGGGATGCAATCAAAAGTCTTGACGTGCATGTATGAATGGAAGCAGTCTACTGTGGTGCATGGCATCATGATTTTTATAGTTTTTTTATTGGTCGGCGTTTGTGGTGACTTAGATGTAGGGTGTTGCTAGGTGCACCCTTTTTTCCAATTTTGTTCTTCATGCTTTTTTTTGTAAGACTCTTACGAAAGAAATGACTTTTACAGAATCTAAGTTACGTTTTTTTTTTTAAAATATTGGTTACGAATTAATTCAAAATTAATGGTCGAAGCAAGACTCGAACATCTAACATTCATAAATAATATTGTTATAGATAACACTAAAATTTTTAATGTATATTTAATGCGTATGTAAATTTAAATAATAAATTTGGTTATAATTAATTTTGATATAAATCATACAAATTATTTAATCCATATATTTTTTGAAAAATAAAAAATATTTACTATTATAAAATTTAATATATATTAAATTTTGTAATAATAAAAAAAGTTAATGCACAAATGAGTAATTTAACATATTAATAATTAAAAAAAATAAAACTTTAAGGAATTAAAAAAAATCAAAAAACCAATATATATTATATTGGTTTTTTGTTTTTTTTAATTCCTTAAAGTTTTATTATATATATTGGTTTTTTGGTTTTTTTAATTCCTTAAAGTTTTGTTTTTTTTTTAATTATTAATATGTTAAATTACTCATTTGTGCATTAATTTTTTTTATTATTACAAATTTAGTATATATTAAATTTTATAATAGTAAATATTTTTTATTTTTAAATAATATACGGATTAAATAATTTATATGATTTATATCAAAATTAATTGTAACAAAATTTATTATTAAAATTTATATATGCATTAAATATACATTAGAAATTTTAGTGTTATGTATAACAACATTATTTATTTTGTAATATAATTGACTCATTAGCTTAGTTGGTTAGAGTTTTGTATTAATAACTTGAAAGTTAAAGATTTGAATCTTGCTTGGGCTATTATTTTTGAATTAATTTGTAACCAATTTTTTTTTAAAAAAAAAAAACGTAAAAAACTTATGGAAGAAGCCTTTTTCACTGGGTGCACCTAGCAACACCCTAGATGTATTGTGGTTTCATTGATCTTTTCATGCTTATCATGCTTAATTTCCATGGCTTATATTCCCCGTGTTGCTACTTGCCATAGATTTTGTATGTTAGCCATGTCTTTTTGTTCTTTAACTTTATTGTCTTTTTTCTTTTCTTGTATTCTAATACCCCTCCCACTTCGTGTGTTTAATTATGAGCTTTCCTATCTTCACTGGTGGTGACTTAGTTTAAATAAAAAAGTAAAGTAATTAACCACTCTATAAGAAGAATTAGTTATTAAAAAGAAATAAAAACTTATTATATTTTATTAATTTTAAAAATAATATTATTTATTAGTAGTGGTGATAGTTATGGTGTCAATGATATTAATGGTAGTATTAGGGACAGTAATGACAATGATACTAGTGATAATACTGTGTCAATGATGCAATGGTAATGATAATGATTGTGTTGCTTATGTTGGTAAAATTGGTAGTAACAATCAAAAATATCATTGTCAAAAATGTAGGGAGAATGTTATTTTTTAAAACTAAAAATTATAATTATAATTTTTTTTAAAAATAAATGTAAAAGTGTTTTAAAATCAATTAAAAATTATTACAAGTTCATCTTTGTGGAAAATATTTTATTTCAAAAATTATATTTAAAATAAAAAATAAAAAACTCACGGTCACCCCAAACCAATCCTTAATTATTAATTTTAAGTTAAAGATTTGAAAGTTTAATTGCTTTAAAATTTAATAAAGGTATCAATTTTAGTATTTTTGTTTGACTCAAACCTACCTAGGATCGGTAAAATTAAAAAAATTATTATTATGTTAACTCACTTATACATTTTATTTGTTAATAATTTTTTTATTAATAACTAGTTGGTTGTTCGTGTTTATCAAACAATTTATATATATAATTATTTGATTAAAAAGTATAAGATAGAGCACGCGATACAACCAAACATTCTGAACAAAAATCAAACAATAAAAGAAATTTTCTTTTATTTTTTATTTTTTAAAATTAAAATGATAAAAAATAAAATTAGAATTAAAAAATATTTATATCTAATTAAATACTTTTTTACCTCACAAATATCATTTTATAATTTTATTGAAAAAATTGAATGTAATATAATATAACAAATTTGATAAAATAATTTATTAGAAGTAATAGAAGACAAGATATGTCTCATCCAAGCTATAAAATACATGATCATTTGACATCAAAATAGCATGCCTTAATTCTCCTAATAAAACCATCCCGTTGGCTACATAAAACTCCAAAATCTCTTAGAACATCCAAATACCAAAACAAAAAATAATAAACAACACATCACACTGCTGCACTATTAAAAGAAAATTAAAAAAAAATCACCTCTAAATCTACCCTTTACTGAGTTATTGTAAATTTGTAATAACTATCAGAACATATATACCATATTTGGCTTCCGAATAAATATTGCTTGGTGCTTCTGCGATCCCATGCGTCAGTTTTAGAAAAATTCCACTGATGCTCCCAGCCAACCCACATGCCCACCAACTATTTGATACAAATACTCTGCAACAAACCCAACCCTTCCACCTTGATTCCAAACAACAAAGTAGTCAACAATTAAAATAAAATTCCACCAACCCCTACCCTCCATACAACACACTTCACAAAAATACATCCCCCAAATTTTGAAAACCTGTATAAAATATCAAACCACAAATATAATTCAGACCCACTACAAACATGATGCACGTGTGCTATGCTATCAATCAAAACATGCCTAAAACTCTAAACATAACCACGGAGAATTTAACCAAGTTGCCAAAGAATTTGAAAAATCTTTGATACCATTAACCCACTGTCAATACATAATGACAACTTGCTCAAACATCAAAGATAAATATTTCTTATGTTCTCGAAAATGAGTATCATTTCTGCACCTCCATATATATAATTCATACAGCAATAAACCACACCTTCTGCCATATATCCTTCTTAACTACAGAAATAAGTATATTGATATAAAAGATGCTTCAAAAGTCATAAGAAATGTCAATTCATGGCTTTAGGAACAGATTGACAGAACATCACTGGTGCTGGAAAAAAAGTATCATTTCTGCACCTCCATATAATCCGTACACCAGTAAACCACACCTTCTGCCATATATCCTTCTTAACTACTGTCAATGATGTCCTTTCGGCAACCTTTGTAGGTAATATCATGGATACTCCAATTCAAGGTTATGACAGTGTTAATTCAACCAGAACACAACACTAATTCATTACCATCAAGAATCGTAAATATCAACACCTAGAATTCTGCTTTACAAAATAGACATAGTTCGAAATAAACCACCAAATATGTCACACTTTAAAATTACAAGGTAAATAACAACACCAACAAAATAAACCTATTGACAATGTTTTTGTAACATATACACATAATCAAAAGTTAGTCATTTGCAGCTACTGTCAATGATGTCCTTTCGACAACCTTTGCAGGTAATAACATGGATACCCCAATTCAAGGTTCCATCTCCTATATGTAAAAACAAAATGACAATATCAAATGAGAATAGTTCACAGCCAGTAAATATATTAACTTCAATGAAATATGTTATTCTACATTTTTTGGAATATAAATAAACTCACGTTGTTCTAATATCATCATTTCATCTTCCACAATATCAACCTTGTGTATTCTTGCTAGCAGAAACACATGAACGCTTGTTGTGGCCATGATCACCACAATTGCGACATTTGATATTCCGCTTTGATCTTCTAGACAAAGACTCCAGATTTGGACCACATCCTTTTGTTCTAACAACTGTAGGATCTTCAACCAATACATTCACTGCATCATTGTCAACTGCCTCTGAATCATCATTCCCACCTTGTGTCAACCGTAGCTTTGCAAGTTCTTCAATAAGCAAATTAACAATGTGATTATAATCATCATTATCACGGTATGACAAACTAGCAACTTCTCTAAAAATAAAATGCAATTGCACATGACGTGCTACTAAACTTGAGTCCCAGTTCATTGATCCATCTTTAAACCTTTCCCGGATACATTTTCTTGCACTCTTTGACCATCTATCCAACACCAAACACTTGGGAAACTTTACAAAGTCAAGGTGAACCAACACAGACACAATGTGATCACAAGGAAGTCCAGTAGATTCTATTCTCAAACATGTGCATTTGAACTCAATAGTACATGGACAAAAATTTACATGGAAAATGTTTCGTTGTTGCAATACCGTGATATAGAACAAATTTGGACCATTGGGGTCTCATGACAATTTCTAACCCGCATTAAACGTTGGTGCTTTTGCCAAAATAGGCCTAAACAAAAAAAATATCTCCTTTGTTAATTGCTTGGCTGCTGACATCTCAAGTGATCACAAACTAGTTTGTGGAACTACATTACCATAGTCTGAGTCAAAATCTGCTTTAAATTTCCTATACCGAAAATAAGTAAGGCACCTTTGGAATTGTTCAACAAACTCAAACAAACCTATTTTAGAGCTCACAAATTTCCCAAGGTGACTGTGAAATCCTTCACGTGATGTTGTACTTATTCCTGCGAAAAAACTACCCTTTATGTATGAAGTTGCCCACATATGTCTTTTGTTGTGCATGTCTGCTATCCACCTACTTTCATGCAATCCAAACTCATTCACCATTTCATCCCACAAATTTTCAAATTTACCAACCTCAAAATCACCTAGCATGCATTTCTTAAAGGACTTCATGAAACCAAGGATATGCACATTAGAATTAGCATTACAAATTAGATGCCACACACATAGCCTATGATGCACATAAGGAAAAGCACTTTTTATAGCATTCTTCATTGCTAAGTCCCCATCTGTTGTTACAGACACCGGTGCCTTCCCTTTCATTGCATCCACAAATTGCTCTAACAACAACACATATTTTTGCTCAGTTTCATCAGAAACAAGAGCAGTGGCAAAGATTACTGTTTGATTGTGGTTGTTAACACCAGAGAAAATCACAAACGGACACAAGAACTTGTTCTTGCTATACGTGGCATCAAAACCAATGACATCACCAAATACTTCATAATTTAATTGACTCTCACCATCACACTAGAATAATTGTTGCAACCTCCCTTCATTGTCCACAGTGTGCCTTACAAACATCATAGGATTTGTCTTTTTTCGGTCATGCAGAAACTTAATGGCGGAACTAGCATTAGAGTAGTCATGTCTTCTTTGTCTTACAATGTGGTTATAAAGGTCTTTCTTACGCCATCTGACCTTATATCCACCAGAAATGTAGGCCAATGTGCCAAATATTTGTGGAGGCCTTATACCAGCTTTTTGGAGGTTTTATATTTGTAGAATATCACCTGCACTCTGGTGGCAAAAGCTTATGGTTGTGCTCATCAGAAAACTCCTTCACTTCCCATCGTCTATAATTTTTCATAACATGCACAACAAACTTTGCATTACATTCACATCTAGTATCGTTTATTAGTTCACATTTCCTTGTTTCATTAGTTAACCCTTTGTCTTCCCTAACACCTTGCCTAGAACAAAGAAATGTTTGTTGTGTTTTCTCACCCTTACAATTTTTAACAACTTTGCTCTTCCTTAGAGAAAACCCATTAATTCTAGCATACCAATAGTAAAATAAATATGTCGCTTCAAGGTCTCCAAATGAGAACCTATCCACTTCATCACCACTAATATATACTACTCATGTTAATGTCTCCAATGTCAACTAAACGATTAATAATAATTGGTTCACCTGATGGTTTTTCCTCAAATTCATCCTCATCTTCATCAACATCAGTGTCTCCAATAGCATTAACAAACTCATTCAAACCTTGTGTGCATAATAAGGGACACTTGACTAATTATTTAACTTAAACATGAAACAAAAAATGTTGTCAACTATTTTCAACTCTGACACTTACATTAGGTACACTTTCATTTTCTGCATTCACAAAATCTGCATCTTGCTCTTCCTCAGTATTTTCCATACCTAACATCAATGATAAAGATTTCATTCTACATTTGTCAACATAAGAAAATTTTATGGATTAAACAACATATATACCAACTGACCAAAAAAATACAGCATATATACCAGATTAATTACATGCCACACTTTTTAAAATATCAAACACCTACCACCAACGAACGTTACCAAAAGACAATATCACCATAGACAAGCTTTGAGTGCAAGTGATATTTAGTTTTATTTAAAGTTAGTTGTCTTGTCCAATAAAAAAATAGTGTAAAATTAATTTAATTTACAAAAAATTGCTTTAATAATAATAAAATGTATCAAAATGAAAAGACAAGTATTTAAAACTAATTTTAAAAATGTCAAAAATTACTTTAGTTAGTAAAAAATTATTTTAATAATAATTTGCAAATGCTTACAACTGATGAAAAAGTCTAAATTTGCTACCATGCTATGATGCCTTTGATAGAGACAGGATGACAAGGTCTGGAATGATACATTCCAACCACCTCAGATCTCCATACATCTTGCTCGTGATTATATGCATAACTAGAAGCAGGCCCCAGAGAAAAATGACCACGGTCATACATAGAATAATGACCACAGTAGCATAATAAAAAAACAACAACAACCAAACAAGAATAAGCACAAAACTAAAGGGGTTCACCTCCCTTAGATATCCGTACATCTTGCTTGTGATTATATGCATAACTAGAAGCAGGCTCCAGAGAAAAATGACCATGGTCAAACATAGAAAAATGACCATGGTAGCATAATAAAAAACAACAAGCACAAAACTAAAAGGGCTGACCTCCCAAGTTGACACCAAGAATCACTACCTTCGATTTCCTACAATTTGAAAGATGTCTCTATTTCAACTCAATCAACATGACAGAGTCCTATAAACATCGACAATCAACTCTCTTCAACAAAATTAATCTTCAAAACAGAATCCTACAAAGACAACACAATGCTTATCTTTCTACCTAGAAGGGCAAAACAGTAGTTGAAATTCATAAAGGACATTTTTGTTTTTTCATTATTGTAATGGCAAAATCTTTTTTCTATGTTAACTTAAATAAAATATTAAAAAGTTTAAATACCCACCCACTTGCTATACCCAGATTATATTTCCTTGATCACAAAACACAAGAAATGTAGGTGACCACCATAGCCTGCGCCTATAACTCAACATCATCACAAAAAATGTTCTTAAGTGTTGACTGCACACTTGACATCTTTATCTTGCATATCTTAAAGACTTGTATTTGTACTTAGGTCAATTTTGAGATATCAAGAATTTGCAAGTCAGGCTAGAAATAATTTCATTTGTCGAAAGCTTCAATTTAGCATGAATCTTCTTTTTAAAGCAAATCATAATTGATGACATCTTTAATTTAAAACGAGACGAAATCTATGGGGGGAAAGTGTAGCATGTTTCCCATTGTGGGAAACAAATAGTGATTGTTAAATGTAATCATTCAAAAATTAATGAATGTGATTTAAATGGTACAATCAATTGAGAACGGTAACATTAAATTAGGATTAAAAAATAGTTCATATAACTCAATGTCCCAACCTTGTCTATCATTGTGCGAGACATCAGCTCTCATGATATAGCATCGAATGTTGGATGTGTTTGTATGGAGTTTACTGTTAGAATTAATGTCTCATGTGAGAGGCATATGACTTAGTAGGGACTAATAAATAAATAATTAACGATTAAGGATTAAATTGTAATTGGGCTTAATAGGAGAAGTTTCTAGGTTAACTGCTACTTGATGGGAGTAGTGGTTATAAAAGGGGCTTAATACCCACTAACGTGAAATAAGGTCCCCTTCCTGACCAGAAAGTGCTCTTTTCTCACCCATAGCCATCACGAACGGAGAGAGACAGAAAAGAAAGGTCAAAGGAAGTGAAATCCTATTTCTCTCAAGATCAAGGAAATCAAAGTGCACCAGAGAGAAGTTCCTATGGAGAAAGGTACACATCATTATCTATTATTCTTTATTGATTGTTTGTGAGAACCATAAATTTCAAGATCCTGTTGGTTTTCTATAATTGTTAGTCTAGGAAACCCTCAAGAATTTTTTACATGTGGTATCAGAATATGTGTTATGAAATTTATGATTCTCCAAGAATGATTTAATTTCTCCCAATTATGCATAAACCCTAATTATGAAATTTAGGGATTTTTAATTTATGTTACATGTATTTTCAATTACATGTTTTGATAACGTGCCTTTCGTGTTAATTATATTTTCCGCTGCAAAGTATGAAATTCTAGATATATAAAATTTCATGAGAAGGAAAGTCATGAAAGCGGTAGAATTTTTGGAAATTCTGTTTTTGAGAAAGAAAGCCAGAGTGATCTTTGCTGGACTTCCAATTCATGTCTTTTATTGGAATTAGAGATGAAAATTATATATTATAATAATAATAATAATAAATACCAATTACGTTTTGGAGAAAGCCATATACCATTACATAACGGCAAGTTTCATGTTATGGAGAAAGTGCTACCCTCCTATTGTTAATTCCAACTTTGAAAAGTTGCCGGGTACCTTTATTGCAGGGAAGGATTCCTTTTCGAATTTCTATTTGCAAACCCCTTTCTGCTATTTCCAATCCCACTTGCCTATTTTTTTTTCTCGAAAATGATCATTAAACATGATTAAAGGATTGAAAGTTTATGTTCTATAATTAAATTAATGTGAATGTTTTGCAATTATTGGTAGCAGTAAATATATGTATATACTACATATTTGCTTGAACGTGTTAGAATGTAAAAACACAAATAAATGCAAATATTATTTTATGGCCTAGAATGGAATTAATGGAATGGCTATGAATTGTTAATAGCAATAAGTATGTGCAGGCCATATATATTTGGTTGGAATTAAATGTATGTTAAATTTTTTAGTCACCAAAGTGGCGAAATTTGTAAGATTATTTAATTCCAAATTAATAATTATTTCAATTACTCATAGAATAATGGATGCTAAATTATATGATTGTTGGCTTATGGGTAATTGAAATTCATTGTTATAAGGCATTTATGGATCGCCCAAAGGTTGATTAGTTGTTCTTATAATTAATGAATATTATTGTAGGCAATTTGTGTGTATCATTAGTTTTATTTATATATCCAAAGGAAATAGATACTCTAATTGGTGCATATTTAATTGTCAAATAATGTTAAAATTTTATTAGCATCATCATGTTTGTATGTTGTGTGTTGGTGTGTCACCCAAAGGAGAACATCAATATACATTGATTTTTATCTGAGTAAATTATATGCATGACTTGTGTTTCATGTACCAAAATGCTTATGTGAAGTTTTATTATGCAGTACCTGTTCCCAACTCATTGAATTCTCATGTATCATCTGTACCAATTTTTAATGGGCTTAAGTTCTCTGATTGGAATGAGCAAGTCCAATTTCATCTCGGTGTTTTGGATCTTGACCTTGCTATATTGGAAGAGAAGCCTGCTACTATTACTGATGCTAGTAGCAATGAACAGAAAGCTCATTATAAAGCTTGGGAAAGATCTAACAGACTCAGCCTAATGTTCATGAGAATGACTGTTGCAGATAGTATTAAGACAGCTCTCCCTAAAACCGATAGTGCTAAAGAGTTTATGGGGTTAGTGGGAGAGCGCTCTCAAACAGCTGATAAGTCTCTTGCTGGGACATTAATGAGTACACTAACCACCATGAAGTTTGATGGTTCATGTACTATGCATGAACATGTCATTGAGATGACAAACATTGCAGCAAGACTTAAGACCTTGGGAATGGCTGTGAATGAGAATTTCCTTGTTCAGTTTATTCTAAACTCATTACCGTCTGAGTATGGCCCGTTTCAAATGAGCTATAATACCATGAAAGATAAATGGAATGTGCATGAATTGCACAGTATGTTAGTTCAGGAAGAAACGAGGCTTAAGAATCAAGGAAGTCACTCAATCCATTATGTAAGCCACCGAGGGAATCAAGGAGCTGGAAAAAAATTTGTAAAGAAACATGATAAAGGCAAAGGACCATTAAAGATCAAGGACGGTCCTGTGCAAATTCAGAAGAAAGCATCAAAGAACAATAATTGTCATTTTTGTGGAAAATCTGGACACTTCCAGAAAGATTGCCCAAAGCGTAAGTCTTGGTTCGAAAAGAAAGGTGAGCTCAATGCTCTTGTATGTTTTGAATCAAACTTAACTGAAGTTCCCCATAATACATGGTGGATTGATTCTGGATGTACAACTCATGTTTCTAATACTATGCAGGGATTCCTTACAATCCAGACCATAAGTCCAAATGAGAAGTTTGTTTTCATGGGGAATAGAGTGAAAGCTCCAGTGGAAGCGGTCGAGACTTATCGTTTAAAACTCGACACTGGACATCATTTAGATTTACTGGAAACTCTTTATGTACCTAGTTTATCTAGGAATTTGGTTTCATTATCTAAACTTGATATTACTGGATACTCTTTTAATTTTGGTAATGGATGTTTCAGTTTATTTAAGTATAATCATCTCATTGGTATTGGTGTTCTTTGCGATGGTTTATATAAATTGAAATTGGATGGTTTGTATGTTGAAACCATTTTAACTCTGCATCATAATGTTGGCACTAAACGTAGTTTAGTGAATGAACGATCTGCTTTCTTGTGGCATAAACGTTTAGGTCACATTTCTAGATAGAGGATAGAAAGATTAATAAAGAATGAAATTCTTCCTGATCTAGATTTTACGGATCTAAATATTTGTGTGGATTGTATCAAGGGAAAACAAACAAAACACACAAAGAAAGGAGCCACAAGAAGCACTCAGCTTCTTGAAATTGTGCATACAGATATTTGTGGACCTTTTGATGTTAGTTCTTTCGGAAGGGAAAGATACTTTATCACCTTTATTGATGATTATTCATGTTATGGTTATGTCTACTTACTGCATGAGAAATCTCAGGCAGTGAATGCTTTGGAAATTTACTTGAATGAAGTAGAAAGACAATTAGACAGAAAGGTGAAAATTATTAGATCTGATAGAGGTGGTGAGTATTACAGAATATATGATGAAACTGGGCAACACCCAGGTCCATTTGCTAAGCTCCTTCAGAAACGAGGCATTTGTGCGCAATACACAATGCGTGGTACGCCACAACAAAATAGTGTATCAGAAAGGCGTAACAGAACTTTAATGGATATGGTTAGGAGTATGTTAATCAATTCAACCTTGCCCGTATCTTTGTGGATGTATGCTTTGAAAACTGTCATGTATTTGTTAAATAGGGTTCCTAGTAAGGCAGTTCCAAAGACACCTTTTGAACTGTGGACAAATAGGACACCTAGTATGAGGCACCTACACGTTTGGGGTTGCCAGGCAGAAATAAGAATTTACAATCCGCAAGAAAGAAAATTGGATGCAAGAACAATCAGTGGATATTTCATTGGTTATCCAGAAAAGTCAAAGGGGTATATGTTTTATTGTCCTAATCATAGTATAAGAATTGTCGAAACTGGAAATGTAAGGTTCATTGAAAACGGTGAAATCAGTGGGAGTACAGTTCCACGAGAAGTGGAAATTAAAGAAGTTAGAGTGCAAGTCCCTTTAGCTTTTGCCTCTAGCAGTAAGGTGATTACTACTTCAGTTATTGCTACAAACAGTAATGAAGAAGTACAACACAATGATGAGCCCATGATACATAATGAACCCATTGTGGAAGAACCACGGGAAGTAGCATTAAGGAAGTCTCAAAGAGAAAGAAGACCAGCTATTTCGAATGATTATGTGGTATACTTACATGAAACAGAAACAAACTTAAGCATTAATGATAATGATCCAGTTTCATTTTCACAGGCTGTAAGTTGTGATAATTCTGAGAAGTGGTTAAATGCCATGAAAGAAGAGATAGATTCCATGGAACATAATGGTGTTTGGGACCTTGTAGAATTACCAAAGGGTTGTAAGAGAGTTGGTTGTAAGTGGGTCTTCAAGACTAAACGTGACTCTCATGGCAACCTTGAACGTTACAAGGCTAGACTTGTTGCTAAGGGATTTACTCAAAAAGATGGCATTGATTATAAAGATACATTTTCACCAGTCTCACGAAAGGATTCTTTCAGGATTATCATGGCATTAGTAGCCCATTATGACTTGGAGCTACATCAGATGGATGTGAAAACTGCCTTTTTGAATGGAGATTTAGAGGAGGATGTTTATATGGACCAACCAATGGGATTCTCATTTGAAGGGAAGGAACACATGGTGTGCAAATTAAAGAAATCAATATACGGTCTTAAGCAAGCTTCCCGCCAATGGTATTTGAAATTTAATGATACCATTGTTTCCTTTGGATTTAAGGAAAACACTGTTGATCGGTGTGTATATTTGAAGGTCAGTGGGAGTAAGGTTATGTTTCTAGTCCTGTATGTTGATGATATATTGCTTGCAACTAATGATCTTGGTTTTCTTCATGAGACTAAAAAGTTTCTTTCTAGTAACTTTGAAATGAAGGATATGGGTGAGGCAAGCTATGTGATAAGGATAGAAATATTCCGAAATAGATCACAAGGATTATTAGGCTTGTCTCAAAAAGCATATATCAATAAAGTACTAGAGAGATTTAGGATGGAAAAGTGCTCAGCATCTCCCGTTCCAATTCAGAAAGGAGACAAATTTAGTCTCGCACAATGTCCTAAAAATGATCTGGAACAGAAGCAAATGGAAGCAATTCCGTATGCATCAGTTGTTGGGAGTATTATGTATGCTCATACCTGCACTCGACCAGATATAAGCTTTGCAACCGAAATGTTGGGAAGATATCAAAGTAATCCAGGAATGGAACATTGGAAAGCTGCAAAGAAAGTTCTGAGATACTTACAGGGAACAAAAGACCACATGCTTACATATAAGAGGTCTGATCACCTAGAGGTGATTGGATATTCAGACTCAGACTTTGCTGGATGTGTGGATACAAGAAAATCCACTCTTGGCTTTGTATTTCTCTTAGCCGGAGGAGCAATATCATGGAAGAGTGCAAAACAATCAGGTTTTGCTGCATCCACCATGGAAGCTGAATTTGTAGCATGTTTTGAGGCTACAATTCAGGCTAATTGGCTGCGAAACTTTATTTCAGGGCTTGGAATTGTCGACAGTATTGCTAGGCCGCTGAAAATGTATTGTGATAACTCCGCAGCAGTATTCTTTTCTAAGAACGACAAATACTCTACGGGTGCTAAGCATATGGAATTGAAGTACTTTACCGTGAAAGAAGAAGTTCAGAAACAAAGAGTGTCAATAGAACATATTAGCACAAAGCTTATGATAGTTGACCCTTTGACAAAGGGATTACCGCCCAAGACATTTATAGAACATGTTGAAAGTATGGGCATTATTGTTATTGATGATCATTAAGTGTAATTTACCTTATGTAATTTTGCTGACACTCTGAGCTCAATTATGATATGTTTCTGATTACCTGTTCTCTATGTTTGCATGCATGTTTGTGTTAAAGTAATGTTAACAGGTTTTGTCTTGAATGAAGACATTATGTTGGACCAATTATGTACTCCTAACTAATGGTCATATTAAGGAGAAGACTAATTTGTAGTACATGGAAGAGACTATGTCGATTAGATGATGTACAACCGCCATGACTCGAATTGGTTCCTATTCTTAATCATGAAATTATGATGTACCCAATGTATAAAACAATTTAGTCAATTTTTAATGCGCATTATGTTAGTTAATCTATTTATTTATTTAGTCCATAATGTTTATTAATGTCACATGAGCCAAGTGGGAGAATGTTAGAATTAATGTCTCATGTGAGAGGCATATGACTTAGTAGGGACTAATAAATAAATAATTAACGATTAAGGGCTAAATTGTAATTGGGCTTAATAGGAGAAGTTTCTAGGTTAACTGCTACTTGATGGGAGTAGTGGTTATAAAAGGGGCTTAATACCCACTAACGTGAAATAAGGTCCCCTTCCTGACCAGAAAGTGCTCTTTTCTCACCCATAGCCATCACGAACGGAGAGAGACAGAAAAGAAAGGTCAAAGGAAGTGAAATCCTATTTCTCTCAAGATCAAGGAAATCAAAGTGCACCAGAGAGAAGTTCCTATGGAGAAAGGTACACATCATTATCTATTATTCTTTATTGATTGTTTGTGAGAACCATAAATTTCAAGATCCTGTTGGTTTTCTATAATTGTTAGTCTAGGAAACCCTCAAGAATTTTTTACATTTACGTCATACCTTCTCATTCTCACACATCTTGCAAAGACTTTCACCCCACCAAACTAATTCGCACATACCACATTCCCAAATTCAGCCACACCAAATACCACACTGACTGATTACACTATATGAAATTTGCCACTCTCAACTGCGCTAACAATGTTTGGCATATTTGTATTGTGAATATCGTTGTGTTTCCACTCAGTATCACATCTTTTAATTTTGGATTATGGATATTCCAAATACAATCAATTTGTTGTAGATTTGAAAGATCAAGAAAAGGTTGATATTCCTTGTCCCTTTAAAGTGTTTGCTCATATAGAAAGGATTTCTTTTGGCTTGAAAAATGCACCTACAACATTCAAAGATGCATGCTCTCCATTGAGGTCTTCATGGACAATTTTTCATTTGGAAGTTCTTTTGATGAATGTTTGGATAACTTGGTTGTTGTCTTGTAAAGGTGTATAGAAACCAATCTTGTGCATAATTGGGAGAAATGTCATTCTTGGTGAAGAAAGGAATTGTCTTAGGTCCATTTGATTTGCAAAAAAGTGTGGTATTGAACTAGATAACTTTAGCTAGTTCTTCAATGTTTGATTTTAAAATATATCATGGGACAACACAACTTAAATGTTGATGGATAGGATAAAACTCTGGTTATTTCTTATTGGATTACTCATGTCACAACTTTTTGTTCCCCGTACAAGCTACTTAAAAGACCAAAACACCTATTTTTTATTATCTTTTCTCTCTCTCCCACCCCCTTATCTCGCTTTTGCACTCTTTCTATTTTTTTTAATAATCGTCGCTTTCTCCATTAAATCTTTATTTCGGTTCTCAACTTTTTTTTTTCTTGGAAGATCTCAGTTTTTTTTATTTATGGCCTCTTTTTTTTACTGATGTTTACGACCTCTAGTAAGTATAATATAATAAACACATATTTTATGTTCACCTAATATAATAATATTATATATTAATATATATTACTATATGTATGTAATAAAATATTATAGATAGTATATATTATTATGTTTATATATATAATTTTTAGAATATAAATTAAAATATATAATAATAATATGAATGACATTAAGATAATTAATAATAAAAAGGTTATTTTGGTGATTTTTAAATTCTTTTGCTTTTGATGTCCATTGTCTACCAAATAATATACATGACAAAAAAATTGTCCAATAATTCAAGGGTTTGTACGGTGTTGTTCTTCTTGTGTTATACCTCAATATGCATCAAATGAACCCCTTAGTCATAAAATATCCTCAATAGGAATTGATAAGGCAAAGATTGAAGTCATAGGAAGTTACCACCTCATTTCATTGTAAAGGGAGTAAGGATTTTTCTTGGACATATTGGTTTATATAGAAGGTTTATTAAGTATTTTAGAAAGATTGACAAGTGTCTTTGTAACGACCTGCCTTGTCACTACGATATCACTACTCACATAAGTTCAATTTTAAATAAAATCTTCATTACTTTGATTATGAAAAACAGAGTAAATTTTTTACGATATACATTCACCAAACAACTCACAAACACTTATATATATATATATATATATATATATATATATATATATATACATACATACATACATACATACTAAACCATTATACACCATTCACATGACATAAAATAATTTAGTGTTTACATGTTTCTAAATCCGAGATTTACATGTCTAGATCAAAAGAATTATGAAACCAACTACAAAGGAATTGATAACAAAACACAACCCTTGATGTAAGCTCCATTGGAGCTTGTAGGCCTAGGATCTTCTTCATCAATGGATTCCTTTGCTTCTTGGAAGATGAATGACAGCGGAATGGAGAAGGAAGAGAGAGAGAGGAGATGCCACTTCAAGGAGAAGATGAGTCTAGAAGAAGCTCACCACCATAGGAGGCCAAGGATAAGAGCTTGGAGGAAGAAGGAGATGAATGAAGGGAGAGGAAGAGAAGAGCATGAAAATTTGTGCTCTAAAAGAGCTTTGAAATATGAAGTTTAATTTTCAAATGATCAAAGTTGAAAAATGCACACACATGACCTCTATTTATAGCTTAAGTGTCACACAAAATTGGAGGGAAATTTGAATTTCAATTCAAATTTCACTTAATTTGAAATTGAATTTGTGGAACCAAACTTTGGAGCCAAAATTTCACTAATTATGATTATTGAATTTTAGTTACGGTTCAACCCACTAATTCAAGATTAACTCCAAGATTCTGCACTAAGTGTGCTTAGGTGTCATGAGGCTTGTAAAGCATGAAGGACATGCACAAAGCGTGACTATATGATGTGGCAATGGGGTATAGTAAGCAAATGCTCACCTCCCCCTCTAAAATTTAATTGGATTGGGCTTCTACCAATTCAATTAAATTTATTTCCCAAAACACACATCAAATATTCACTTAGTGTATGTGAAATTACAAAACTACCCCTAATACAAAAACTAGTCTAGGTGTCCTAAAATACAAGGACTGAAAAATCCTATATTTCTAAGGTACCCTACCTACATTATGGAGCCCTAAATACAAGGACCAAATATAATGACATCCTAGTCTAATATGTACAAAGATAATTGGACCCAATTTTGGCCCATGGGCTCAAAAATCTACCCTAAGGTTCATGAGAACCCTAGGGCCTTCTTCAACAGCTCTAGCCCAATCCTCTTGGAGCCTCTTGCTCATGGCTTTAGTGACTGGTCCCTTCCTAGGGAGGATTGCATCATCCCCTCTCCCTTGAAGAGGATTTGACCTCAAATCTATTAGTTCCTCCTCCTTAATATCAGCTCCACCTACAAAAGGAATTAAATCAGAAATGTTAAAAGTGGTGCTAACTCCATACTCTTTTGGGAGGTCCAACCTATAAGCATTGTTATCGATCCTCTCCAAAACCTGAAAAGGTCCATCCCCTCTAGGGCTAAGCTTGGATTTCCTTTTAGTAGGGAATCTATCCTTCCTAAGATGGAGCCAAACCCAGTCACCCTCATTAAGAACTAGCTCTTTTCTTCCTCTATTGCCTTTAGTTGAATACACCTTTGTTTGGTTCTCTATTTGGTTCTTAACCCTCTCATGCAACTTCTTTACAAACTCTGACCTAGATTCCCCTTCTTTATGTATAAAAGAAGTGTCCAGTGGGAGGGGAATGAAGTCTAACGGTGTTAGGGGATTAAACCCATAGACAAACTCAAAAGGGGACTACTTAGTGGTTCTAAGAACCCCCCTGTTGTAGGCAAATTCTACATGAGGAAGATACTCATCCCAAGACTTATGGTTGCCTTTCAGAAGAGTCCTTAAAAGGGTGGATAAAGACCTATTCACTACCTTTGTTTGCCCATCAATTTGTGGATGACAAGTGGTAGAGAAAAGAAGTTTAGTTCCTAGCTTAGCCCATAAGGTTTTCCAAAAGTGGCTAAGGAACTTAGCATCTCTATCTGACACAATGGTCCTAGGCAAACCATGAAGTCTCACAACTTCCTTGAAAGAGAGTTTTGAGATGTGGGAAGCATCATCCACCTTGTGGCATGGTATAAAATGTACCATCTTGCTAAACCTATCCACCACCACAAAGATAGAGTCTACACCTCTTTGAGTAAGACAAGGGTCTTGTCTATCCCAAAGTGGCCCATGAGCCCACCCTCATGGCTCTCTTTCACAGGTAATTTCCTAATAGATCCTTGGGGTATGGAAAGTTTTCCCACTTTGAACAAATACCCCTCAGCCAAATAGAATCCATCTTGGGCCTTTTTCCCACAACTCTCGTAAATGGGAGAGAAATGTTCATCTAAAGCATACAAGTCCCTAATATTATCAAATCTTAAAATTTGAGCTCCTAGGGATTAAAACAATGTGTGTCTCCTAGAGAGGGCATCAGGTACCACATTTGTTTTTCCCTTTTTGTATTTGATAACATATGAAAATTGCTCTAGGTACTCTACCCATTGGAAACAAGGTAATGTTCCCAAGTTTGGAGGGCTCTTATTAAGGCATAAAGTTCTTTATCATAGGTGGGGTAGTTGAGGGTGGCACTATGAAGTTTTTCACTAAAATAAGCAATAGGGTGCCCACCTTGTAACAATACAGCTCCAACTCCCACTCCAGAGGCATCACATTCTAGCTCAAAAGTTTTAGAAAAGTCAGGAAGAGCTAGAACATGTGCCTTAGTAAGCTTTTCTTTGAGCAAAGCAAAGGCTTTCTCTTGTTTTTTACCCCAGGTAAATGCCACATTCTTCTTCACCAGCTCATTGAGAAGTGATGCAATTGTAGAGAAATTAGGAACGAACCTTCTATAAAAACTTGCTAACCCATGGAAGCTCCTAATATCTCCCACACTTTTTGGGGTGGGCCATTCTTGGATGGCCTTGATTTTCTCAGGGTCCACTTGGACCCCATTTCTACCAACTACAAACCTTAAGAAAACTATATTATCTACACAAAAGGTACACTTCTCTATATTTGCATAGAGGGTGTTTTTCCTAAGGACTGAAAGAACTTGCCTGAGATGTCCTAAGTGATCATCTAGGCTTCTACTGTACACTAAAATATCATCAAAATAAACAACTACAAATCTACCTATGAAATCCCTTAAGACATGATGCATAAGCCTCATAAAGGTGCTTGGTGCATTAGTGAGCCCAAAAGGCATCACTAGCCATTCATACAAACCAAACTTGGTCTTGAAAGCGGTTTTCCACTCATCACCCTTTTTCATCCTGATTTGGTGATAACCACTTTTAAGATCAATTTTTGAAAAGATATTGGCACCATGCAACTCATCAAGCAAATCATCAAGTCTAGGAATGGGGTGCATATACTTTACAATGATGTTGTTGATGGCCCTGCAATCTATACACATTCTCCACATACCATCCTTTTTGGGCACCAACAACACTGGCACAGCACATGGGCTTAGGCTCTCTTGGACCCAGCCCTTCTCCAACAATTTTTTAACCTGAGACTCTATCTCCTTAGTCTCCTGAGGGTTAGTCCTATAGGCTGGCCTATTAGGAAGGCTTGCTCCTGGGACTAAATCTATTTGGTGTTCTATTCCCCTTAAAGGAGGTAGCCCAAGGGGTATCTCTTTGGGAAATATATCACCAAATTCATGTAAGAGTTCTTGGACCTTTGGGGGTAAGTTCTCAAATGTTGGAATTGTGGCAGTGCTAAGGGATGTTTCCCTTGATAGGAGAAGGTAGAAAGATTGTTTAAGAAGGAGTGCTCTTTAATATCACCTTTTGTTGCAAAATGATTTTCCTTCTTAACAATCTTCTTGGAGGAATTTTTTCCCTCTTTTTCCTTCCCCTTGGCCTTTGAAGACAAGGCCTTACTATGCTTCTTTTTCTTTTGTTTTTCTAGTTTTTCTTCCTCATCCCTCTTATCTTTCATAGTTAGTTGATCTTTGGCTACCTGTGAAGGTGTTTGAGGATGCAACACAAATTTAGTGCCAAGATAGGTGAGGGTAATCTCATTAGTTAGGCCATTGTAAATGATCTTCCTATCAAATTTCCACGGCCTTCCTAAAAGAATATGTCCTGCCTCCATGGGAACTATATCACAATTAACTTCATCCTTATATGTCCCAATGGAGAAAGGTATCTTCACTTGTTGGTTAACTATCATTTCCCCTTGCTCATTGAGCCATTGAAGTTTATAAGGTTTTGGGCGGGGAATGATAGTGAGGTTCAACTTGGAAACTAATCTTGTGCTACAAAAATTGCAACAAGATCCACTATCCACAATGAGAGAACAAGTTTTATCTTAAATTTTGCATCTTGTATGAAAGATGTTCTCTCTTTGGGATTGAGATAGATCACAAGATTGACCTCCAAGAAGCCTTCTAACCATTAAGAGGTCACCTTCTTCATGGGGGTAGACTTCCTCACTAGACTCTTCACCCCTTACTTCATCTTCACTTCCACTAGAGGAAGGGCAAGAAGTAGTCTCCTCTTGACTACTATAAATGTCTTGACCCCTCATGATCATGGTTTTCTTTGTGCGGCATTGAGAGGCAATGTGACCTCTCCCAAGACATTTGAAGCATTTAATGTTGCTAGTCCTTTCTTGGGAACTAGTCTTAGGGGTGTATTTCTCTATGGTCTTACCCTTATCTTCCTTAGGTTTTGAAGGTGCAGCCCCCAAAATTCCTTGGGCTTGGTCCTTCCTTGGATAAGAGTGAAAGCTATAAGATTTTGAAGAAGGCTTTCTTTTAAGTTGTTGCTCCACTCTTATACAAAGTTGGACTAGCTCATCTAGGTTCCTATATGGAAGGAGTTCAACCTTATCCCTCACTTCCATATTAAGCCCACTAAGGAACCTAGATATGGTTGTTCTTTCCTCCTCCCTAAGTCCAGCTCTTAAAAGGAGTAGTTCCATTTGTTGTCTATATTCTTCAACATTCATACTCCCTTGTCTAAGCCTTTGGAGCTTGTCCATAAGCTCCCTTTCATAGTAGGAGGGAATGTGCCTCTTCCTAAGGACACTCTTAAGATCATTCCAATACTCTACTGGAGGATCCCCATGAATCCTTCATTCCCTAACAAGGGAAGTCCACCAATAGAGGGCATACCCTTGAAAGCTAAGGGTAGCTAATGGAACTTTTCTCTCTTCGGTAATATGATGGCAAGCAAAGAGTTGTTCAACCTTCATTTCCCAATCTAAGTAGGCCTCAACATTATCTTTTCCATGGAAATATGGGAGGCTAATGTTAACCTCTTGAGGCCTTCTATCCTTTTCTTTTCCTTGAGAGTGATGTTTAGTATGTGAACTATGGCGCCCTCTATAATAATCGATAAGTTCTTCACTTAAACTCTTGCAAGAGTCATGACTACTATAGGAGGCATGCTTTTCTCTTTTCATTTCTTTCATTATTTTTCTTCTTTCTTCCTCTCTTTCATCCTGACTTATTTCTTCCACTCTTTTTTTTTACCTTTTCTTTTCTCTCTTGTTTTTCTTTCCACAACTTAAGGGATCTCAACTCATCCAATATCTTATACAAGGGGTCCTTAGGAGTAGAACCCTCACCATTAACACTAGATGAAGAATGAAGACTCATGTTGGTTCCTAAGTTATGGTTCTTTCTTGTTGGGGGTTTGAAAAAAACGTAAAAGAAACTATGGTTGAAACTAGCCAAAATAAACACTAAAAGAGGTGTGAAAGATAAGGTAAAAACTAATTGGTAAAAGACAAGCTATCTAGGCGGTTTGACAATGGAGGGTAAAGGAAATAAGCTATGAAAGTAAGCAAGAAATTAAAGTGCAAGAAATACAAACTAGGCGGATCCTAAGAGTGTTTGGATGACCTCATTTAAGGTTCCCAACAAAACACTCACTATCCTAAGGGAAAATTGCCTAAAATTATTACACACAAATGGAAGTAGGGTGACCTATTGGAGGCTCCCAACTTACTTATAATGAAAGGCCTTTTTGTTACAAAGTTTGAAAGCAAAGAAAATTGCCAATTACAAATTACAAAAAAAAAAGTCCTCAATTTTGGTGGCTATTCTCTCTTTTGTGTTTCACTCAATTTGGAGTGCTTCTTATTCCAATAGCTCTTAAGGTGGTTGGCCCCTTGCTTCTTGACTCAAATTCTTCAAGGGATGACACCAATCCTCCTTTCCAATTCCCTATATGGCAACTCACAAACAAGGAAACAAAGAGACAAGCAATAACCAAAGACCAAAAAATGAGATGAAAGCTAAACCAAAAGAGTTTTGACAAGACAAATTTTCAAGGATGATTCAACAATTAAAGCAATGAAAAGCACATAAAAGCAAGGTGGGACTCAAAAGAGAAACTTAGAATGGCTCTAGAGTAGAGTAAAAAAAAACTATAAAAAAAGACTCAAGAAACCTCTAGTTTTGGCACTTGTTTTCACAATAATTTTCAATTGAAATTTCAGAACTAGGATTGGTATAAAATAGGCACCAATTATAAAACAAATTTTGAGCCAAAACAACAAGCACACTTCCCTTTCACTTTTTTTTTTTTCCTGAACACTGATTTTTCTGCCAACTTGTGTGATTTTTCTTATTTTTTCCTTTAATCCAAATTGCTTGGTTCTTTTTTTTTTATATAACTTTTTTCCAGATGTCTATAAAATTCAGTAAAAATTTCAGCTCAAAACACGTAGTGACCAATTACCTGTAATTTATACAAGTTCGTATGTTCAAGCTACCAGCACCAGCGATTTCAACCTAGAAATCAAGAGTAGTGTTTATGTTGCTTAAGGCTTGGATAGCTACAATTTGTGTTTTCTTATGCTCAACTATCTTGAATAACACAATTCAAAAGAGCTTAAGACTTATTTGATTCACAAATCCAGCCACAACTCAGCACCACAACTCAACTTCATCATAGGCATCATGTAGGAATCTTAGAAAACAAAAAAGAGTTCAACAACAAGACTACTTCTAGGAATTGATTTAGAACATGTTATGAACTAAATAACATGCATGAATTAGACTCAAAATTCAAAAGATAGGCTAAGAATGACAAGAATACATGAAAAAATGTATCTAGAATTCAATAAACAAAATAAAAATTCAACACAAACTTAGAGCATAATGTGACAATTACTATGACTAAACATGACTGTAAGACAACATGGATTAACTGATTTACAATTAGATTTTTGTGTTTTTTTTTCTAATCAATATTTTGGAAGAAAATTTAGATCTAAAGGTTCAAAACAAGAATATTATGAATGAAAATTGATAGAACCTAAAATCAACACAAAATCAAGATTCAAGAGTAGATCTACAAAATTTGAACCATAGAAATGCAAGAACATGTGTAGATCTAAGATTTAATTGGTTTATTTATTTTTATTTTTTTTGAATCTACTCTAAACATCACCAAACCACAAGAAAATGAAGGATATACATGGAGATTAAGATGAAGAACAAAGAATTAAAGAGAATTCACCGAACAAAAAGATAGAGGAAGCAAAAGAACATCACCTAGATGAAGATGCTCTTGATACCACATGATGTAAGCTCCATTGGAGCTTGTAGGCCTAGTATCTTCTTCATCAATGTATTCCTTTGCTTCTTGGAAGATGAATGGCAGCGGAATGGAGAAGGAAGAGAGAGAGGAGATGTCATTTCAAGGAGAAGATGAGTCTAGAAGAAGCTCACCACCATTGGAGGTCATGGATAAGAGCTTGGAGGAAGAAGGAGATGAATGAAGGGAGAGGAAGAGAAGAGCACGAAAATTTGTGCTCTAAAAGAGCTCTAAAATCTGAAGTTTAATTTTCAAATGATCAAAGTTGAAAAATGCACACACATGACCTCTATTTATAGCCTAAGTGTCACACAAAATTGGAGGGAAATTTGAATTTTAATTCAAATTTTACTTGAATTTGAAATTGAATTTGTGGAGCCAATCTTTGGAGCCAAAATTTCACTAATTATGATTATTGAATTTTAGTTACGGTTCAACCCACTAATTCAAGATTAACTCCAAGATTCTGCACTAAGTGTGCTTAGGTGTCATGAGGCTTGTAAAGCATGAAGGACATGCACAAAGCGTGACTATATGATGTGGCAATGGGGTATAGTAAGCAAATGCTCACCTCCCCCTCTAAAATTTAATTGGATTGGGCTTCTACCAATTCAATTAAATTTATTTCCCAAAACACACATCAAATATTCACTTAGTGTATGTGAAATTACAAAACTATTCATAATACAAAAACTAGTCTAGGTGCCCTAAAATACAAGGGCTGAAAAATCCTATATTTCTAGGGTACCCTACCTACATTATGGAGCCCTAAATACAAGGACCAAATATAATGACATCCTAGTCTAATATATACAAAGATAATTGGACCCAACCTTGGCCCATGGGCTCAAAAATCTACCCTGAGGTTCATGAGAACCCTAGGGCCTTCTTCAACAGCTCAAGCCCAATCCTCTTGGAGCCTCTTGCTCATGGCTCTAGTGACTGGTCCCTTCCTAGGGAGGATTGCATCAACCCTCTCCTAAAATAATCTCAACGTCATCACGTCGGCTTGGCGGCTCCAACAAAAGAATCTCCCTCCAAATCATCTATTATTGTTCATCTGTTCCTACAAATGAAGGTTCACAATCATCACACTTACCAACCACATGGTACAAAATTGTAAGGGTGAGTTTATTATAAAAGAAATCAACAAACACCAAATGACCATGATTAGCAAAAAAACAATAACAAATACCATAATCATACACAAATATCTGTTAGTCCAACATACACTTTACAACTAGCCATCAACTTTTCCACAATTCCAATCAATCACGCTCAGTATAATGCATGCACCTGACCTCAACTCTTAAATCCAATGTGGTACCATTCGTCAAGAAAGAGCCTAAGCGTGTCCACACTTAGGAAAACTAGGCAACAAGTGTCGAGGTCACCCTATCGTTCACAGATAACTCCCCCCTCCCCACGGTGATCAACCTGAGTCACAAGGGAGTTCCAAACCGAGTGACATGGCTGCAAGTACAAGTATTTTCCCTCATGAAAAACTTCAAGTACTTACTGAAAAATTTTATATTATTTCCGTGTGTCGCAACCTACCCTTCGGCGGGAGGGCGACGCGAGACTCACGGGTGCGTCTTCCAAGAAAGAAAAATGCGCGGAGTCGCCACCAACGTTTATTGGAGAAAAACGTCGGAAAAACCAGAAAAGACGTGGTCTACAAACTTTAAGTGAAAGGTTCGGGAGTTGTATTTATGCACGGGGAAGGTATTAGCACCCCACACGTCCGTCACAAGGGACGACAACCTTTAATCAAATTGTGCAAACATGACTTCAATTTTTATGTTCCCTTTTTACGTCTTTATTTCTTTTTGTACTTTTTATATTTTTGTGGTCGACGAGGGTGTTTCCCTTGCTCCTACGTATTCCCCAATTGTGATGAGGAAATCAGACCTATGTAGTTCTTTGAGAACAAAGTGTTTGGTTAAGCCGTTCTTATTGCAAGATATGTTTTCATTGAATGAAAGGTCATTTAAGGCGTTGGACCATTAAACAATCTTTCGATTCTTTTGAAAAGAGAGAAAACATTAAGGTGTTCGACCTTTAATGATCTCTTTATTTTTGAAAGAGGTAATAAAGTTACATGTTGATTTTAGGCTTTTTTAGAAATCTATGTTTAAACAATAAAGGCGAAAAAGACCATTTTAAGGCGTTGGACCTTAAAAATGGCTATTTTAGGTGATGACAAAAGTTTGATTTATGAATTGATTTTAGCCTTAGTTTCACTTTGGTTATTAGTCAATTTGATTAAGAAAGGAAAATCCCAAAGAAAAACGTCCAATTGATTTTTTTGATTTATTTTACTAAAAGATATTTTTGATTATTATATTATTATTTTGCCTCTTTTTGGTTTTAAACGTGGTTACGGCAAGACCGAACGGTCGGAATTCATTTTAACAGAAATTAAAGGATGTTACAATACTAATGATTGGTGGAAATTTATTTTATTTTTGATTAGGCGAGAAAATGACTTAAGCACGTCAAAAGGGGATACGGAAAGCAAATGAAATGAAAATAAAAACACGCGAAACAAATGAGGACTACTAAGGGTACATAGAATGAATTGAAAAGTTTGATTTCGGGAACTTACCGGTTGAAGACCGAAGAACGACGAAGAACGAACGACGAACGACGAAGAACGGTTGAAAATCTTCGCGAAATCACCCACGAAAACGTTACGGAAACGTTACAGAAGCGCCTCAGCTTGGATTTTCTTCACGGAAACAATTTTTCTCACTAATTTTAAGTGAATCTCAGATACCAGGAGGGTTGAACATTTTTGTTCTTCCCTCCTTCCCCAATTTATAGGAAAAGGAAGGAGATGTTTGCCTCCCAGCTCGCCCAGGCAAGCTAGGTTGCTTCCTCCAGAAGCAACCGCCTTCTGGAGGAACATCCTGGAAGGCCCAAGTGGGCCTAGTTGCTATTTGCACCCCATTTTTACTAAATACACCCCTTGCCCTTTTTTTTGCTGATTCTTTTTCCGTAACGTTACGAAAACTTACGAATTTTGTAACGATACTTTTTTGCCTTCCGAAATGTTACGGAACTTTACGAATTGTGCATTTACACTTCCTTTTGACTTCTGGCATGTCACGGAAATTCACGGGTTGTGCAACAATGCTTTCTTTTGACTTCTGGCACGTCACGGAACTTCACGAATTGCCTAACGATGGGTGCCAAGTACCTCGAAGTGGTCAAACGAGGGTCGCATCCCAAC
Organism: Glycine soja; assembly: GCF_004193775.1. Taxonomy (NCBI): domain Eukaryota; kingdom Viridiplantae; phylum Streptophyta; class Magnoliopsida; order Fabales; family Fabaceae; genus Glycine; species Glycine soja. The sequence goes on along the minus strand of NC_041019.1, from coordinate 19,126,857 downwards.
AATGAATGGTCCCCGAACGAAATTAGGGTATGACAGTTTCCCCTCTTTACTTGTCTTTTATTGGAGATAAAAGGGAAGTAAAGATAAGACACTAATTTCGTTCGAGCGAAACACCATTCGGCCAATGAATCTCCCTGTCAGCAGAACCTGCAAAAATTTTGAAAATGATCAGTACCGACACATCATCCTGATACAAGGCGCAAAATGACCATAATTTGTCTCTGCGTAGCTTTTGGACGCGATCGAGCCTGGGTGGCAAGGCGCAGAATGACCATAATTTGTCTCTGCATGCCACCAAACACGATCGCCTCTGGATGGCGAAAAGGTGCACGAAATGACCATAATTTGTCTCCGCCCACCTCTCGACTTACTGTCCCTAAATGATAAAGGGCGCAGAATGACCATAATTTGTCTTTGCGCATTTATCACTCGACTCGCTGCTCCTGAATGACAAAGGGCGCAGAATTTGTCTCTACGCGTTTATCATTCAACTTGCTGCTCCTGGATGACAAAGGGCGCAGAATTTTTTTCTCTGTGCGTTTATCACTCATCTTGCCGCTCCTGAATGACAAAGGGTGCAGAATTTGTCTTTGCGCGTTTATCACTCATCGAGCGTGCGGATAACCGCATGTCATCAGGCCCGCCACCTCTGGATGACAAAAGGCGCAGAAGACGACGTTAGTCTCTGCGTGCTATCATGATTTGAGTCTTATAGATAGCAAAAGAAAGTTTAAAAGTGTGGGACCAAATGGTTCCCGCATGTCATCGGACCCGCTGATAACTGCTAAATATGAGTTATTTTGATAATAAAAATATATTGAAAATATCTTTAAAATATTAATTTAGCAGTTATCTTTGGCTTAAATATTAAGATTTGATATTTTTCTTATTTATGACTTGCAGATATGAAAAGGAGAGATTAAAGGAGAAAAAGATCCAGAAAATATCCAAAATATCAAGAAATCTCAAGAAGATATGATTACAAGCAAAACAAATCCAAAAGATATCAAAAATATCAAAAAAAGAAAGATTTCTAGCATCAGGCCCAAGTCCACTCCAACAATTATAAAAAGAGAGTCAAGCCAAGGAGGAGAGAACAACCACACATAACAACCCCCTCTCCTAGGGGTTTCATTTACTACCTCTCTTTCTTTCACCCCCTTCTCATTGTAAAGCCTTCAATGGCCATGAGTGGCTAAGCCTCTAGTTAGGGCCTGTCAGGCCTAAAAGCCAAGCGATGTATGATGTACTCACTATTTATCAATGCAAAGGTGTTTTCTATTCTATGATCTTTTCTGCTTTTATCTTGCATTATTCATCTTTATATTCTGTTAGGGGTTAGACGCTCGGGAGAGGGTAACTTCTAAATAAGATTTAAAGAATGTAGGAATGCATTGGTTTTAGGGGTTAGACACTCAGAAGAGGGTAACTTCTAATAGAACAAAAAGAAAGGATGTCATAAGAAAGTCATTGCTAGGAATAGAATGATTATTTTATGCCCATGCATTCTTTCAAATATCTAGAATTCATACTTCATGCATTTTATTTGTTGAGTCTTTGCAAAGGAATTTGGAAGATAGATAAATAAAATAGGCTTGTCATCGTGAGGAATCAGGGGCAAGTAATTGAATAGATGTGGGTAGAACAGAGTCACCTAAATTGATAAAGAAAAATCATAAACTCATACATCCTAGGCAAACAAGGCAGGCCAGGTCCCAACCTTATCATATTCTGATTTTATCTTCTATTTTTATCTTTTACTTTTCTTATCTTATTTTTTTTATCTTCTATTTTCTCTTATCTTTATCATATCTTAATTTAAATATTTTATTTTCTATATTTATCTTTAAATCTTTTATCCTTTCTTTTAAATATTTATCTTATCTACTATATTTTCTAATCTTTATTTTAAATTCTTTATCTATTGCTTTTAGATTGGGTTTGCATTAATCTAAGTACAAACAAAGTCCCTGTGGATTCGACACTCGGACTTCCAAGTACTTTACTACTTGTGACAAATTTGGTACACTTGCCAACGAGTTAACAAGTTTTTGGCGCCGTTGCCGGGGACTTTGTTTTTCGTACTTGATTATTTGCATATACCAATTTTAAAGCAATTAGTTTTCACTTTCTATTTTTTATTTTACTTTCTTTCTTGTTTTTATCTTTTTTTTTAGTGCTTCATTTTATTTTTCAATTTTTTGTCTTTATTCATTCTTATTTTATTCTTTTCTTTTTAAAATAAAAATATAAAAAAAAAATTTAATTTTTATTCTGTGATAGCGTGCACGGTAGATGTTTCTTTTGTGAACAGTGCACATTCCTTCTTTAAAGAACACATCATGGCAGAAGATCGTCCAAAGAGGATGACGCTAGAGGATTACTCTAGTCCTATTATACCTCAATACTTCACCAGCATAACTAGACCAGAGGTGCAGGCGGCCAACTTCTCATATCCATATTCCTTGATCCAGCTGATTCAAGGGAATCTATTTCACGGCCTACCAAGTGAAGATCCATATGTACATTTTGCCACATACATTGACATTTGCAACACGGTGAAGATAGCAGGAGTGCCTGAAGATGCCATCCGCCTTAACTTATTTTGTTTTTCCTTGGCCGGTGAAGCAAAAATATGGCTTCGCTCGTTTAAGGAGAATAGCCTACGGACATGGGACGAGGTGGTGGAGGAGTTCTTGAAGAAATATTTCCCAGAGTCAAAGACCACTGAAGGGAAGATGGAAATTTCTTCATTCCATCAATTTCCAGATGAATCCCTCAGTGAGGCACTCGATCGCTTTCATGGGTTACTTTGGAAGACTCCTACACATGAGTTTAGCGAGCCAGTCCAGCTCAACATCTTTATTGATGGCTTGCAACCCCATTCCAAGCAGCTCCTCGACGCCTCAGCCGGTGGAAAGATCAAGTTAAAGACTCCAGAAGAAGCTATTGAGCTAATAGAGAATATGGCGACCAATGATTATGTCATTCTACGCGACCAAGAGCCTAGCCCACAGGAAGAAAGCACTAGGCTAGAAGAATTGTTGGTACAGTTCATGCAGGAAACAAGGTCACATCAGAAGAGCACTGATGCAGCAATTAGAAATCTGGAAGTACAACTAGCTAAGCTAGTTGCTGAAAGGCCCACCGAAACCTTTGCGGTCAATATTGAGATGAAGCCCAAAGAGGAGTGCAAGGTAATTTTAACTGAGGAAGATGTGGAAGAAGAAAAGAAGGAAGAGATAGAAAGAAAATAGGAGAAAGCACAACAATGGGAGAAGTACTCACAAGTAGAAATTCAACAAAAAAGTATTCTCCAAGTCAATACCACTCCTCATCAAGTGATTGTCAAGGAAGGAAGACATGGAAAACATGATAAACCCTTAAGTGTCCTTCTCTCCTTAACCACCAGCACTTTCCTTGCAACAATATGGAAGGTGTTTCCGACATACATGAGTTTCATGGCGTCTCTAGCTAAGAGGCGAAAATGCAAGGAAGATGTGTTCTTTGTGACCTTCATGCCACCTTGAAGGTATTTGACTCGTCTAGCTAATGACGTTAAAGAAGCGCTTACTGGGAGGCAACCCAAGATTTCTAACTTTGTCTCTTTTAGTTTATTGCAATTTGTTTCTTTTAGGATAGTTGTGTTATTTCTTTTCTTTATTTTGAATTTGTGCATTTTGATTTTATGCATTTTAATTTTAGTAGTTTAAATTTAGTCATTGAATAAAGATTGCATGATATTTGTGAAGTCACTATTTAGGCTTTTTCTGAAGGATTCAACACTTGAAATGCTGCATGACAATTGTGAAAATACTGGTTTCCTAGAAGCAAGTGTCAGTCAAACAGTGGAACATGAATCACAAAGAGAGAAAAGGTTAGCTTGATGGAAAGAGATCATGGTCCGGTAAGTCGATAACTTTATCTTGTCCTGGTGAGCTATGTGAACTTAATTATGAGAGAACGTCTGTTTTTAAATTCTTAATTTTTCATCATTCTTAGACTGTTAGATTATTTACATAAGGTGGATATGATCACGGCCATGTTTCTTTTTATTTTAGCCACTCAGCCAAAAAGCCAACCTGTGATGAATTTATCCCTTGCACCCCTGTTGAGCCAAAAGTAATAATGATTTGTTTGAATAAACCCCTGAGCTTAAATTTGATATCCTTGACCTTGTTTTAGGGTTCTAAGAGAGCATAAGGGTTTCAAGTTATCATAAGTCCTTAATTTGGGAAGGGAATTTGCCTAAAAAAAAAAAGCAGCACACAATAGGGCACCCTCAGAAGCTTGTAAGCCCAAAGTATTCTTACCAAAAAAAAAAAGCACACAATAAGGCACCCTCAGAAGCTTGTAAGCCCAAAGTATTCTTATATATATAAAAAAAAAGATTGCAAATAAGGGCATAAAAAAAGAGGTGCCATAAGTGCTAAGATAAAAAAAAAACTTTGAAATAAGTGCAGAAAAAGAGAGGTGTCATAAGTGCCAAGAAGAAAAGTGTTGTTAGAGGAATAAAGGCTGAAAAATAAATAAGCCTAGGTAGGAAATAAGTGAAAATTTTTCTAAGGATGCATGCTCTCTTATAATCCTAAGTTTTTGAAATCCCAGAAAAACCATAATTTCTTGTTTAGCCAGGCCCCGTTACAAGCCAATAAAAGTCCTTAGTGATCCACCAAGTGTAAGTAAGAATAACTTTAACGGAGAAGAAGTGCAAAATTTGGGAATCTTAATTGCAGGTCGTAGAATTTCAAACACTCACCCCAGGCACTTGTGCGCAGAGAGAAACACTAACCTTGTGAGGAAAGTGAGGCAAGCCAACTTGATTAATTTTTTATACTAACTATTTTCATCTCGATGTTGTTTGTGCTTCCATTGTGAGATTATGGCAAATGCGGAAAGGACCAGTTGAAAGAATTTGAAAAAAATTACAACTATTGAAAGTGTTGGAGCATTCAGAGCCTGCTCTCATTTTTGTTTTTGCTTGAGGACAAGCAAAGTTTTAATTTGGGGGATTTTGATAACTGCTAAATATGAGTTATTTTGATAATAAAAATATATTGAAAATATCTTTAAAAATATTAATTTAGCCATTATTTTTGGCTTAAATATTAAGATTTGATATTTTTCTTATTTATGACTTGCGGATATGAAAAGGAGAGATTAAAGGAGAAAAAGATCCAGAAAATATCCAAAATATCAAGAAATCTCAAGAAGATATGATTACAAGCAAAACAAATTCAAAAGATATCAAAAATATCAAAAAAAGAAAGATTTCTAGCATCAGGCCCAAGTCCACTCCAACAATTATAAAAAGAGAGTCAAGCCAAGGAGGAGAGAACAACCACACACAACAACCCCTCTCTCCTAGGGGTTTCATTTACTACCTCTCTTTCTTTCACCCTCTTCTCATTGTAAAGCCTTCAATGGCCATGAGTGGCTAAGCCTCTAGTTAGGGCCTGACAGGCCTAAAAGCCAAGCGATGTATTATGTACTCACTATTTATCAATGCAAAGGTGTTTTCTATTCTATTATCTTTTCTGCTTTTATCTTGCATTATTCATCTTTATATTCTGTTAGGGGTTAGACGCTCGGGAGAGGGTAACTTCTAAATAAGATTTAAAGAAGGTATGAATGCATTGGTTTTAGGGGTTAGATACTCGGAAGAGGGTAACTGCTAATAGAATAAAAAGAAAGGATTTCATAAGAAAGTCATTGCTAGGAATAGAATGATTATTTTATGCCCATGCATTCTTGCAAATATCTAGAATTCTTACTTCATGCATTTTATTTGTTGAGTCTTTGCAAAGGAATTTGGAAGATAGATAAATAAAATAGGCTTGTCATCGTGAGGAATCAGGGGCAAGTAATTGAATAGATGTGGGTAGAACAGAGTCACTTAAATTGATAAAGAAAAATCATAAACTCATACATCCTAGGCAAACAAGGCAGGCCAGGTCCCAACCTTATCATATTCTGATTTTATCTTCTATTTTTATCTTTTACTTTTTTTATCTTATTTTTTTTATCTTCTATTTTCTCTTATCTTTATCATATCTTAATTTAAATATTTTATCTTCTATATTTATCTTTAAATCTTTTATCCTTTCTTTTAAATCTTTATCTTATCTACTATATTTTCTTATCTTTATTTTAAATTCTTTATCTATTGCTTTTAGATCGGGTTTGCATTAATCTAAGTACAAATAAAGTCTTTGTGGATTCGACACTCGGACTTTCGAGTACTTTACTACTTGTGACAAATTTGGTACACTTGCCAATGAGTTAACACCCGCCGCCTCTGGATGACAAAAGGCGCAGAAGACGACGTCAGTCTCTGCATGCTATCATGCTTTGAGTCTTATTGATGGCAAAAGAAAGTTTTAAAAGTGCGGGACCAAATGGTTCCCACATGTCATCGGGCCCGCCGCCTCTAGATGACAAAAGGCGCAGAAGATGACGTCAGTCTCTGCGTGCTGTCATGCTTTGAGTCTTATAGATAACAAAAGAAAGTTTTAAATGGATAACCATCAAGTGTCTCCGCATGTCACATGACCATAGGGTTAGTATGACAGAAATTGTGGGGCGGCCGACAAAAGCGAGGCTCTTGCTCCTACGTATCCTCAATGAGGAACTCAGACCTACGTAGTTCTGGATAACTTGTGAGACTAAAAATAGTCTCGGTGTTTTCTTCACTAAAATGCGAACATGCTTTAGTAAAGAGACAAAACTTCCAACTAATCAGAGCAACATATGCTTTTTGGATGAAAAACAATGTGTCTACCGGGGAAGGGGAGTATGCTGATGAAATCTTCTCATTACCATAAATGAGATTTTAGCTTTTTGTTTCTAAATGACCATTTAGAGGAAACACTGGGTTCGACAAAAATAGAAGAAAATCACTCAAAGTGTATCAATCTCACACAGGTAAGTGTTTCATCCTAATTTCGAACCATAGATATGCCATGACTTGATTTTGCAAATTATTTCCTATCAAATCAAAGATTACATGCGTGATCATGGATCAATAGGAATTTTCTCTGGAATGGTCTTTTTTGGTGGGAACTTTGGCTTTGAGTGTTCTTGGCCTTTTCCTTTTCTGTTTTTGTTTAGCACGAGGTGAACAGGACACTGACGCGCCGGACTTTGGTTGGCAATCAAAGGGAGAAGATCACTTCAGGTCGTGGTTTCCTTTCTTTTTGTGCTTACTTGGCGATAACTCTGTATTTGTTCAGATGTCGTCTGGTCCAAAGACCTTTCTATATATTTCTTCTGTTTTCTTCCGATCTTTGATCGGGAATTTTCTTTCCTTTTTTGCTTTCTCCCACTCTTTGATTGGGAATTTTCTCCTTTTGTCTTCTTCCGCTCTTTTGATTGGGAATTTCCTTTCTTTTTTGTTTTCTTCTGAGGGCAAGGATTGACGTTCTCACCCTGGGTCAAGGTTTATGGTAAATTGGGATTTTGGCTCAAGGCTGGTAGAAAGGTTGGACATGACATATGTCAGTTTTGGCCAGCGGTTCGGGGGTAAAGGGGATGTCCCACATTATTTCCATGATACACATGCAAAAATGATGATTAGGAAATTTTATGCAAAACTGGTCATGCATGCACCTATGTGGACACTCACGCATCAAATTTTTATGGTCATGTGATACTAGGGCTCAGGATTCATTTTCTCTATTTAAGTCAACCCAGTGTTTCCAAAATATGTTCTTTTATCAATTCATGCATTCATCCGAGTCCATTTTGGGTGTTCAGGAAAATTTTCACAGCATTCACCCTTCAGGTGTATACACATTTTTTTTCAGAAACTGGTTATGATCATTGAAAATTTTTGCAAAGAAAAGCTGGAAGTTATCTCTTCTCAAAAGCATGTTGGCTTTTCAGCTGAAAGATATATTTTTTGTCCTTGTTTGTTTTTGTTTTTGTTTTTTTTTCTGAGGTATTTTGCTACCTAAACATGTGTATATTTTTATGAGATATTTTTGCTATGCATATCCAAGGTATCTTGCTACCTAAACATATATATATATATATATATTGTGAAGTATTTTTGCTACATACATGCATATCCAAGGTATCTTGCTACCTAAACATACATATATATATTTTGTGAGGTATGATTACCTTTCGAGCTTGTGCTTGTTTTATTTAAATTCCTAGGATCATGAGCAACTAGGTGCGTCCTACTATAAAAAGTGATCAAATAACAAGCATAGATTCAAAAGGTACTAGGTTGCCTCCTAGTAGCGCTTCTTTAACGTCTTGAGCTGGACGCATGATGACTTGTCGGTCACGAACCTAGTACTTTGCTTACCTTTGGCCTTGGACTTGGTCGCCTATTGGTCGGCCATGTGTCATAGGCAATACTCTAACCTTTTTGTGGATGAGCTGAGGGGCACTGGAGGTGGCGGCGGTGCATTTGTTTCCTGTTGATGTCCATCACCAGGCTGTTGTGGTGTCTCGCCCTCTGCCTGCCTGGGGGCGCAATACTTCTTGATGAAAGCTCGGTTAGTAGGAGGCCCGATGACCTTGCTGGGGGTGACAGGCACTCCGTAGAACTGACAGAGGCCCGTAATCAGAGCTGGAAACTCCAGGACCCTGTTGGACTTCTTTGGGTCCACTGGGTGTCCTGCGGGCGCGATTCCTGCAAATAATAGATGACATCAGAAATCAGTTTGAATCATATGCATACTTACCTATGTCGCGATGGCATGACCTTGCCGGGGGGTACGGGCACCCTGTAGGACTGATAGAGGCCCGTAACCAGAGCTGAAAACCCCAGGGCCCTGTTGGACTTCTCCGGGTCCACTAAGTGTCTTGTGGGCGCGACCCCTACAAACAATAGATGATATTAGAAATCAGTTGAGCGGTATGCATACTTACCTATCTCACGATGGCATGACCTTGCTGGGGGGACGGGAACCCTATAGGACTGACAGAGGCCCGTAACCAGAGCTGAAAACCCCAGGGCCCTGTTGGACTTCTCCGGGTCCACTGGGTGTCTTGTGGGCGCGACCCCTGCAAATAGTGGATGGCATCAGAAATCAGTTAAGCCACGTGCAGACTTACCTACGTCACGATGGCATGACCTTGCTGGGGAGACGGGCAGCCTGTAGGACTGACAGAGGCTCGTAACCAGAGTTGGAAACCCCAGAGCCCTGTCGGACTCCTCCGGGTCCACTGGGTGCCTTGTGGGTGCGATCCCTTCAAACAATAGGTGGTATCAGAAATCAGTTGAACCATATGCGTACTTACCTATGTCGGGACGACACAGACCAACTGATACTTCCGCAGGGGGAGATCGGCATTATGGTCGTTGGACGAAATGTTGCTAAGTAGCAACGTCATCTATATCTATGTAAGAGTGGTCATGTTGGTGCGCATGATCCGCACTCGTCTCTTTGCAGCGGCACGGGTGAAATCTTGTCCCGGTATGCATAGTAGTTGCGTGATAGCCTCCCTCTCTGGTTGTGCTCGCACAGTTGGTCGCCCTCCAATATCAGGGGGTGGCCCAGGAACTAATAAAAGGAAACTACTGGCCCCTTAACTGGGAGCGCAAGTCTCGGTTAAGCATTTAAGGGCAGAGGACCTTAAATTCTCTTAAGGTGTGGATATGGAGCACACTGAAAATGAGGGCGCGTAGTCCTCTAAAGGCAAGGGCGTGCAGCCCTCTAAAGGCGAGGACGTGCAGCCCTCTAAAGGTGAGGACATGTAGCCCTCTGAAGGCGAGGGCGTGTATTCCTCTAAAGGCGAGGACATGCAGTCCTCTAAAGGCGAGGACGTGTAGTCCTCTGGAGGTGAGGGCGTATAGTCCTCTGACGGCGAGGGCGTGTAGCCCTCTGAAGGTGAGGGCGTGTAGTCCTCTGAAGGCGAGGACGTGTAGTCCTCTGAAGGTGAGGACGTGTAGTCCTCTAAAGGTGAGGACGTATAGCCCTACGAAGGTGAGGACATATAGTCCTCAGAAGGTGAGGGCGTGTAGCCCTACGAGGGCGAGGACGTGTAGTCCTCTGATGGTGAGGGGGTGTAGCCCTCTGAAGGCGAGGACATGTAGTCCTCTAAAGGCGAGGACATGTAGTCCTCTGAAGGCGTGCAACCCTCTGATGGCGAGGACTTGTAATCCTCTGATGGCGAGGACATGTTGTCCTCTCAAGGCAAGGACGTGTAGTCCTCTGAAGGTGAGGACATGTAGTCCTCGGAAGGTGAGGGCGTGTAGCCCTACGAAGGCGAGGACGTGTAGTCCTCTGATGGTGAGGGCGTGTAGCCCTCTAAAGGCAAGGACGTGTAGTCCTCTAAAGGCGAGGACGTGTAATCCTCTGAAGGTGAGGGCGTGCAGCCCTCTGATGGCGAGGACGTGTAGTCCTCTGAAGGTGATAGGTACTAGTACCCAAGGGTCCACCCTTATGAGAAAGCAAGAGATCGACTCATGGAGAGGGCCGGTCATCCCAAATTCAAAAGAATGGACATTAGATGTAGGAAATCTATGCAGTTAACATGATTTTTAGGGATGAGATGCATGCAACCTTTGTCATGCGATTTGGTAAATGCGGACTTCATATGAAACAATGCAATGTAATGGAAAGTTGTACCATGTTCATGACATTCTTTCCCTATTTTGTGATTTTGATTTTGATTTAATTTTTTTTTTAAAACACAGATTGAGTGTCCTTTTGAAAGAGGTGATAATTCATGCCACCTCATCCTATCTTTTTTGCAAATCTCTCCTGGAACTCCCTCAGAGTGTTTGTTCCGTCTGATTTAGTCACTTGACCATTTTGGAGTGACGGCAATGGAGTCGTTTGACGTTTAATCAATCCATTGAAATTCCAGGGTTTGTCCCCCCCCCCCCTTTTTTGTTTAAAAATTTCGACGGGTGAGAACTTTTGATCTGCCCATATGTTCACTTGAGGCTCATGCACGATGCCCCTCATTGCCCCACTGTAAGGCTTTGAGGTACCAATTGTTATCTTTCATCATGACCTTGTAGATGGGAACCTATTGGGTGAGAACTTCTAATCTGCCCCTAGGTTTACTTGAGGCTCATGCACGATGCCCCTCATTGCCCTAGTGTAAGGCTTTGAGGTACCAATCGTTGTCTTTCATCATGACCTTGTAGCAGGGAACCTATTGGGCGGAAACTTCTAATCTGCCCCTAGGTTCACTTGAGGTTCATGCATGGTGCCCCTCATTGCCCCAGTGTAAGGCTTTGAGGTACCAATTGTTGTCTTTCGTCATGACCTTGTAGCCAGGGAACTTATTGGGTGGGAACTTCTAATTTGCCCCTAGGTTCACTTAAGGTTCGTGCACGATGCCCTTCATTGCCCCAATGTAGGGCTTTGAGGTATCCATCTTTGTTTTCACAACCTGGTAGCAAGGAAGAATGAAAGAAGTGGTTGATTCTTACAAAAAGAATTTTCCAAGGACGAGAAATAGTTGAAGGATTTTTTCAATCGACGGATTAAGTCAAATGACTCTTATTCTTGATAACTCACTTCTCTTTAAAAAGAAATTTTTTTTGGAATGATAAAATGAGGTCACATGAATGTCTATATTTTTACTTGAAAACACAGTCAATCAAATGCTTTTTTTTTCTTTTTGAACTTTTCGGTTTTACTCGTTGTTTACAGCCCCCCACCAACGTGCAGGACGAGTAATCTCTGATTGAACGGTCTTGGAAGTCAACACTCAGGAGCGCAAGTCACTTTGAGCAAACAAACCAATGGCTTACACTCACATTCCGGTGGAAGTTGAATAAGCAAAGATGTGTTTGTGAGAGGATGAGAGAGACAAGGATGTCAAATTCATCCATTTTAGCATTGTAACTGTGGTTTATAATAATGGCATAAACTTGAAAATCCTGATGAGTCATTAGAGACATCTAACAACAACTTTCAAAATTGCCCCATGTGTGGTGTCGTTTGTCAATGTCAGGACTCATACGCGATTCTCCTCAAATTTCAGCTAGCCCGCATCAATTAGACTTTGCACCTTACGCTTCAGGGCCCTACAATGCTCAGTGGAATGCCCCGGGGCTCCTCCATGATAAGCACACATTGCGTTCGAGTCGTATCCTCGAAAAAATGGAGGTTGAGGAAACCTAGCAGGGGTTATGGCTACCATTGCAGTATCAAGTAGATAATGGAGCAAGTTAGCATATGACACCGAAATTTGGGGTGAATCCTACAGGTTTTTCGCTGCAAAATTCATTTCTTGGTTGATGTTTTGGTTTGTGCTAAAGGTGGTGTTTAGCATTGGTTGTGTGGTAGGTGGGTTTTGTTGTTGATTTAGGGATAGCCTTTATGGATAAATGGGTGGTGGGTAATGAGAATGGCTGAGAATGGCTGATATTGGCTGAGTAATGATGGTGTTGAGCTGGTGGGGAACTTGGCCGTATAGGAATGGCAGTCACAGCATGGGTTTCTCCTTCCTTCTCATCCTCTTCATTTGCCCCAGTTTTCTCATTCGTCCAAGCAGGATGATTAAATTTGCCTCTTTTTAGACCCACTTCAATCCTTTCATCGGCGAAGACCAAATCCGCAAAGCTTGAAGGCACGTACCCCACCATTTTTCATAGTAAAACACTGGTAATGTGTCTACTATTATTGTGATCGTCTCTTTCTCCGTCATTGGAGGTGCCACTTGAGCTGCCAGGTCTCTTCACCTTTGGGCGTATTCTTTGAAAGATTTGTGCCCTTTTTTGCACATGTTCTGTAGTTGCATCCTATCCGGAACCATTTCAAAATTGTACTGATACTGCCTAATGAAAGCGACCATTAGGTCCTTCCAAGAATGGACTCGGGAAGGCTCCAAGTTAGTGTACCAAGTAGCAGCTACTCCAGTAAGACTTTCTTGGAAGAAATGTATCAACAGTTCCTCATCTTTTGCGTATGCCCCCATCTTTCGACAACACATCTTTAGATGGTTCTTAGGGCAAGTAGTCCCCTTGTACTTGTCAAAGTCCGACACCTTGAACTCGGGAATGACCATGTTTGGGTACTAGGAATAACTCTTCTAGATTAGCAAAGGCATAATCTTTGCCTCCTTCAATGGCCCTGAGTCTTTCCTCCAGATGATCCAACTTTTCCCTTTCCTTCCATAATAGGAGGGATTTTACCTGCTGTGGAATGCAAGAGGTGTGGTGGTGGGTGATACTGAGGGCCCTCCAAAGTGTTTTGCAGGGGTATACCACCAACTGCTTGCCCTTCAGTGGCATATCCGAGGCAAGGCTCGAAGTCGGCTAGATTGTGGTGGGGAATTTCATGTGTTTCCCCCATGGTTTGAGAGACATGTGCCTGATCAGATTGAGGTTATTGGCTCTCAATGAGTATCGGAGTGGAGTTATTGACATTCTCATTGGGAGTGTACGCCACATTGGGTGGTGTATAGTTGGAAGGCAAGCCATATGGCGTGAAGGCGTGCTTGTTTTGAATTTGCACATAATGGGGGCCGCTCGTACTTCCCAAATCTTTGCCCACCATATATGAGGTTGGATGATTCATTTGGTTGAGATCAGAGGGGGGCATCGGGTTCACCTTAGCAACAGCCCTGGTAGCGGCAACTGCAACCGCATTGGCTTCCATTATCTACATCATGATCATCATCATTGTGGCCATTTGCTCTTTCATGGCCTCCATGTCGGCCTTCATTTGCTCTTGCGCCTCTTCTACTTCACCCATTACTCTAGCTCTAGCATAGGTTCGATAAGGGCACCGTAAAACATGTTCTTTTCTTTTTTATAACAATGATTAAGTTCATTTTTATTTTTTTTTTATTTTTTTCAAGGAAAGAATGCAATAAGCAATGCAACCAATGAAAAGCATGGATGTATGTGAATGATACATAGTTGAAGTATTGCGAATTTTTACGCAGGACATGGGGTTGAATCAATTTAGATTTTTCAACATGGTTCATGACATATTGGTCAAGGTGAAACTGGAAGTAACAAGGACATCAACAGTCCTAAATGTGTTTGGCAGTAGATGAAGCAGTGATGTAACTCGATTCATCTTTTGCCCCAATTTTTGCAAGATGGTTACTTCCATACTTCAACTTGACTTGATGAACTTTTTTCGAAAAAACATGAGCTTAGTTCAACCCTATAATCCAAGGAATGGCAATTCTGATCGCCAATACTTCAACAACCTTTCATAGGGATGAATGACTCGGGCATACTTTAAGCTATGCATCGAAAATGTATTTATGAAATTGAGATGCCCGAAGAAACATCATTTCCTAGTTAACCATGCATTAGGTACCATGTTCACTCATTTTGTTTTTAAGTGAAACAGGTTTATGATCCCAACATGGTTGGCTCATGGTACCGAATATATGCAACCAAGAATGTATCATGAATTTTCATGCTTCCCTTTTTGTTTTTGTTTTGTAGAGGAAAATGCAAGGATCACGCATGAGCGAACATGAAAACAAAAGGTATGCAGTTTGTAGAACAAAAAGCATGTTGAACACATATGCATGATGATGCAATGACTCATGCAAAATGTGATGTTGGAATATGATAACGGACAAATGCAGGAACAATATGTTCATTATGATGCCATGAAGAGATGCTTATGCGATGCATGATATGAATGCATGCTTGAGATAAAATGCAGGAGTGATTTGATTCGCACTGATCTTTGGAGTAAAAACGCGGGATAAACTCATTTTATTCAGAAAGTTTAACTAGTCAAGATCTGAGTGATAATACAAACTTCCTAGTGGTTTCTAATTATATGGACCATTAAGTCTATCATATGCTGACAATAGCTGAGAAGTCTGTGGATCTCCTCGGGGGCGGAGTAGGTGTCCGCCATTGCTTTGGCCTTGGCTAGCAATCGGAGAAGTTCTTGACTCCCGTTCAAGGTAAGAGAAAATCGGTCCATCCACATTGTTGCCTCTTGATGTAACGAGTCGATCACCCTTCCTCTAGCTTCCTTTTCCGTGTACACTTGGGCTTACTCGTCCGCCACTTTATGCTCGTGGGTCGTGGCTAGATTTAGTTCTTCTTGGTACTTGCTGATGATGGCTAACATGTTGGTCTCTGTCTCGCATAACCGCTGAGACAAACTTCTCTTGGACCTTGAGCAAGCCTTCAACTCATCCTTCAAGATCAAACTGTCTACTCACGATTGGTCTCTTTCCTCTCACCGGAGCTTAAGCTCGCTGTTATTGCCCCACAGATCCCCTCGGAACTTGTTCCGTCCGTGCTCTTCCCTACGGGCTCTCTTGGTTTCTTGTTACAAGGCTTTGGTGGTAGCTGTATTTATATCTCTCAGTTCGGCATTCTCCTTTCGGATTTTAAGAGCTACCGATTTGAACCTTTCTTTGACTGTTTGGGCTTGCTCCAGTTCTGTCCTAAGGGCCTGCACCTCTTCGTCTTCCTCCGGTGCCTCAACTTCCTCCCTTTTAGCAGTTCTCAAACTTGGGAGCCAATCCAAACCTTGCACTTGGGCTCTCAACCACTTACGGTAGCCACCGATGGGCCCAGTGTTACCGCCCCTGAGTTCTTTGTCCTTCTCTCGCACTACCTCCCATGCCTTGCGGCCCTTCTGAAATGTCTCCATGTTGCTCTTATTGAAACCTCGTGAAATGACAGGCGCGAGCTCTTCCTCTAGTGGTGCCCCTCTCATAGGGTAGCCAAGTTGTCTTATAGCAAGAACGGGATTCTAACTGATGCAACCCCCCGTCCCCATCAAGGGAACATTCAGAAATCCTCCGCACGAAATAAGAACTCCGACTCTCCTTTCTTTCCATCGAGGGAACCAGTTGATAGATGCTCCTTCTTGGTTTGCTAAGAGTTGGTCCCAATTTGCGCCTCCTTTCTCTGTGCATGAACGGTGACTTTCTAGCGGGCAAGCATGCCTTACCTCTTGGCGAAAAAAGGTGTGAAACCAACCATACATAAAGAGCTAGAGTACAGCAAACAATCCTCGTATTGCTCTTCTCACATCTTCGGTCAAAGGTGTCATATAGGTCGGCTAGCATAGCGACAACCAGGCTTTCCTTGTGGTTATGATAGGCGAGAAAAGCGTCGATTGCTGCTAGGTCCACCAACCCATCCACATTCGGAAAGAGGACTCCTCCGAAGATCAACAGTGCGAGAATATCTATGAACGGGGCCCATTCGCCTTTACCTGCCAAGATTCTTGCTTTTGCCTCCAAATATTTTCTCAGTATTCCAACCACCTCATTTTCGACTTGCTTTCTGTGGTCTAATTCCTGCGCCGAGATTTGGACTATCTTAGAAATTCTAGCTAATGAGGGATAGAACCCTGCGAAGAGGTATGGTTTCCTTCCCCCTAGAGGGCATCCTAGGATCTCTTCAAATTCTTCTACCATAGGTGATAGCTGGAAGTCCCCAAAGGTGAAGCACCTCAACGGCTGATCATAATACTGGGCGAGGGAGGCAATGGCCTCTGTGGAGACTTCTAGCATGGCTAGGTCTTAGATTTTACCGTAAGCTTTGCGAAAAGCTTGCCGTTGGAGCTAACCCATCAACTGCCCTAACTCTTTTAGACTGGTGGTCCCTAGGCTCTTGACCTTGACTTGATAGAACCTCTTTTTAAGTGAAGGCATTTGACTTGATCCCATGTTTTACTAAAGTGAACATCCTGGAAGGCCCAAGTGGGCCTGGTTGCTATTTGCACCACCATTTTTACTAAATACATCCCCCTTGCCCTTTTTTGCTGATTCTTTTTCTGGAACGTTACAGAAACTTACGAATTTCGTAACGATACTTATTTTCTTTCCGTAATATTACCGAACCTTATGGATTACGTAATCATCCCTTTTTTGCCTTCCGGAATGTTACGGAACTTTACGAATTGTGCATTTACACTTCCTTTTGACTTCCGGCATGTCACGGAAATTCACGGGTTGTGCAACAATGCTTTCTTTTGACTTCCGGCACGTCACGAAACTTCACGAATTACCTAACGATGGGTGCCAAGTACCTCGAAGTGGTCAAACGAGGGTCACATCCCAACAACGGATGGTCCCCGAACGAAATTAGGGTATGACACCATGCAGTATGAAGTATGAAACATGGGCACCATCAATACAATAAAAGTATTTAACCACTCTATTTCCCCCGCCAGGGACATCCAACTTGGTCATTGCACCCCCCATGTACATACACAACATACATCATCACAATGACATCATCAACATCAACATCATCTCATCTCAATGATATTCTCAATATCAACATCATCTCATATCAATATCATCATCAATATCAACATCATCTCACATCAACATTATCATAAACATCAACATCATCTCATATCATCATTATCATAAACATCAACATCATCTCATATCATTATTATCATAAACATCAACATCATTTCATCTCTATCTTATCAATGTCATCAGTAATCGCATTCCACGTATATATACATATAAATATTATGTATGTGATTCGCACTCCCCAGGTCTTCAGACAACACAAGTCTCATACAACAAGAGTATCATTCACAATTCAATCATCAATAACAAATAAACCGTATCCCATTAGTCAAATACATAGTTTTTCCTGAAAACCAGCATGCAACAGGGACAAACATACATCACTATAGTTGGGTTCCTTGACTCCAACTACAATATCAAAGCAGTAAACCAAAATAAACTCCCCTCACCTATGGATATCCCTCCGTCAGCTCCTCTCTACGTCGCTCGGAGGTCTCTCATGTTCACATTCATCGTTCCTAATACAGAGTCCTATATACCAAATTGCAGGTAATTTAGTATAGATTTCAAAAACAAGGTTAATATCAACATTCAGGATCGAATACCCCTTTCAAATTAAAAAGGAGTAATAGGTGTTTCGGGGTCTACCTCAAAGAGACGCTATTTTGAAATTCCAATCATACCAATGTGGTTGGGGTTCAGCGAAGGTCACAAAACGACATCAATTTTATAAAAATGTGACTTTTACAATGTCTCAATTTCAAAGTAAGTGTAAAAAAATCCTATTACGGTGCCTAAATCATAAGAGATACTTAGAAAGGCTTAAACTAATTAGGAGAAAGGCATAGAAGTCAAGATTACAACAAAGAAACCACGAAGGAAAATGTTGGGAGCTCCATTCTCTACCAAATCCTTGAGATGGATTCTGAAGATTTTGCTCTGATTAAACTGTTCCTTTCTGTGCGGTGGTCCAATGGAAAGCAACGACAGCTTGTGGTGGCCATCGATGGTCGTGGGTGGTGGAAGAGAAGTTTTTAGGGTTTTTGGATGGAGTTTAGAGAGAAGGGGGGTGAAAATCGTGTTTTTCATGCTGAAGAAGTATTTATAATTTGTAAATCTCGTTTAACGAGTTCATCTCGCTAAGTGAAATTCAACTTTTGATGCTGAGCACAACATTTCATGCTGAGTGCAATTTCTCTACAGGCTGAAATTGCACTTAACGTGCTGATCTCGCTAAGCGAATTATCTCCTCGGCTTGGAATTGCGCTTAACGCGCTTGTCTCACTAAGTGAGATGTCCAAAACTATTACTTTGCAAATCCCAACGGTTAAAGCACGAAGAATTGGGTTACGAACCTACAGTCCAAATTTGAAGGCGATCCAACGATTAACGAGTTCGAGATCACGATTTTTTCGAATCAGGTTTGACTAAAACTTGAAATCTCACAATTTCAACATAGGTCAATCAAACTCCACATAACCTAACATCCACATCAAGCAATCACACATAGCTAATTCACACAACACCTTAACTCATCCAAATCAATCAAATAATCAAATAACACAAGAAATACATTAAGCATCGATTTTCAGTTAGCGAAATTTCAGGGCGTTACAACTCTCCCATCCTTTTAGAAATTTTGTCCCCGAAATTTACCTAAGTCAAACAAGGCTGGATAGGCTTCTCCCATCTGACTCTCTAGTTCCCACGTGACGTCTTCTCTTGATGAACCTCCCAAGATCACCTTGACTAACACAATTTTTTTCCTTCTTAAGTGCTTTGTTCGCCTATCCTTGATCCTTAAAGGCAATGTTTTATATGTCAAGTTCTCCTTCACTTGTACGTCATCCAATTCAATCACATAAGATGGATCATGGATATACTTATGGAGTTGAGACACATGAAAAACATTGTGAAGGTTAGAAAGAGATGGGGGTAATGCAATTTGGTATGTCATGAGACTAACCCTTTTGAGAATTTGGAAATGACCGATGTTAGTCGTTATTTACGACTAAGTTTTGTATTGAATATTTGCAAAAAAAAAAAATAGCGCTTTGCCTCCAATTTATGGTTCTTTTTGTAGGAACTGTACATATTTTCATGTTTAGTTTGATTTTATATAGTAGATACTCCCATTTTGTGAATTAATGTTGAAACCACTTCAATTTCAGGCTAAAAGAAGAGAAGGTTCAAATAGCTAATGCCTCGCTAAGCGAGGCATATGCGCTTAACGAGTGATATCCGCTAAGTGAGGCATGCAGCTCGCTTAGCGTGTTGGGAAACCCTAGAAGAGGATCAGTCAAAGATGTGCTCGCCTAGCACGCCACAAGCTCGCCCAGCGAGTAGGTTGTCTCTTCTCTCGCTCAGTGTGCCCAGCTCACTAAGTCAAATTTCACTTACTCTCATTCAGCGAGCCTTCAGAAGCTGAAACGTATAAGTAGCCTTTAAAACACTGAAGTTGGCGAAAACTAAGGGAGGGTCGAAAAATAGAGCCAAGGGAGAAGCTGAAGCGACAAAATTCAAGTCACCAAGAGAGTTTAGGTTAAAGGAGTGAGATTAGGGTTCTAGAGGTTGAAGGATACATCCTCAACCCTTCTTAGCCATTTTTTTCCACTTAAACTCTATTCTTCCTTGTATTGGACGTTCATTTCTTGTAATGGAAGGCTAAACCTCTTGGTTGGGAAGTTCTGTTGAACCCTTGATGTAACATTCTTTCACTATCTATTTAATGTTGTTTTTCTGTGTTCATTGCTTTTATCTATGCTTATTTTTACATGCCCTTGGCTTGATCACCCATTTGTATGTATAGTTAGGATTTTTAGCATTGGAAAGTGCTTTAAAGCCTTAGAACTTGGTAGAGCAAGCTAGAAAGTTGTATGTCTTGGAATGGAGTGCAGCGATCTAGTCCATATTATGTTGTAGACTTAATGCAACTCCTTTAGGCTGAGTTTGTTGAGGGATCAAGGACAAGGTTTAAAGAGAGTTAGGCCTATTCACTAGAGGGATCTTGGTTTGGGTAATTTCTCAGAATAAGAACACTAGGATAACATTAAATAGAGAAAAATACATAACAACATCGAGGAAAATTCAGTAGAACGACCCGACGCTTTTTACTTGACTATTTTTACTTCTCAAACTTTAGATATTTATTTTGTATTTAAATAGATTTTAGAACACTTTCCGACCTAGCAGCAAAAATGTTTTTGGCGCCGTTGCCGGGGAATTTCTTTCCACTTAGATAGTATAGTTCAGTTTGTAGACATTTATTCATTATTCTTTGATTGATTTTGTGAATAGATAGTTAGGATTTATTTTTCTCTTGACCTGGTTAGCTGCTGCTCGGTTTAGTGCTTCTTGTATGTGAGGTAATTCTTCAGCATGGAATTTAGCTCCACTAGATTTGGAGATTGAAGCTACTTGCAAGAGAAACAACGCAGAAAGAAGGAGAAAAGCTTTGCAAGAAATGACAACACAACCAAGTTTGGAGGAAGCTCAATCATCTGAATCATCTTCAGCATTTCCAGACTTAAGGGAATGCAAAGTAGGTGCATCTGAAGCACATATTATGGCTGAAGATCAACCACGGAGGGTGACTCTTGAGGACTATTCTAGCTCCACCGTGCCGCAATTCTTTATAAGCATTGCGCGGCCGGAGGTCCAAGCTCACACCATCACATATCCTTATTCCTTGATCCAGTTGATCCAAGGAAATTTGTTTCATGGTTTGTCAAATGAAGACCCTTATGCACACCATGCTACATACATAGAAATCTACAACACAATGAAAATTACAGGTGTGCCGGAAGATGCAGTGAGGCTTAGCTTGTTCTCATTTTCTTTGGCTGGAGAAGCTAAGAGGTGGCTGCATTCTTTTAAGGGAAACAACTTAAAAACTTGGGAAGAGGTTGTAGAGAAATTTCTAAAGAAGTACTTCCCTGAATCAAAGACAGTTGAAGGCAAGGCAGCTTTTCCTCATTCCATCAGTTTCCAGATGAGTCCTTGAGTGAAGCACTTGAGAGATTTCGTACCTTGCTGCGGAAAACACCAACTCATGGATTCTCCGAGCCTATTCAGCTGAACATTTTCATAGATGGTTTGAGGCCGCAGTCCAAGCAGTTATTGGATGCTTCAACTGGAGGAAAAATTAAATTGAAGACCCTTGAAGAAGCAATGGAACTTATTGAGAATATGGCTGCTAGTGATCATGCTATTTTGCGTGATAGGACTCATGTACCCACAAAGAGAAGCCTGCTAAAGCTTTCTTCACAAGATGCACTGTTGGCATAGAACAAGCTGCTAGCTAAGCAGCTAGAATCATTGATAGAGACACTTAGTAAGCTACCAACCCAATTGCAAGCAACTCAACCTTCCCATTTAGCAGTTATGCAGGTTGGAGGTTGTAGCATATGTAGAGGAGCGCATGAATCTGGTTGTTGTATACCCCTTGATGCTGCTGCAAAAGAAGTGAATTATATTGGAAATCAGCACAAACTAGGGTTTAATGCAGGTGGATTTTCAGGTGACCAACAAAGTGCCAATTTTAATCAGAATCAAGGGTAGTGGAGGTCTCATCCTGGGAATCAATTCAACAAAGACCAAGGAGAACCATCCAACTGATAACTGCTAAATATGAGCTATTTTTTATAATAAAAATATATTGAAAATATCTTTAAAAATATTTATTTAAAAGTTATTTTTGGCTTAAATGATAAGAATTAATATTTTTATTATTTATGGCTTGCAGATATGAAAAGGATGGATTAAAAGAGAAAAAAGATTGAGAAAATATCAAAAATATGAATAAGAAAGATTTTCAGCATCAGGCCCAAGTCCACTCCAACAACTATAAGAAGAGAGTCAAGCCAAACAAAAAGAGGAGTCTCACAACCCACATATTGGGTCTATCCCTTAGGGGAAACCCTCTTTCCTTGTTATTAGTCATCTATCACCTTCTTCCATCCACTTCAACCCCCAAAAGTGTAAAAGTCTCTCATGACAATGAGAGGCTAACCCCCTTAGTTAGGGTCTGGCAAGCCTAAAAAGCCAACAGATGTATTGTAATGTTTCATATCTATCAATGCAATCAGGTGTTTTCTTTCCTATTATCCTTTCTTATTTTAATTTCATGTATTATTCATCTTTGAATCATCTTTAAGGGTTAGGTGCTCGAGAGAGGGTAATTCTTAATAGAAATACAATGAAGGTTTTGCATGCATCAGTTTTAGGGATTAGTCGCTCGAAAGAGGGTAATTTCTAATAGAACTAAAAGGAATGAGTATCTTAATAAAATCATTGCTAGACATAGAGTGATAACATTATTTCCATGCATCAAAGCAAACATCTAAAATTAGAACTTCATGCATTTTATCTATTGAGTCTTTGCAAAGGCATTTGGGAGATAGATAGGTAAAATATGCTTGTCATCATGAGACATCAGGGGCAAGTATTCTAACAGATATGGGTAGGAAAAAATTCACTAAATTGATAGAGAAAAATCTAAAATAATACATCTTAGGCAAATAAGGCAGGACAGGTCCCAACATTATCATATCTTGAATTTATCTTTTTTATCTTTATCTTAATCTTTTATTTTTCTTATCTTTTACTTTTCTTATCTTATTTTTTTTTATCTTCTATTTTTTATCTTTATCATCTTTTAATTTAAATCTTTTATATTTTCTTTCTTCAATTTTTATCTTTAAATATTTATCTTTCTTTATCTATTATTTTAAATTCTTTATCTATTGCTTTTAATTTGGGTTTGCATCAATCTAAGTACAAACAAAGTCCATGTAGATTCGACACTCGGACTTCCGAGTACTTTACTACTTATGACAACCTTGATACACTTGCCAACAAGTTAACACCAACAAATCTCAGAATCAAGGGCCTAGCCTATACGAAAGGACTATCAAGCTGAAGGAAACTTTGGCTCAGTTCATGCAAGTTTCAATGTCCAACCACAAGAGCATAGAGTCGGCTATAAAGAACATGGAGATTCAAGTGGGACAGCTAGCTAAGCAGATAGCTGAAAATTCTTCTAGAGGTTTTGGGGCCAATACTGAAAAAAATCCCAAAGAAGAATGCAAGGCTATCATAACTAAAAGCAAGAGGGAGACCATGGTGGAAGATGAAGGGAGGATGAGTGATGAAAAGGAGTTAGTTGCTGAAAGAGAAAAAGAAAAAGAAGAAGATCAGATAAGGGAGAAAAAAAATGATGAGGAGAAAGAAGAAAAAAAATAAAAATAAAAAAGAGAAAATGAGGAAGAAAAGAAGACAAAGAGTGAGTTGGCCAGAGACAAGAAGAAGGAGGATGTCTTATGTACAGGGAAGGAAGCACCATACCCTTTGGTGTCGTCCAAGAAAGACAAGGAACGACACTTCGCTCATTTCCTTGATATCTTCAAGAAATTGGAGATAACTATCCCCTTTGGAGAAGCCTTGCAACAAATGTCACTCTACTCAAAATTTCTTAAAGATCTGTTGACCAAGAAGGGCAAATATATCCATAGCGATAATATTGTGGTGGAGGGAAACTGCAGTGCTGTTATCTAGAGAATCCTTCCACCCAAATACAAGGATCCAGGGAGTGTTACAATCCCTTGTTCAATTGGTCCAGTGTTAGTTGGAAAAGCCCTCA
Organism: Glycine soja; assembly: GCF_004193775.1. Lineage (NCBI taxonomy): Eukaryota > Viridiplantae > Streptophyta > Magnoliopsida > Fabales > Fabaceae > Glycine > Glycine soja. The sequence goes on along the minus strand of NC_041019.1, from coordinate 19,103,030 downwards.
TTGACTTGGGGACCAGCATTAATTTGATGCCTTTCTCCATGTGTAGAAGGATTGGAGAGCTGGAAATCATGCCAATTAGAATGACATTACAACTGGCAGATCGATCTATTACAAGGCCTTATGGCGTGGTAGAAGATGTTTTGGTCAAAGTTTGGAAATTTACTTTCCCTGCAGATTTTGTGATAATGGACATTGAAGAGGACTCTGAAATTCCTCTGATTTTAGGTCGTCCCTTCATGTTAACAGTCAATTGTGTGGTGGATATAGGGAAAGGTAATCTGGAAATGGGTATAGATGATCATAATATCACATTTGACTTGTTTGATGCAGAAAAGCACTCACTTGACCGGAATGCTTGTCCTAAGATGGATGAAATGGAGAATGAGATGGCTCAGATGGCTAGAGCCACGATCTTACAAGACCCTTAGAGGTAACATGCGTCAAGCTAGTGACATTAAAGAAGTGCTTATTGGGAGGCAACCCAACTCTTTTTCCTTGTTTTTGTAATCATTGTTTATGTACATCATTGCATATAGCTAGGTTCAACTTGTTTGTGATTGCTAGAGTAAGGCATCAACATGCTTTGTATGATATAAGGGGTTAGTAAAAGCTTCTATGAAGCAATGGATGAAGAAATAACTTAGAAATATTTTTTTCAATCATCCCTTCGCTCAGCGCGCCCTGTGCGTTAAGCGAATCATACTTCATGCGCTGAGTGAGTAGTCAATCACGCTAAGCGCGCCAACCCCCACCCATTGGCTGAAGGGGTCTCGCTAAGCGAGACAGCTGCACTAAGCCCAAAAACCTCCCTGGAATTGCATTTAATGGGATTGGGCTAAGTGAGTCTGCTCACTAAGCACGATGTTACATCTCGCTAAGCACATTTGTGCGCTAAGCGCAAATCACTCTCTGCCTGAACCCCCATGTCAATTGGGCTAAGCGGGTCATACCCGTTAAGCCCAAAACTCTCTCTAGAATGGCATTGCACTAAGCGACACCATCTCACTAAGCGCGACCCCACTACTGCATCTTGAGGCATTTAATCTGCTAAGCCAGTCATGTCTCGCTTTGCAGAAGTTGCAGACCAATCAGAGCTGTAGAACTCGCTAAGCGCATATGTGCGCTAAGCCCAAAACCTTCTCGGGTTTTCCTATTCTCAAATTGGGCTAATCGAGTCTGTCCCGCTAAGCACATGATTTTAAAATCTGAAAATTCAAACATCACTGAGTTCTTGCTTAGCAAGTCACTCGCGCTAAGCGAGATAGTCGAAACTGCCAAAAATAAGACATAACTGCCTTAGGCAGTTACTTTGTGCAAAAATTATAACTCCCCTCCTCATCATTGGCATTTCTTGCTTGCATTCTGCACTGTGCATTTCACTTCTCTGCTTCTTTTGCCCTCATCTCTACTCATTCACTCGCTGCAATCCAAGTAAGTACCTCTTACTTCACTTTTTAATTTCAGTTTTTGAACCCTAGGGTAGAAGACAATTTGTTTGCTCTGTGATTATGATTTTCTGTTGATGTTGTTGTTGATTAGTAGTTGTTTGATAGCTTGCTGTTAGGGTTGTAGTTTCATAATTAATCTAGGTTCAATTGATATGTTTTGCTTAGAGTTCTTAGGCCTGAAATTGGCTAGCAAGTGGAGGCTTCGAAGCCCCAATTTTTTTGGAAATTTTGATGTACTCGCTTAGCTAGCCGAGTTCATCAATTTTGGATGAATTTTTGGGTTTTCTGATGAACTCGCTAAGCCAGCCCTGTCCCGCTAAGCGTATTCATCATTTTTGTTTAAATTTATGCTCATATGTATGAACTCGCTAAGCCATTGCACTCAAGCTTAGCGAGCATTTAAATTCCTAGTTTTAATTTCTGAGTTCATATGAACTCGCTAAGCCGGCATGCAGCGCTAAGTGAGTTAGTTTAGTAAGGTCTGAGTCTTTGAGGCTTTTGGTATTCTATTTGCGGCTAAGCGATTCATGCTCGCTAATCCACCATGGCTCTAAAAGTCTGAATAAGCCTGGGCTAAGCGAGTCAGTCTCGCTAAGCCTAAGGCAATTTAGTTGTTATGAAATTTGTTCATGTGCTAAGCAAGTCGTACTCGCTAAGCACAATTTCTTCTCTATTTTTGAATAAGGGTTAGTGAGCTTGCTCGCTAAGCCAATTAAGTTACAGTGGTCAAGTTAGGCTAAGCGCCCATTGGCGCTAAGACTGTATAGTGTGCCGCGCTAAGCGAGCCTATCTCGCTAAGTGCAATTAGCTCTTTATTAGAGAATAAGGCTTAGCGAGCCATGCTTGCTTAGCCACTGTGTTGTGTCAGCTAAGCGAGTGTGTCTTGCTTAGCCAGAGTCTTTATTTTCCTGTAATCGCGCTAAGTGTCCCCTGTGCGCTAAGCGTATCATGCTATTTTCTGAAGGCATGCTAAGCGAGTCTGTCTCACTAAGCGCCTAGTCCATTTTTCTATTTTATTCTTCTGCTTTCAGTATTGAATAAAACCTGTATAATTTGCTTTCTTGTGATTCTTGTGATGCAGATGGCCTCTAGGAAAAGGAAATCAACCGCCTCCCGACCTCAGGAACCGTACGATACTACTAGATTCGTCTCAGAGGTCGCCTGGGAAAGATATGAGCAGAACGTTCACTCCCGGAACATCCTTCCGGAGAGGAACTTTAATTTATTTGTGATAGAGTATGATGAGTTCCACCAGGAGCTCGAGAGGAGGCAGTGGCATAAAGCCTTGACCAGGCAGCCTGACGGTCGCATTGATGTGGCCCTAGTCAAGGAGTTTTATGCTAATTTATTTGATCCAGAGGACAAGTCCCCGAGGCAAGTTCGAGTGCGAGGGAAGCTGATTAAATTTGATGGGGAGACACTTAATGAATTTTTGGAGACCCCTGTGGGTTGTGGCTTTGGAGCCAGGGGAGTGCTACTCATCCTTCTCCAGGTTCTGCCACACGCACCCAGACCCTCAGGAGCTTGCTTCCAAGCTCTGTATTCCAGGGCGGGGCTTTGTTCTTAACGCTGAAGGAGCACCCTGGAATCTCCTGAGGAAGGATTTGACTATGCTGGAGTGTCCTCTCTTATTCTAACCTCGCCCCCACTTCTCACACGTCCGATTTGAATATGGACAGGGCGATGTTAGTCTACGGATTGGTCACGAAGATGGACATGGGCGTGGGCTCATTCATCTCTGGACAAATATCACAGTTGGCCCAGTCCTACTCTTCTTGGCTTGGCTTCCCCGCCCTCATCACTCCCCTATGCATTGCCAGAGGAGCTGTTCCAGACTCGTTGACCTTTGAGTCCCTTAGCCCTGCCATTAATTTGGCATATATTAGGAAGAATTGTTGGAACCCGAATGATCCCATGATCACTTTTCCGGGGACCTGCAAGGCTAGGGCTCGAGGACCCTCAAACATTTTTGCTCCTTCTTCTTCTGCTCCTCCTGCTCCAGCTCCACCAGCACCACCAGTTCCCATACTAGTACCCTTCGGCACCTTCGCTCAGAGCCAAGATCAGATAGTGCCGATGCTGCAAAGCCTCCACCATGGCTTATGCCTAGTGATGCAGAGTATTCACGACTTGGCTCAACATTGGCCCATTATAAGCATGGAGGCCTTTATGGCCCAGGTGGCCTGGCCAAGAGTCCATCCTTCTCCTTTGGGGGAAGGTGAGGCTCCTACAGCCCAGGAGCCGCAGCCAGAGGCCGAGGCAAATGCAGAGGAGACACCGGAGGACACCCCTGCTACCACACCATTTGAGGCACCTGAGGAGGCAGACGGTGCTGTAGACACAAACTATACAGCAGATATGGCAGCAGCACAGAGCACCTGGGATCCCTGCCCACTCCAGCACAAGATACATCACTGCCAGCCCAGGATGCTCCCTCCACACCTCAGGACGACCCTACACCGGCACAAGAAGGTTGAAGATAGGACTTTATTTATATTTCTGCTTTTTAGATTCAGTTTTAAATTTCAATTTTAGTTTTAGTTTATTTACTTATTTAGAAAATTTCACAACTTTTTGAACAGTTTACATTTATATGCATAATGGATTGGTTTTTTAAAATTTCTGGTGTTTGTGATTGGTTTTGAACTTGATTGATTGCATGACTTGAGTGAAATGTGATGTTAGATCACGTGCTTTGAATAAGTATGCGGTAATTAGAAGAGAAATAACATGAATTAGGGGCGTGGGTGAAATTATTAGTTTGCTTGACAGGTAAATAGTGAAGGTAATCATTAGCCATAACCCAGTAAGTTGTGTGAACTTTAATTGTGAGAGAATGACTGGCATTGAGTACCGATTTTTGCATGAGTCTCTAAATATTGAATGAATGCATGATTTGGAAATGATGAAGGCCATGATTGATTGAATTAGCCACTTAGCCAAATAGCTTACCCTGTTCATGAATGATGAATCCATTGCACCCATTTTGAGCTTGAATCTGATTGATTGAGTTGAACCCTAAACCTGTTGAATTATAATCTCCATCTACCTTTCTTTAGGTTGTAGGAGAGCATTGTGGTTCAAGGCAAATTTGTTCCAAATTTGGGGGAAGGTATTAGGTAATGATGATTATGGTAAGACATGCAACAACCACATAAATTTTGTATCAAGAAAGTAAAAACTGCTAAAATAAAAAAAAAGTTTTAAGAATAAGAAAGTTTATGTGTGTTGTTGCTTAAGTTAAGTGCCTTATATGATTGTGGCATTTCAATAGAAGCTTGGAATAAAAGGAAAAGAGTTGATCTAAGGATGAATGCTCTCCTAGAACCTAAGTTTTGCATCCTAGAAAAACCATGAATTATTTGTAGCTCAACCTCACTACAAGCCAAGAAAGTCCTTAAGATTCAATTTGTGTGTTTGTGATTGTATGCATGAGATGAAATGCAAAAGTTGAGACTTGTGTTGGTTGTTGATTTGAAGAATTACCTTAAACACTTGTGCTTATGAGAGAAATAGTGACCATGAGGATTAGGCTAAATGAACCTTCCTTTATACCTGTCTTACTTGTAGCTTATGTCATTTGTGTTGCTTAATGATCATGTTCATATCTTTTAAAATTTTGCATATCTTTAAGAAGGGTTATTGGTTGAAATATTGCTTGCCACTTATGTTCATGTGATTGAATGTTTTGGAACAAACACATTTTTGGTTAACCACTGTGAATTTTGTCACTTAAGGACAAGTAAACTGTTATTTCTTTGCTTGAGGACAAGCAAAACTGTAAATTTGGGGGAGTTTGTTAGTCGTTATTTACGACTAAGTTTTGTATTGAATATTTGCACAAAAATAGCGCTTTACCTCCAATTTATGGTTCTTTTGTAGGAATTGTACATATTTTCATGTTTAGTTTGATTTTATATAATAGATACTCCCATTTTGTGAATTAATGTTGAAACCACTTCAATTCCAAGCTAAAAGAAGAGAAGGTTTAAATAGCTGATGCCTCGCTAAGCGAGGCATATGCGCTTAGCGAGTGATATCCGCTAAGCGAGGCATGCAGCTCGCTTAGCATGTTGGGAAACCCTAGAAGAGGATCAGTCAAAGATGTGCTCGCCCAGCGCGCCACAAGCTCGCCCAGCAAGTAGGTTGTCTCTTCTCGCGCTCAGCGCGCCCAACTCACTAAGTCAAATTTCACTTACTCTCGCTTAGCAAGCCTTCAAAAGCTGAAACATCTAAGTAGCCTTTAAAACACTGAAGTTGGCAGAAACTAAGGGAGGGTCGAAAAACAGAGCCAAGGGAGAAGCTGAAGCGACAGAATTCAAGTCACCAAGAGAGTTTAGGTTAGAGGAGTAAGATTAGGGTTCTAGAGGTTGAAGGATACATCCTCAACCCTTCTTAGCCATTTTCTTCCACTTAAACTCTATTCTTCCTTGTTTTGGACGTTCATTTCTTGTAATGGAAGGCTAAACCTCTTGGTTGGGAAGTTCTGTTGCACCCTTGATGTAACATTCTTTCACTATCTATTTAATGTTGTTTTTCTGTGTTCATTGCTTTTATCTATGCTTATTTTTACATGCTTGTGGCTTAATCACCCATTTATATGTATAGTTAGGATTTTTAGCATTGGAAAGTGCTTTAAAGCCTTAGAACTTGGTAGAGTAAGCTAGAAAGTTGTATGTCTAGGAATGGAGTGCAGCGATCTAGTCCATATTATGCTGTAGACTTAATGCAACTCCTTTAGGCTGAGTTTCTTGAGAGATCAAGGACAAGGTTTAAAAAAGTTAGGCTCATTCATTAAAGGGATCTTGGTTTGGGTAATTTCTCAGCATAAAAACACTAGGATAACATTAAATAGAGAAAAATACATAACAACATCGAGGAAAATTCAGTAGAACGACCCGACGTTTTTTACTTGACTATTTTTACTTCTCAAACTTTAGATATTTAGTTTCTATTTAAATAGATTTTAGAACAAAAACCCAACTTGATATTTACTTGCCTTTAGTTTATACAAATGTTTGCTCACTGAATGTACAGTTCTGAGTGAAACAAATTCCCTGTGGATACGATACTCGGTCTTGCCATTTTAATATACTACTTGTGGAATCGGTACACTTGCCGACATAGCAGCAAAAAACCGATAAAACGAGGTGTGAGTTTTCGGGATTTCAATGCTCGACCAATCCCAGTCCATGAAGTGAGTCTCAAGAATACATGATCACCAACCTTGAATTCCAAGTCTTTCCTCCTCTTGTTTTGATAGTTCTTCTGCCTACTTTGAGCAGTCGCCAACCTCTCTTAGATTAACTTGACCTTCTCAATGGTTTGTTGTACTACTTTAGGTCCTATGGTGAGGTTTTCTCCGGGTTCTAGCCAGCACAAGGGTGTCCTACACCTTCTGCAATACAAAGCTTCGTAGGGAGCCATGCCAATGGTAGAATGAAAACTATTGTTATATGTGAACTCTATCAACGGCAGAAAACTCTCCCAACTCCCCTTTTGTTCTAAGACACATGCCCTCAAAAGGTCCTCTAAAGACTCAATGGTTCATTCATTTTGGCCATCAGTCTAAGGATGGTAGGCTAAACTTAGGCTAAGCTTGGTTCCCAAAGCTTTATTCAGACTCTCCCAATATCTATAGGTAAATCTAAGATCTCTATCAGACACTATGCTAGATGGTACACCATGTAATCTAACAATCTCACTAATATACATGGAGGTCAACTTCTCCAAGGAAAATTTGATATTAATGGGAATAAAGTGAGTAGACTTGGTCAGTCTGTCAACAATAACCCAGATAAAATCTAAACCTCTAGGGGTCCTTGGTAGTCCTATAACAAAATCCATGGAAATATTGTCTCACTTCCAGTGGGGTATCTCTAAGGGTTGTAACTTACTTGAAGGTCTCTGATGTTCTATCTTAGCCTTTTGACAGACTAAACATGCATACACAAACTCACTAACCTCTCTTTTCAAGTTAGGCCACCAAAGCATTGTCTTCAGATCCTGATACATCTTGGTAGCACCAAGGTGGATGCTCAGGTTGCTCCTATGTCCTTCCTCTAAAATCATCTTCCAAAGCCCGGGCACATTGGCGACACAAATCCTATCTTGAAGTCTTAGGACTCCATCCGATCCCACATTGAAACTATTATCTTTCCCCAATGCTATAGCTTTTAAATGAGTCTTTAGAAAAGGATTAGACTTCTGGCCCTCTCTAAATTCTCCTAACAACTTATTAGCAATTCTCAAAGCTCATGGTCTCACACTGTTAAGGGTAACCTCACACGCAAGGCTAAGGTCTCTAAACTGTTCTAGGAGATCCAACTCTCTAATCATCAGGGCAAATATATGTAGGGATTTCCTACTCAAGGCATCAACCACTACATTGGCTTTGTTGGGATGATAGCTAAGCTCAAAATCATAATCCTTAAGAAACTCTAACCATCTCCTCTGACGCAAGTTCAACTCTTTCTGGCTAAACAGGTACTTTAGGCTTATCGCTAAACACTTCAAACTTGGAGCCAAACAGGTAATGCCTCCACCTCTTCAGGAAAGTATTTCTCCAAAAATACCTTCTTGAAGGTTTCCCAAGTCACAACTTGACCTTTAGCCTCTAAGCATTGGCGAGTGTTCTCCCACCAATATTGAACTTCTTCTACCACAGTGTATGTACCAAAAGCAACCTTATGCTCCTCTAGACACGCCATCACTCGAAAGATTTTCTCAATCTCCCGTATCAAGTTCTGAGCACCATCAAGGTTGTATCATCCATTGCAAGCAGGTGGATTGTTCCGCTGGAAGCAATCCAAATCATGATACTCAGCAGCTCTAGCAACTTCTCCCCTATTTTGATTCCCCATAGCCTGAGCTAAGGTTTGGAGAGCATCAACTATCATTTGATTATTCAGTCTAGCCATCACTCCCTATGCACACTAGAAAGTGAGAACATGGAAGGAATACATGCAAGAAAAAGAATAGGACAATATCACACCTATCTCAAGTCCCTACTTAAGTTACTCTTGAGAGTTGATGCCTCAAGAAATTATCCTTCTAAAATAGTTCTTTCTCGAGACATTAACACTCATTTTCCATCTTTTGTATTCCTACTTGCTTGCCATAGTGTCCCATTGTATTTCATGAATTATACAAATGGTCAGTCTAATAACTCATGACAAGGCATTAAAACTCATGGTATAGCAGACATCAATGATACAAACATGTTATGACCATACCGACAAATCTCTATAACCCACAAAGACACAACAAGGTGAGTAAGTTCCAAACACAAACAACCCAAGCAACTACGAAACAATCAGGTACTCAAACATTAAACATTCAACAAGGAACCATAGGATGCATAGAGAAAATTGAAGACTCACAACTCACTGACCGAAAGTTTCAACCTGGCTCTGATACCACTGATGTAACAACCCGTCTGTCGCTATGATATCACTACTCTAAAAAGCATAATTTCAATTTTAAATGAAATCTCCATTAATTTGATTATGAAAATGAGAGTAAATTTTTCGCAATATACATTCACCAAACAACAAACAAACACTTAAATAAATACACACACACACACACATAATCACTATACACCATTCACATGAAAGAAAATAATTTAGTGTTTACATGTATCTAAATATGAGATTTACATGCCCTGATCAAAAACAATTATGGAACCAACTATGGAGGAGTTGATAACAAAACACAACTCTCTCCCAAAATAATCTCAACGTCATCACACTGGCTGGGTGATTCCAACAAAAAAATCTCCTTACACATCATCTACTATTGTTCATCTGTTCCCACAAACAAAGGTTTGCAATCATCACAAGTACCAACCACACGGTACAAAATTGCAAGGGCAAATTTATTATAAAATAAATCAACAAGCATCAAATGATAATAGTTAGCAAGGAAACTATATCAATAATCATAATCATACTCAATAATCCATAAGTTCAACATACACTTAATAACTAGTCATCAACTTTTCCACAATTCCAATCAATCATGCTTAGTATGATGCATGCACCTAGCCTCAACTCTCAAATGCAATATGGTACCATTCATCAGGAAATATCCTAAGCGTGTCCACGCGACACTTTCACTTAGGAAAATTAGGCAGTAAGTGTCGAGATCATCTTATCGTACACAAGCAACTCTCTTTTATGGTGATCAGCCTAGGTCACAAGGGAGTTCCAAATCGAGTGATATGCCCCCAAGTATAAGTATTTTCCCTCATAAAAAACTACAAGTACTTACTGATAAAGTTTATACTATTTCCATGCAATATGAAGTATGAAACATGGGCATCATCAATGCACTAACCGTGGATAATTAAATATTCTAAGTCACCCCTTCACTCCAGAAATTCTTAAAACTCTTTAACCACTATATTTCTCCCACCAGGGATATCCAACTTGGTCACTGCACCCCCCATGTACATACACAACATACATCCATCACAATGACATTATCAACATCCACATAATCTCATCTCTATGTGATTATCATCATCAACATCATCTCATCCCAATATCATCATTAGCATCAACATCATCTCATCTCAATGAGTTAATGATATTATCAACATCATCATCATCTCATCTGAATATCATCATCAACATCAACATCATATCATATCAATATTATCATAAACATCAACATCATCTCATATCACATTATCATAAACATCAACATTGTCTCGTATCAACATTATCATAAACATCAACATCATCTCATATCAACATCATCATAAACATCAACAACATTTCATCTCTATGTCATCAGCGTCATCAGTAATCGTATTCCACATATATACATATAAATTTCGTGCCTGGGATTCATACTCCCCAAGTCTTCAAACAACAGAAGTCTAATAAAATAAAAATGTCATTCATCAATAGCAGATATATCGCATCTCATTAGTCGAAAACATTTTTTTTTCTTGAAAACCAACATGCATAGGTTCAAACATACATCCCCATAATTGGGTTCCCTAACCCCAACTATGGTATTAAAAACCATAAATCAATAATAAACTCCCCTCACTTATTGATATCCCTCTATTAGCTCCTCTCTGCATTGCTCGAACGACTCTCACGTTCACGTTCGTAGGTCCAAACACAGAGTTCTATATACCAAATCAAAGGCAATCTAGTATAGATTTCAAAAACAAATTTAATATTAACATTCGGGGTCAAATATCCCTGTCAGATTAAAAGGGGCTAAGAGGTGTTTCTGGGTCTACTTCAAAGAGATGCCGTTTCGGAATTCCGATCGCACCAATGTGACCGGGGTTCAGCGAAGATCACGAAAACAACATCAATTTTATAAAAATGTAACATTTACAATGTCTCATTTTCAAGGATTTTTCAAAGGAAGCATAAAAACATCCTATTATGACACTTAAATCGCAATAGATACTAAGAAAAACTCAAACTAACTAGGAGAAGACAAAGGAATCATGGTTACCTCAAAGAAACCACGAAAGAAAGGTTGGGAGCTTGTTTCTCTACTAAATCCTTGAGGTGGATTCTGAGGATTCCACTCTGATTAAAGAGTTTCTCTCCGTGCGGTGGTCCGGCGGCACTCAAGGGCTACTCGTGGTGGCCACCAGTGGTCGTGGGTGGTGGAGGAGAAAATGTTAGGGTTTTGGGTCAAAAGTTTAGAGAGAGAGGAAGATAAAATGTGTATTTTTACGTTGTGGGATGTATTTATAATCTACCGATCTTGCTTAGTGAGCTCATCTCGCTAAGCGAAACTTCAATTTTGGCGCTGAGCACAACCTCTTACGCTGAACGAGTTACCTCCTTGGGTTGGAATTGCGCTTAGCATGTTGGTCTCACTAAGCGAATTTCCCTCTCGGGTTAGGAATTGCATTTAGCGTGCTTGTCTTGCTAAGCAAATTTCCCTCTCGGGTTGGGAATAGTGCTTAGCGTGCTTGCCTCACTAAGCGAATCGTCTAATATGTTATCTGGAAAAATAATCCCAATGGTCAAACACATGCAAACATGAGTCATGAACCTACATTTTAAGTTTGGAGGCAATCTCATATAACATCATATCAACCAATCACAAATTCCAAGATAAAATGGATTCAATTGTATAATGCACGCAAACACTACTTTATGGAAAATTTCAGCACTCAAGTAATCAGTATAAACACGCCCTTTAACTTGCTACAATAATAGAAGGGACCTCACAAACCTAAAAGTAGTATGTATTGTAAACCATTGGAAAACACTGTGAATTTGATCAACAAAAATGATATAATAGTTTGTGAAGATAAACATATGTAGGTAGTGACATTACTACAATACAAGGTTTACATTAACCTTGGTTTACAATGTGGTTTTCCTGTCTATCTTTTCTTATGGCCTAATTCTTGTAGCCCTACTAACCTTTATAGTACTAGGCTTAGGGCCCCCACCAAGCAACCCTAGCTTACATACTTGCATCAAAATCACAACTATGAATTAAGGCATGAATGCATGTACATTCCATGAATCACCACAACAACAATTTGATCGCTTAAGCTTTTGTCTCATATCAACAATACATTATAAAGGCCTTACCAAGCAACCTTTACAACAACTCACAAAGTTCCCACAAATCAACCTTTGCCAAGCCATACACAAAGGTCCCACCAAACAACCTCTCTTAAACAACACACAGAGGTTCAACCAAGCAACCTCTCCTAAGCAACACAACAAGGTCTCACTAAGCAACTTCTATCAAGCAAGGGATCCATTAAGTAATCCCTACTTAACAATGGAGTTATTTCCTCGACATTAAACATTTCTTGACAACAAAGTGCACTAAGAAATTTTTTGAAATTCTTCAAACAAATTTCACTCGAAATCTTTTAAATATTTTAAATTAAATAAAACATAATTTATTTGTCATCCATTATTACAGAAATTCATTTACATGTAAAAAGATGGATAAATTACTAACATATCATTAATTTATCTTTGAAATTAAACATTCTTTAAAATTTATATTAAATTTTTTTTTAAGTTAAAGGAAAAAATTGCAAACACTTAGAAAATTTTCAAAAAAATTTAAAACCATTTTGAAGTAAAAGCCATTAAATTTCATTTAAATCCTTTAGAGAAAAAAGGAACTTATTCTAAAAAATGTCTTCTGTTTCACAGACATATTGAAAACATATTAAGACTATTATTTTAAATGTTTTTTTTATTGAAAACAAGACATGCCATTTTGAAGAAGTGAAGGTCTATTTTCCAAAATACTAATCCACATTTCAGCCAAAAATGTATTAAACTTTTGAAATTGAGAAAAATATGAGATAAATTTAACTGAATAACAAAATACTAATAAATAAAAAAACAATGGAAATGCTAAATCACCTATTTGGTTCTTTATCTTATTTTTTTTAGTTCAGTTTGATCATTTGTCTTTTAAAAAATTCAATTTGGTTTTTTTTATCTTTTTTTCTTCTTCTTTTTAATCCTTTATCTTTTTAAAAAAATTATTAGATCCTTTATCTTATTTTTTTTGGTTCAATTTGATCTTTTATCTTACTCCTTTTGTTTTAGTTTGATCATTCAGTTTATTTAAGATTGACGCCATTAATAATTTAAAAACAAATTTTTTTATTCAATTTTTTTCTCTCATTCCCTTCTCCTCCACTTCCTTTATAACAAAAAAATTATTCTTAAATGATTAACGACGTTAATAGTAAATGGATCAAATGAGTAAACTGAATAAAAAATAAGATAAATAATTAAAATAAACTTTTTAAAAGATAAATGACTAAATTAAATATAAAAAAGTAAAAAATGAAATTAAAATTTTTTAAAAGATAAAAGTCATTTGGTCTAAAGTAGAAACAAAAGATAAACCATCCATAAGTAACAGCAAGTATATAATATTATAACATAATAGTAAAACAAGTTGATAAGCCCAATCTCTTATGAAAACAAGCCCAAATATTAAACTCGAAAACGGTCCACACAACAAGGGCATCATCAAAAGTCCCAAACAAGCATTTGCCAGTTTAAGTGCAGAAAGCGCCGAGTTAAGAAGAGTCTTTGGTTGAAGGAAGAAGGGTAAACTAGGAGTAGGAGGGAAGAAGGGTTGAAGGAAGAAAAAAAGAAAAACACAGAAATGGAGGGTGGGAACAACAGCAGCAGTAACAACAACCCTGAGGAGTTGGCGGTGGGGTGCTTGCTTTCGATCAGGACAACGTTGGGCGACGAATTCGAAGGCCAGGTCGTCACCTTCGATCGCCCCTCCAACATTCTCGTACTCCAGGAGCCTTCCAAACCTAGCCCTCGTCGAAATCTTAGGTTGCTCAAAGCCAATTACATCAAAGACTTCACCTTTCTCGGCCATGCCCAAGACCCTCTTGATCCCAACACCTGCTTCCTTGACCTCACCGCTCTCCAACAAAGGGAAGATGTTGCTGTTAGGTATTCATTCCCTTCTTTCAATTCCCCGATTTTTTTCTTTTCTCTACTCTATTTTTTTTTGTTTGTTTAAACAATTGTTATATTTGATGAAATTCATGTGTGGCTTCGAATGATTTTTGGGTTGTAGACAAGCGGAGGCTGATGCTGAGAGGATTGGGGTTGGTGTTACCAGCGAGGCACAGAGCATCTTTGATGCTTTGTCCAAAACGTAAGTGCTGATTGAACCACATTAGTGTGGATCAGGATTCTTGCTTTTACCTAGTGTAGAGTAAGAATACATTGGTTTTTAAGCAAATGCTAACTAGTGCCCTAAAGACAATGGTTAGAGAAGTAAAAGGGGAGAAATTTTTATTAGGATGCATAAAAATGTACTCCCCTATGATTTTTAAATGCGCTCCCATATGATTTGCTATGAAACTTTTTTTAGGGCACTGGCTAGCAAGACCCTAATGTTTAAATCTAAGATTTCAGAACATGACGTATATAGAATAAGATATTTGTAGGTTGTTGTGAAAATGAGCATAATAAGAGAAATTAATAGGGCTGTGTCCCTCCTGTTTACCAAAAAAAAAAAGACATTAAAAAACTTGCATCTCGCACCTTGCAAGGGTGTATAGGTTTAATCGAGTAGGGAAATAAAAATGGTCAAACTGAGTGAAAAGGGGGAAATCCCCAATTTTAACCGAAACACTGTCGTTTTGTTTGGGAAAGCAGTGATCTAGCAAATACATAATGTGGACTTGGCCATATCCCAAGCCACACCTAGTCTAGTACGGGGTTACTGATGACATGCATAAACGGCCAAGTGGTGCAGAGTGGCCTTGGGCGGCTATAAAATTAGCAAAGCTGTGTGTATTTGAATAGCAGTCGGTTACAGGGCTTTAGTGAGGCATATTGAAAACTATAGGTGTCAATGGTGTGCTATAGCAGTGTGGTAGAGCAGGGTGACCCTAGGTTGCTATCCGATTCAAATAGTGAAATGGTTTTCCAAGCTTTTCACATGCTATCTCAGCACTACCATGATATAGGATTCAGAAACCCATTTTTACCCCAAAAACAATGTTGTTTAGGTTTTTTGTTGTTGTTAAAATTGTGAATTCTCTCCCTTTCTCTAATGCATCTTTGCTTCATAAACATACAGTGCTTTTGGATCTGCGTTTTTTACGCGCGTTCCATCTTTTTTTCATGTCAAATTGCCTGTGGATGTGGAAGCTACCGGGAGATGCTTCTCATTTGACACGGTTTCACGTGTCTGAAGATTTAAATTGAACATGCATATAAAAGAATGTGAAACCCTTCTTGACCATTCCACAAAAGTTACCTCTATTTCGTGCATTTAAAAAGAATGGGGATCACTTAATACCACCTAGTTGTACTCTTTAGGTATTTGGATCAGTTTTGGTGCTTGCTTCAGAGTATTAAAATTCCCATTCCCCACATGCCTTAAGTGTTCCTCTTTACCTTAGGATCTTCATCTTTCTAGCCATTCAGCATTTTTCTCAGTAGATTAATTTTCTTTTTAACTGATGACATTTGCATGTACCCAGGCTTCCAGTCCGCTGGGACAAGACAGTCATAGTTGTGATGAATGAGGTGCGTGTCAGCAGTCCTTATCACTCTGAATCTGTTGTTGGAGGTACTCCTGCTGCAAATGACCGGGTGAAGAAAGTGGTAAATATCTTTCTTTTGCTATTTGCTATGTTGTGTCTAAATGTTTGTATTAATGGCATGTCAAATATTATATAGATTGGTATAGCATTATGTGCACTAGAGTTGCTTGTCCATAGGGCTTTATGATTTATTTTTATTAAAAAAAACATTAGCAAAAACCAAATGAAAACTTAATCATAAGTAGTTTTACAACCATTAATTTGAAATGGCCTAGTGATGAGGGATTTGGGTAGTTTGTAGGTGGTTATAGGTTCAAATCTCAATGCATGATTTTCAAATGCAGTTGTGGTCACAGTTGAGGTTGCATTTGCATTTTGATCAGAAAAACTGCAAGAAATTGAGGGCAAATGTAGCCCGATAAGGTTGCAATTGTAGTTGCAAACTGCAGTTTAAATTCATTGAGTCAACAGTGATTTCTTATGTCCGTTTAGGGAAAATAATGCAATGTTTTTCTTTGTTTATAATTTACCCTGATAGTCTTTTCAAAATAAAACCTTTCCTGTTATGCAAAAACTTTTGTTAGCTAGTACATGGTTGATATTGATTTTTCATTTTTCTTGTTTGTAGCTTGACTTTGAGAGGAAGAGGTTGCAACTTCGCAGTTCTGGTGGTCAGTAAAGTTTCGTATTCACATCCTTTTATGGTCAGGAAAAGCACTTCCAAGGAGGAAACATGATGGGTATTAACAAAATCCTATACAAGAGGGTTTTCCAAGGCATATTCCTGACTTCAGATATCTTTTGATTATCTGTTGTCTTGAGCTCTCAAGTTATGTCTTGCTTATGGAGTTCATTTGAGGTACTTCCTCCGGATTCTTCAAAAGAGTGAATGCTGAAGCATGTGATTTATGATGTGTTTCACTTGGAAGCCGAATAGGTGACTGGGTTTATATAATTTGTTGGTTTGCTATTGGGAAGTTTAACCAATTACAATGAGCTAACATGAAGTCAAACTGACTCTAATTTGTTCCTTATATAATAAAGCAAATGCTTTGGATATGTCAAGCTAACATTCCTTCCTGAAGCTTTCTAGTTTTGTTTATTTGTTATTTCTAAAAATTTGTGGTGTAATTGATTTGTTTTATTAGGCTGTCCCCTCTTTGATAAGGTTTAAGTATTGTTGTTTTTTGAATTATAGTCCTCTTTTGGATAGATCTCTGGTAAAATTTGATTGCATTTTGGGGAGAAAGGGGAAAGCATGGAAGAGACAAGACTTGAGGAGTACTTTCTTGGAGGGGGAGGGATACAAATAGTATGCTCAAGATAGTCCTGTAATAGAGACCAATCAAATAACAATACTTCCGAGTTCTTGACTTCTTTTACTGCACTATTCTTTGTCTTGTTCTGAGTTTGCCCTCTACATCTAGATTTGGAGGTTCCGGTCTTCATCTTTTACATCTCGCCTTTACTGTCTTGTTCAAGTCTGATTAGGAGGCTTAGCCATTGTCTTTTGTGCGAGGGTCTATTCTGAAGGTTCTCGTCTGTTCTGGTTGTTTCTCATATTTTCCCTTTGTTACAGATATTAGTTGAATTGGCTATTAGATGATTGGTTATAGTTAGTTGAAGTTGTTAGTTGATAGGTGTTGATTCTCTTCTTTTATGCAAGGGACATTATGCCTAATTGTATTGTTTTCCTCATTTTTTCAATCAGCAATACTTCTATATTTTTTCTCTCATTTCTCTGAATTTTCTTCTTTGCGCTCTATCATGTTTCCCCACCTGGAATCAGAGTGTTGGCTTCTAACGTGCAAGGAAAATTCCCTTCTGCTGCATACAGTTTCCCATGAGCTCATTTTCATTCACCTTCCCTAGCTTTCTCTTCCATAGTTTTCTCGTATTTTTCTCACACCATGATTTTCCTTCTATCAAACTCAGATCCAAGCTATCTCTCTTCCAGTTTACCCGAGTTTCACTGCAAATTTTCTCTCTCTCGCCCTTCTCTAAAACTCCTGATTCTGACATTGCCAGAGCAGTCTGAGGTTTTAGTTCTCTGACTCTTCGTAGGCTTTTTTAACTCCAATTTCAGCAATGAGAATTTCTGATTTTCACTGAGATCTGGATGTGTGGTTTCTTGGAGCTTAGTGCTTAGTTTCTTGAAGATTTTGTTTGAGTTTGGTTTGGTTTGGTTGAGCCTTTGAATGTTGCGTTTGCGATGTTTTCCAGTCTTGGCCAGTGATATTTGACCAAATGTTGTTTTGCCTATGATGGCACAACGGCAGTCAAAATTTATTGTCATTCTTGGCCTCATTGTTCTTGTTGTTTTTCCCTTTGTTGGCAAGAATGATCTGCGTCCCTGCTTTTTTCAGGTCACAGCCCTACGATTGGTGCCATTTTGCTTCGATCCAGTGCTTCAATGAAGCTAGCACTATTTGCATGCTTGATTTCTTGACATTGTGACATTGTTCAAGCTCATGGACTGCTCTCATTGGTCTATTTTACTGTTCAATTCTGTTGTTGAATTTATAATGCAACATGGTTTTAAGAGATGAAGGTCCAACTAATCTTTTTTGGCCTCAAATATTTTCACTTCAAGTGTTTGTTTGATACCATATTCGTTATAGTTATGAATGGTCTTACAGGCATGCATTTTGCTGGTGTTTTGGTTTGATTAATTCTTATTGCTACCCTTTGTGTATGCCTCATTACTCATTAGTGCTACTGAACTTTCTTTCATCGTGAAAAATTTGACGTCATTGCCAAGGGCCAAAGGCCAAAGGCCAAGCTATTCTGATTGGTTCTAATAAAGGAACTAGTATTGCAAAATGCAAATAGGATTCTTTATGCAAGACTCAATTGTATTATATTACCCACAGGAACATTAGATGGTGCAGTGAGCATGGCTTTGGAAAGTTGAAGTTGAATTTCTTCAGTAAAATGGTGTACCTGAGGTCTCTCAGGCTTGGTGTAGGCCTGTTTTGGTGTTTCTGGTTATTCATCTTTTTTTGTTTAACATGATATCTCTCTTAATTTTGTCACTTGGTGAGTTAAAATTGTGCTCACAAAGTCCAAGATTTTGGTTTTAGACTTTTAATCCTCTTTGATGACAGTTTTAGTTCCTTTTGTAAAGGATTGGTTTGCAGCCTAAGATGGTTTTGATGGAAGCTTCTGGCCATGGTGATTAAGTACATGGATGGTTAAGCATTGATATTTTGTTTTGTTTTAGTCTTGACTCTATAGTGGTTAAGTTTCACATTACATTTAACTTGCGCTCGTGATGGTTAAGCATTGAGTGTAACTTCCACCAAGTGGTTAAGCTTCTTACCCAAGTTGACCTTGCTGATTACTCCCACATTTGGGATTTTTTTTGTTTTTGCATCACACAATGCACATCACATTCTATTTTGTTGATTTGATTACAGCTTCTCGCTTGTATTTTATTTTGTATTCTCATCCTAAGTTGTAAGTGCTAGTATGTACCTTTCAGCTTGGGGACCTTAGTTGAATTGGTTAAGTTGGAGTTAGTGAGATCAGAGATGGTTGGTTATATAGTTAGTTGAAGAGTTGATAGGTGTTGATTCCCTACTTTTATATTTGACACACTTACACTTTGATTGGATTGGATGAATAGAGGTTGGAAGGAAAATGAGAGGGAGTGGAATGGTAGGGATAATGAAAGAACATTTTCTAATACTCTTCTATTGGTTGAAGTTTATTAAAAATTACAAAATTCTGATTGAAATTTATTAATTATGGTGTGGGATTCATAATTTTGTCATTTTTAATAAATTTATACCAATAAAAGAGTGTGCTAGAGATATTGTTCCTAGCATTTCTCGTTTGTGCCAACAAAGGTTGATTCAATTCCTACCCACTAGGACATGAGTTCGAAATCCGTTGTCCATGTGAGGAACATTTTGGTGGGAGATCTATAAGTACTTCTATAAGCATTTAATGAGCCTTGAGCATTGATGTAAGTTCCATTGGAACTTGTAGGTCTAGGATCTTTTTCATCAATGGATTTTTTTGCTTCTTGGAAGATGAATGGCAGTGGAATGAAGAAGGAAGAGAGAGAGAGGAGACGCCACTTCAAGGAGAAGATGAGTCTAGAAGAAACTCACCACCATAGAAGGTCATGGATAAAAGCTTGGAGGAAGAAGGAGATGAATGAAGGGAGAGGAAGAAAGGAGCACGAAATTTTGTACTCTAAAAAAGCTCTGAAATTTGAAGTTTAATATTCAAATGATCAAAGTTAAAAAAATACACACACATGACCTTTATTTATAACCTAGGTGTTACATAAAATTTGAGGGAAATTTGAATTTCAATTCAAATTTTCACTTGAATTTGAAATTGAATTTGTGGAGTCAAACTTTGAAGTCAAAATTTCACTAATTATGATTAGTGAATTTTAGTTATGGTTCAATCCACTAATCCAAGATCAATTTTAAGATTTTTCACTAAGTGTGCTTAGGTGTCATGAGGCATGTAAAGCATGAAGGATATGCACAAAGTGTGATTATATGATGTGGCAATGGGGTGTAGTAAGCAAATGCTCAACCCCCCCTCCCCCCCCCCCTTTAAAATTTAATTGGATTGGACTTTTACTAATTCAATTAAATTTATTTCCAACCACTCACATCAAATATTCACTTAGTGCATGTGAAATTACAAAATTACCCCTAATACAAAAACTAGTCTAGATGCCCTAAAATACAAGGGTTGAAAAATCCTATATTTCTAGGATATCCTACCTACATTATGGAGTCTTAAATACAAGACCTAAAATTAATGAAACTTTAATCTAATATGTACAAAGATAAGTGAGCTCATACTTAGCCCATGGGTTCGAAATCTATCCTAAGGTTCATGAGAATCCTAAGGTCTTTTCTTACATCTTTGGCCCAATTTTCTTGGAGTCTTTTATCCAATGTCCTTGGGGGTAGGATTGCATCAAGCATGCCTTGGCCTCGGTAAACCATCAAGATCCAACTCACCTAAATTTAATAATAATAATAATAATAATAATAATAAAGCATTTCCTGTTTGTGAAATTCATCCATTTGGGTAGAAGAGAAATATGGGTAGAAATTGGAAAAATGTCAGCCCCACCGTATAGGAAGTTATCACCTAAAAATGTCTTACATGTTTTCCCTCCTGTTGAAACACGCCATGGGAGACATCAAGCGTAACTAGATTATTTAGAAAGAAAAGCTATTTCAAGTTAACATTTGAGCTTTTGTTGCTGATTGTTTGAGAAGTTAATGGAAGAAATAGGCCATGCATGCATGAAAATATTAGGGTGTGTTTGGTTTGCATTTTCATTTCCTGTTTTCATTTTCAAAAGATTAAAATTCTAAAAATATGTTTGGTTTGACTTCTTGTTTTCTGTTTTCATGAAATAAAAATACTGAAAATTTATGATATATTTGACTTCTTGTCTTTTTGTATTTTTAGATTTGCTTAAAATTATATTCATTGTCACCACAATTTCATTTTATCCGAAATGAGGTTTCTGTTTTCAACTGAAAACGAAAATTTATTGTTTTCATTTTTTGGTTGTTTCCTATTTTCATTTTCACTGAAAATGTTTTCAAAAATCCAACCAAACACATTTTCATCACCGTTTTCTGTTTTCAGTGAAAATGAAAACAGAAAGCAACCAAATCAAACACCCCCTTAGGCATCTATAGGGAGCAACGACTTGGAGCATGTTTGGATTTCCGATTGGGGTGTTCCAAATTCATTTAGGGGAGTAAATTCAGTTTCCTAACTTGTTTGATTACTTTAAAAGTATGTTCACACATTTAGATTGTGCTCGAAACCAAGTTTCTATAAAAGTAAGACTAAAGTTTCTTTTGCATACTCAATTTGTAAAATGAAATCTATGTCAAAATTAAGTTTGACAATCTTAACCTAACATGTGCTTAATATGTCCACCCATTTGATTTCACCGAACGTTGGACACATATAATAAAAGAACAGAAGTTGATTTACATAAATTTGTCCATGAATATTTTAGGGTACGTGACCCTTCTAATAAGCAATGAAGCTACGTGTGTTTTTGCACTGTTAGAAGACCTTTGGGTAAATGGAATTTTATATTTCATTCCGATTTTTCCCCCTCACTTTCGAATATAACCAAAATCTCATTTCTCTGTTCCATTAATTCAAACAACCTATTTTCCATTTACAATTCCATTTAAATTCTTGCCTTTCACTTTCACCTAATATCCAAACAGAGGATTAATTGTATAGTTTTCATTTTTTTCACTCAATAATACCTCTATATATTTGTACCTCATTTTTTTCCTGAACTTTTTCTTCTCTTTGCCATGCTTCTCAACATCCTTTGCATTTCAGCATCACAGCTCGTCCTTCCAACTGTTGGACTATATCATTATCATTTTCTTAAATCTGTCGTGCTAGTTGCCAGTTGGATATTTAAGAGAAAGCGTAAATTATTTGTACCCTTAATGTTTTTACTTATTACACCTCATATCCCTTTGTTCTATAATTCTACAAAAGAAATCCTAATTTTTTTCTCTCATATAACATTGGGTATCCTTCTCCTTCACTCGCATCCTGTGTTTTGTGATTTGCGTATTATATCCCTTTGTTCAATTTTTTTTAGTTCTTGTTATCAAGTAACAATGTTAATTGATTATGTAATAATAATATTGATGGTCTATTAACTTATCGTAACATCAAAGAGTTTGACAGGATAATCACATTATTTTTAGTAAATTGTGTTTTTAAGTTTTTTATCAACTCACATCAATTATTTTAAATATTTGAGAATTTAAAAATATTCCATGAAGGTAGATTTGTACCTTGGAGACGCATTTCCATGATTTGAACATCTTTTTCATTGTGAAAAAGAATTATCCTTCATTTTATAGTTAGTGACAAAGAAAATAACGATGGTATTGTAAGTTTTTAAGATTAGAGAGCTAAGGTTATCTCACTCTGGAGCTAACACCAGTTCTACCAAGGAGTTGCAACGAGACATTACATATTGAAGAATTGATGGCAGCTTTATTGGTTGCTAACTATCTATATTCTGCCATTGCTATATCTGCCTTTCAGAGCTTTATTGTATGATTAAGTTGAGTAAAATGCTACTACGTCAACGTTTAAAGTAGACAATATCTATAATTATCTATAATAAAGATAAAAAAACTAAATACATTATAAAAAAGAAATAGAGGCTTGGCTCACGCGGGAAAATGAAAAATATAAAATATGACTTTGCAAGTTAACTTTTTTTTGTTTAGTTCTAAGAATGTTAACATGCAAAGTCGTATTTTATATTTAACTTTTTTTGTTCAATTTCTTAAAATGTATTTTATATTTTGCCATGACCAAACTCGGACTTAGGGAATTCAAGATTCATTAATCAAGTATTCAAATATGATGTTTATTTCTGATGTGACACATTAACGTATATGGTTAGTGGCAAAATGATACACTAATTGCTCTGTCTTGTACAGTATATTTTCGGTAGCATGTGTTAGTATGTTAGATGAGTAATGAAAAAAGTATATATATATAAAAAAAAAAAAAGATGAATAAGGAAAAGGTAGAAGTCTGTTCTTTTGGATACCCTTAGACTTTGTATCTAGCACTAGTATGACATCATTTCCTAAGCTAAATAGCCATATAAATGCATCATAGCTTTGGACCACGACGTTTTTCTTTAGCCCACATAACAATGTCTGAATGATTTCTTCCGTAATAGTATAATTTACAACTATGAACGCCGCGTTTTTCTAAGCTTTCTAATTCAAATAACAGAAATGAGGAGTAATCATTGTTCAAACAGAAGTGGCTGTTTTCTAAACTCTGAATAGCCGAAAGGAACATAAAGCGCCTTTGGTAAAAGTTGCAAATTATATGCATAGGTTAAGTGTGTGATTATGTAAGCAATTGTGAAATTGATTTTGAATTAAATTAATTTTTTTAAAATGATTTTGATTAAAATTGATATTGAAATGGAGTGATTTATATTTAAATATTTTTACTCTGAAAGAAAATTTAATAAGACTTATGA
Organism: Glycine soja; assembly: GCF_004193775.1. Taxonomy (NCBI): domain Eukaryota; kingdom Viridiplantae; phylum Streptophyta; class Magnoliopsida; order Fabales; family Fabaceae; genus Glycine; species Glycine soja. The sequence continues at coordinate 19,079,470 of NC_041019.1, read as the reverse complement.
ATGCAAAATTTTTAACTTAAAGATTCAGAGATAAAATCAAATTAACAATAACCAAACACATGTATTCTTACTAAAGTTATATTTGTGAGGCGACAAGATCAATTCCAATACATTCGACTATAAAACCAAGACCACAATAAGTGTGTGTATCATTTTTATTATAAGCAATGATGTTTTCCAACAAATTAAAGGTGTGTCACTGGCTATGGTTGCCATTTTCTAAACAAGTCTCCCAGGTGTCGGTGTAAACATATGTAAAATAGGCATAAAGATGTTATTTGTTGGTAACTGGGTTATGAATTCAATGTTTTAGAAGTCAACTGACAAGATTAGCGTTCTTTCAGGGTTTGATTAGGGGTTCCCTGTCACGATTTTAGAGAAATAAAAGGTGGATGTTAAAGAAAAGTTAAAAGGTGATTCATTTTCTCTTGGAGTCTTTGAATTGGTCTAAACTAAATATATGGTTGGTTGGAAGATAATGATAAATGTAAGGGAATGCCAACATGTATTGGTATGAGCAGTAAGGATTCCCAATTATTATGTGATCTCAAGTACAATGTATTTTTATTTATTTTTTAGTCTAAGCTAAAATTATTTTTTATAGAAATAATCTTGTTTGAATTTTGTAGAATTATTATGACTTTTTTTTAAAAAAAAATATTTAATGTAGTTGCATATTTAATATTTGAATTTAAGATTATAAGTTAAGTTGAAAGAATTCGTGTTGGTCAATTTACATGTTTGATGGTATATTTTCAATGTATTTAAATTAAATCCCTAGTTTATTTCGTTTCTCATATTATGTTTGTATTTAATACAATTATGGTTTTTTATTCAGGAAAATATTAGTTTTATATTATTTTTTATGTTATGTATGTAAAAATTTAATGTAGTATGCATGTTTCTTATGCAACTCAATAAAAAGAATTCTTAAGTTTTTACTCATGTCTCCTTTTATAATGTAGCAGATAATTAATAGAACATAATAATAAATTTGTGTGAGTAATGTTATAAATTACTTAATCAGTTTTTTAAGCATTTTTGTATTATTTAATTGATTCCCCTATCATCATAATAATATAAATTATTGATACCATCAACAACGTATTTTATAGAAGAGTTTATAATTCTCATTTTAAAAAAAAGAGTTTATATTTCTCATTCTTTTAGATATTTTTTCCTCACATTGGTGGTTTAAATTTTGGATGGGTTATAAATAATTTATTTGATAATTTATTTATTATCTTGTATTACTGTTCATGTTGGGATATTTTATTACTCTCAATTATCAATATTTTCACTAACGTGTAGAAGTCATTTGTTAAATTCATGTGTCACTTAATTTACTTCACCCAAAAATATAGTATCTATAACTTTTATGCACCTGATTTTACTTACTATTTTGTGTAGATACCTATAACTAACCATGCCTTTTGCATGATCTATCGAGGTTTCAAAGACAATTTTTTTATTAAGCAAGTTTTACCCATGTTTATGTCAATTCAAATTTTAAAAATAATTGTTTTGTTCCAAAACTCACTCATCAAGAAGATGCATATCATCATTTGAGCATGTTATTTTAAAAAATAACTAAAGATATTTGGAATACAATATACGTAAGAAATAACAATATTATTAATAAGGGTGTCAATTTGTACCGTAAACGAGGATCTCTGTGGGGACTATCCTATTTGGGGTCCCACAGATGAGGATTATTTCTTCTGCGGAGACGGGAATGGGGATAAATATTTTCCCACGGGCATGATAGGGACGAAGATCATTCCCCCGCCTTGTGGGTCCCCAATTTAAGGAAATTATAAAATTGTTCTTATATTTTAAAAAATCTTAACAAGTAACAACTCAGTCCCCCTCAAAGTTTAAACCCTCAAGCAAGTAACAACTCATTCCCCCCGCACCGTTCACTTCCCCTTAGACCGCACCATTGCCACTCAATCCTATCACCACTCGTCACTAATCACCTCAGAATGTAAGTTTTGAATGAGATTTTTGTTTGTTTTTTTGAAGTCAATTCATTATTGCATCAAGCGTATGTGTGTTTCTTGGAGATGAGTTTTGCTTGGGAAATAAGTAATATCTATTCATATCACAATATACTAAACTGAAGTACATTTTGTAAAGATAGAGAATTGAGTAATTGTTTATAATTTCAAGAATTAAAATTATTGGGAATAAATATGTATGTCCAAGATTCAACCCATCATGTTATCAATTTTAGTAAAGAATTATTCTTTATTTTATTATCATGTTTATTGTTTTATTAAATTGTTAATTTGATAAATCCTTGATTAAAATTAGAGACTTGTTATCATGGAGGATTGTTGACTTGCTGGTTGCTGAAATGGAGGACTTTAGACTTCCTGGTTGCTGAAATAGAGGACTTTAGACTTCCTGGTTGCTAAATTAGAGAACTTAAGACTTGTTGGTTGTTCAAAATATTACAAAACAATATTGGTAGTTTGAACTATTTGTATTATTTCAAATTAAACTTGTTGTCCATGTTTATTTATTTGAGTTTAATAGTATATAGGTTATTTGAATTTGAATATTATGTTGGTGAGACTTTGAAGTCTTTTTTAAATTTATTTGTATTAGAATTTAAAATTAATATATTTTTAAAAAAAATTGGGGGACCCACAGGGATGGGGACAGGGAAAAAATTCCCCACTGTGGGGATCGAGGACGGGGGGTACCTAAGGGGCGGGGACGGGGAGTGGGAGAATACTCTTCGCCCTTATCCCGTTGACATCCCTAGTTATTAGAGCTGTCAAAATTATCTCAATCTAATGGATTGACCTGATAGCCCAACATGTCAAACTAGGTTAGGCTAAGCTGACTCTTAAGATATAAGCCCAAAAAAAATTGGGCCAATTTGACTCCACTCGATATGCCGGATGGGACAAGTCGAACCTAAAAAGTACTAACATGAAAAGAATTGAGCTTATTTGGCATAATAATAATAATAATAATAATAATAATAATAATAATAATAATAATAATAATTACTATTATTATTATTATTATTATTATTATTATTAAATCATTCAATATTTAGACCATAATAATAAAAAACCAATTTTGGCTCGACCAGGTAAGCCAACAAGTTAGGGCAAATTAATAGAATGAAGTTGCTATTGCTATTGTTCCTAATAACTTTTGTTATTGGTCCCTACGATTCTTCAAAATTTCAAGATTACCTCTCCTTGAAAAGCATTACGACATCGTGTTTCCACTACACCAAAGGGGGTGCAAATTTCTTGCACAAAAAAAATTGCACCCCTTTTATGTAGCGAAAACATGATGCCATGATGCTTTTCTGAGAGGAAAAAAACACACGTCAGGAATGATCATCCATTTCTCATAGGACACTAGACCATGTTTGACATGCCCAGAGGTTATTAATTTCAACAGTTTCTCTTCTGAGCCAAATAATTAAACATAGACAAATTGTCATGTTTGAAGTTCCCAAATCAAATCTTGGCAAACGAGAGACCGAGACTCCTGACCCTGGCCTAGCCTAGCTACAATTTCCTTATAACCACAATTTCCATTCATGTGGACATCAACAATTTTCAAAATATATTTTTGCAATTCATTAAGAAATTCATCCATATAATTGTCCATTTTTTTCCTTCTTGTTATCATGTTCACCCTTGCGAGCGACAATTGGAGTTCTTGAACTACCAACCATCGTGTTTATTTCATTGACACGCTCCTACATTGAAGGTTCATGCTTGGTAGATTTCACGGAATTTGGTGCACCCTTTGTTTTAATCTTCATTGCATGGGGACACATCGAAGTGGTATCTGGAAATGCAAGTTTACGGACTTTAGTCTTCAAGGTGATTTTACCAGACACGTCTAGTTGTGAAAATCTCTTAAACAATACATCAACCTCATGTGTTAGATCTAAGTCTCCCCAAGAGTCACTTGTATCGTTTGAACTACGGATGAGTAACATATTCTAACGTACATGAATGTTCTTCAAGGGAGTGTAGCCATATATAATTATAAATTTAGTAAACTCACAAGCACATGGTAGACTGTGAGTAACTCTAAGTGTGCAACCACAAACAGAACTATCAGTACCTACAATGTCAACCAGTTGCACCTCAGGGAAAATTAGGTCTTGTGCTTCTCTTGATACAAAGTCACGCAACTTCTTATACATCAGGGTATTAAACCTGTGCTCGACCACATTTATACTTTTCTTAAATGAAGTCTTAATCTTTGTATGCTACAAGACAAACATGTTAGCCATTGCATCCCAGCAACTACACAAATCTCCCATGTTATCATGAAGCAACCTCTTCAATCTCACATGTGTGTCATCAACCCTATGTTGTAATAAAATGAGATGTGAATAATTCTTTTAATTTAATAAAATAAAACTTAAGCCAAAAAACTTAATGTCAAATAATTTATGTACCTATTTGTTGTTGTGTTTCCAAGATGCATGACTCAATCAGCCCATGCTTGTACAAACTTTTCCTTGAAAGGCGTCAACCATGTTTGTTGGACATAGTAAAAAAATGTTTTATAACGTGTGCACCGAGTTGTAAAGCTCTTAAAGTATGCATTTTATGATACTTCATTCAGAGACTACAACAATAGTTCCCAAGCACCCATTATATTTTGCCACTTTTCACCCTTATCCATGAGAATTTTTCATTTTGCACTGACATTCTTTGTAATGTAGAATAGACATAACAAGTTGGTTGAAGGAGGAAACACAGTCTCCAATGCATTCATGAAAGCAAGATCTCTATCACTAACAATAACCTAAGGCAACATATTATCTTTCACAAACAATCCTTTCAGCTTGCTTAAAGCTTATTTGAAATTATCCATCCTCTAAGAACTTAAGTAAGCAAAGGCAATAATGAAAGTCATGCTTGTTGAAGTAATACCAATAATTTCCAATAGTGGAAGATGATACTTATTCGTCTTGTAAGTTGTATCACAAATCAACACTGTTAGAAATGAATTTAGGAGTTTGATGGAATCTGGGTGTGCCTACATTATATCTCTGACAACATCTTCATTGTCCAATTTTCTAAACCAATAAACATATTGGTTACATTCTATCAACTTTATTAGATGTTGTATTTCCGTCCTTAGACCTTTTTCTTAGAAATGATATCTCTAACATTTATTGTATATGGTTTTGATGGTACTAATATTTGTCTGATCTTGATCTTTGATTGTCAACAAAATTTGACTAAGCTTTACCATGTTTTTCATAAATTAGTTAACCATTATTTTTTCTTCATTGTTTAAACAACCAACATATGAATGGCCAAGCAATATTTCCATTACTTTATGGTTACAGAAACCACATTCAACAGTAAGTCTCCACCCTATGGTTCTCACAAACCTCCCTTTAATATAGAAGGACACCCATATTTTCTGGTTTTAATAGACTAGCACACTAACTTGTCTCTCTACTATTTGTACTTATTTCCCCCCTTTTCACAATCCATATGTTTTTTTTACTTACTTCTAACTTATGAATGACAATCACAAACCTGACAATCACAAACCCGAGATCATTTCCCACACATCAAGTCCAATTTAACAAATCATCGTGCTATTGAAAAATCTAAAAAAATCAAAAAAATTATTCAATAACAAAACACAACACATACAAATAAAAGTCTAATGAAATATACTTTATCAATCATGAAATAACTAGAAAAATTAGGATAATTTGGTAATTTCTCTTGGCTAATAGGGATCAAAAGTAATTTTGTTGGAACCAATAGTAACACCCTTAATAGAAACACAACTTGTAAGAGATTCGAGTGGGCTGACCAACTCACTTTCCACCAATGAGCTTGACTCCATTGATTTGACAATCCTAGGAGTAGTACATATGATTGTCAACAAAATAAATACAATATAAGAATTTTGTTGTTTTAAAGTATGCTTCAAGAACAATAATAATTAAGAAAAAAAATATTTTTTACTATATAAATTTTAAATACCTCATAACAATTTATATAAAATAAAAAATAATAGTATAAATTAAGAGATCATTTTAATAATTTATATTTATTAACTTATATTTAATATTTTAATATGAATTTAAATTTTCTATTTCAAAATATTTTCAATAAATTATTTTTTGTAAATAATAATAAATTATGATATAATTTTTTCATATTAATTTTTTTAATGATTAATTATAATTTTCTTAGATAAATTTTATAATAAAACATTAAAAAATTAATAAATATATTTTATATATTTGATAAATGTAATAAATGTATTATATTTAATAAGCATAACATTAAATGTTAGTATTGTTTAGTTAATTTTGGTTATTTATAAAATTCATTTTTATTTTCAAAGAATAATACTAGCACTTTTTTATTTTCCATGCATTTAGGGGTCAATGATTACTTATTCATTTCCTTACATTATTACAACACTATTATAGAAAATACTTTTTACATTAGCTAAAATTGACCTTTTAAATCAATTGTATAGTTGATGTCTATGTAGGGGACCTAGAAAGTCATATTTTACATTAGTTTTCAATAGATCTTAAAAATGACCTTTTAATATCAGTTCACATACAATCGATCTAAAAACTAATTTAAAAAGCCAAGATCAATTTTAAAAACATACATTTTACATTGTTTTTGTCTTACAACCGATGTAATAGGTTCACTTTTACATTGATCAATACACTACACGATATAAAAAGTATACCTTTTACATAAGCTAATCATAACCAATCTTAAAAGTTTTTTTTTTAATACGCATTGCGTTTTAATTCATTTTCCCCAGTAAACAATAGCCACAACCACATGCATACCACAACACAAACAAACAAGTTGATCCTAAGTTATTATATATATTTTTAACAATAAAAACATCAAATACATTCAAAACAAATTATAGTTAAATATTCTAAACATGTACTACTCATTGGACCTTACATAATATAAACAACACAACTAAGTCCATGAAAACCTTATATATGTCTTAACATATTAAAACAAAAAGTACTCGTTGGAGCTTAACATATATGTCTTAACATACAAAAAATACTAAACAAATAAGTTTAAAAATTGTCAAGTTCAAGAAAAAAAGTTACCCAACATTGTCGAATGTTAGCAATATCCTCATCAAGCATTGGACCTGAATTGCCAAAGATCTACAATATAAAAAAACATGATAAAATATTAGTTCATGAACCAAAACCAAAAACATAATTATTTAATTTGTTGAAAAGTTCATTAATTACATATTTGCATGAAACAACAATATTGTCGGTGAAAATTTTGGGCATATGTGCTATGAAATAATATCCACACTCATAAATCCCAGGTTGCGTTTGACACTACAAATGAATATCAAATTAGAATATAATCAGTAACTATTTAAGTAATAATTTTAATTTTTAATTGATTGTAAATTTTTAAGCTATTTACACGGGGGGAAATATATATAGGTTTCTTTCTATTGCACTATAGGTTTTAGAGTTATAAACATATGAGAAAACAAATGTTTTAGGGGAAAAAGCTTATGATACAACTTTATTTTTCATTTCTTGGTTGATCATTTTCTTGGGTAACAAACACAATACTACCACAACATTTTGCTTAGGATAGATAATGAACAATTGCTAGTGGCTCTTAAAATATTCGAGAACAATTAGTGACTACTGATTCATAATTTGAAATAACTTATAAACATGAACTTACAAATGCTTGTAAGGTGCTAAGTAACCCTGTTTTTTTGTCTTTATGCAGCCTATTTAACAAATGGGCCTGAAGATCATTTGTTGTATTCTTAACATTCTGAATCAGTTGCGGGTCCATGAATCCATAAATATTTGCAATCTTCTCCTTATTAGTACATAAATGATGTATATACCTAAAATATTGAAATAAATGTTAATTATATTAAATTAATAAAAAAATTACAAATTAAATGTACTTACAATAACCATAATTGTATAACCAAGATGTTAAGCAACTCTATACCCATATATACTTTCAAAAGGTCCTTTCGATGGATACAAAAAAGGAATTGAAGATGGCCTACTTAGTACATTAGGATCTCAAGGTAGTTGAATATGATCCTTATTTTGGTTTGCTACCATTAATAAACGTTCAAATGGATCAAATTCTGGTTCAAAATTTTTGTATGAAGCACCTTTGCTACATTGCTCCGCAGCCTAAACAACCAAGGTAGAACATTATTAATAAACATGATTAAGTCATTGCAGCCGAAAAATAATTCATTACGAATACCTTAGTCAAAATAGACTTGGCGAGTTTTCTCAGCCATTGAATGAAATGATTGGAGGCCTTCCCTATTGTTTGCACCTCATTAGTAGGGAAAGGAACTTGAGCATTTGAATCTATAACTTCTTCCACCACTACCCTCACATTTTCATCCTCTATTTTCTTGTGGTGTATGGGTGACCTTAAATTGTACACTTTCCAATTGCCACTAAAAGGGGAGGATCAATATCAACATATAACTCACACAACTTATGTGTATCAATGTGATTATTTTTTCTTGATGGATAACTATCAATACAACTCCCTATTGTGCTCACACAATTTACTATTGGCTCTACAACATTATTTTGTTGAGAAAGACCTAGAGATGTCAACTGTAATTGGAATTGTTGAGTGATATTTTGAGTGACTTGCTGAATGATCTGTTTTGTAAGAGCCTCTAAATGTTCCATGTCGATAGGTGTTAAGGCAGAGCCATGATAAGTAAGTGGTGCAAAGTATTGCCTAATGCCTAACCTTAACCAACACCATGAACGAGACCAAGGGGCTTTGGTTTTCAAATGGCAATAGTCAAGATATCTTGACGTTCAAAGGAAACAAAGGATCTTTGTGTGCTTTGTTCAATCTTACAACAAATAATTCATAAGCATATTTAATTACGATGCTTGAGTCATCTATTAATTACATGTAGAATTGAATATTAACTTACAATCTTGTCACCCATAATGTGTGCTTCTTCATTAATATAGTCTCCTAATTTTCTTTGTCAAGCTTTCTTCCATGTCTCATGACGTTTGGGTGGAGATGGATGATGAGCAAAAGATCTTATTGAGATGCTTCTTTAAGTTATTTCATCTTCTATTGCACCATCTTTTGTCAAGCCTATCATAGCCCCCACAAGACAATGTTTGAGGATAGAGATTATGTGCTTAGACCTTTTGCCCATTTTTTTCTTTTCTCCTGTTATAAATAATCACACATCGACTAAGTTGAGTAAAAAAAATTGGCTTAGTAAAAAAAATAAAAATCCAAGTGCTTAACCAAAAAGGTAGGATCTTGTCAAATCTGAACAAACTGCTCCAATGTTTCCTCTTTGAGAAACATATATTCATCACAAGGAGATTTGTCATTGTATTTCCCATACATATACTAATTATTGAGTTGTGTCTTAAATTCTCTCCAATGTTGACCAACATATGAAATGCATTTCTTCCTAAGGCACTCAAAATTCAAAAAATCATATGTGAGCTATATATTATACAACAAAATGGATGAGTTAGTGTTTCATAGTTTTAAGGTTTTACAATGACACATATGTATTGAAATCTACTTTGTTTGGTCTTATTTGATTTCTAAATTGATCAAACTCAATTGAAAACTTTTGACTTGCAACATGTTTGAGACTTAACTTCATTGTGTGGGACCTCTATCCTTTATTTTTTTAGACTAAGAATCTGACTCGCCTTGTGAAGAAGGGATGCTTGATGAATCATCCATGTGTCTGTTTAAACAAAAATAATTAAATAAAGGTTAGTATCTCATTTAAATAATGAATAAACAAATAACATAATTTACAAATATCAAACTGAACATAAACATCTTGAAATAATAAACAATAAAATACGTTATTTTTTAACCTTGTCAGCATGGATGTTCTTCCATATCCCTTCATCATGATCATCTCGAGTGGCATAGACACCATTAACTTCATCAAATTCAACAAAATTGGGTTTTGTGTTGAGGGAATATGAGTTTCAGGAGTATCAAGAATTGAATCTTGATTTTCGTCACTTCCATGCATGTTTCTTCCTTGGAGAACCACTAACCACCTTTGGTTAGAAGAATCTTAGACATAAAACACTTGTTTTGCTTGGAATACCATGGTGAAAGGCTCCCCCTTATAACCTACCTTATCAAGGTTCACCAATGTAAATCCCAATTCATCATTTTTATGCCACTTTTATTGTCAATCCACTTACATTTAAAAATAGGAACTCTAAACAATGTGTAGTCAACCTCCTAGATCTCTTCAATGACACCAAAGTAACATAATTAAGGATGTTTCATCCATGACCATAACCCCACTGTTTTGCATTGTACTCTTGTCATCCTATGACTTTATATAAAAGGAAAAATTATTGATAGTGTATCTACTCCAACAAATGACATCATAGTTAAGCTCATGTGCTAGCGATGTTAATGTCTTAGAAGCAGTATGATCTTTAAAGACTTATGATAAACCGCTTTTTAAGTTATATTTTGTATGAGTTTGAGTGTCATTTTGCATGTATTTTTTTGGTAGAACTCACGTTTGGACACTAGTTTTGTATTACAAATTTACAATCACTCAATTGAGTGAAAGAGTTGTAAATTATATGATTTTATAAAGATTTGAAGACTTTGCACTTTATCATGGTTGTGGTACATTAACCATGGTCGTGGTAAGCAGCATGAACACAATAAGATGATAACAACTCCTAGAATAGTGTTAACGATGAAGGTTGTGGTATGCTCACCATGGTTGTGGTCAACTCATGAGGGTCGTGGTCAACCAAGAGGGTTATGGTCAATCCACAATGGCTCAAAGCTTCAGTATCACTTCCAACCATGATCGTGGTGGACTTACCATAGCAGTATTGCGTCTTTTAAGACTGATATCATTAAGAAGCTATATATTGGTCTCCAAATGCACAAAATGAAAGTGGTAACATTAAATACAACACAATCAAGTATGCACTCATAGAATAAAACGAAATGCACTAGATCAAAATTTTATCAAATTTAAGATGAGACATAATCAACCTTTACGTGTTAATCAACTAGACAATGCAAGATTCAGTGCAATGACTAATGTTTGATTAATCATTGTATTGAATCTCATGAGAAACTAAGGTTCTCTCATGATGCATAACATCAATATAAATCATGTAATTAAACACACAATTTATAAAACATACAAAACATGACCTCAATTATAAATGAGAGTTGATCAAGAACATACCTCAAACAACAAGCAAGTCCTCAGATTTGGCCAAATTGTTGAGTATGGCCTTTAGTAGGAATTGGTGACAATATGGCAACAGAGGTCAATTTCTAAGTTTCAGACATAAGTATCTGCCTTCAATTTCTACAATAACAAGTGGGTATTATAGATGCAGTTCATGTCCAAATCCACTAAATCCTTCAATCCACAAGCACTCAATCTTAAGCTTTTACTAGACCTGGATAATACTTTTTAATTGAGGATCCAATGGAATTATCAAAAGTTCTTTAGTAGAATTATTAATATTATTGAGCTAAAAGTGCTTACTCACCAAAAGTTCAATGAAGTAGATGCTTTTAGGTTTCAATAGAGGAAACAACCGCAAACTGAAACCAAAAGTTCAAGAAAAAGCTTTTGTAAACTGCATGCCATGTAAGTATCAATATAGAGAATATATATAGCAAAGATGGATATATAACTGTCATTGCATTAAAGGAATGATTATATAAAATACACATGCAAGATGGATCCAGAAAATGAACAACTGCTATGAATATATAGGCTCTCAATTATCAACAGTTCCCAAAAGCATACAACATGGAATAAATATGAACCATCAAAACAACAAAAATTTGACATATGAAAGGTATACTCCTCAAGAGTTAACAATTTATGACAAAGAACAAACTAGGGGTTAATAGAGAACTCATATTGAAGTAGGACGTAAATTAAAATATAATTACTGCAAGGAAAAGGAAAAAAAACATTTTAATACATAAAGGAAACAATATGTTGAAATCACCTATGAAGTTTTATATTAAAATTAGGTCAAAATATAACATAAGTTAACCACACAATATACAAAATTAGCCGTGCATGAAGAAATTGAATGTATTACAATGGATTTCAAGTCCTTTCATAGTAAACTCTCCATTTCAGTTTACTCACCTTTGATTTATTAAAGAGTTATTAGATAACAAGCACAAAAAATAAAGATATCAATAAGTCTTTACCAAGTCTCTAATATCTAACTTATTGAATGGATATGTTTTCTCAAACAACCAAATGCCTTTCCTTATGAGCAAGAAATTATAAAGAAAAAAAAAGATCTACCAAGTTTTAGATCAGTAAATTCAAATAAATATGTGTCCAAAAACATTTCAAAACCATAAAATATAAAACCACCTAGAACAAAAAAGGAAATGTGAAACGGTGAATAGAAGTTGAAACCCACATTAGATCTTACAACAAATAGAAACACCAATAATTTAAGTTCTAACATTGTTTGAATGAAGAAACCAAATAAATTTAGGATTAGAATAAGATAAAAAATTCAAAATGGCTTCTTTTACTTTTACTTTTTTTTTTCTTTCTTTTGGTTTGTGGGAAATTAAATTATTGGAAGGAGAAGAAAATGGAGAAGTATTTTCAGAACATAAACATAAACCAAAACCAAATACTATTCTTTTGTTTATGAATCAACACACATGCGCACTATTTGTAGAATCAACACACAACAACAACAACAATTCACATACACACACGTGCACACACTTTGCATAATCAACACACAACAACAATTGAAATTCACACACTCACACACACTTTGTAGAATCATCACACAACAATTCATGAACATAGAGAGAGAGAAAGAGAGAGAACATACGAGGGAGTAATGGGTGCGATCTCGAAACCTAACAGAGTGTCTAATTCTATGGTGAAGGTTGGTGGCTATTGAGAGCGATGCGACAGAGAGAACAACAATGCGAGAGGCAGAGCAGCAACAACATGTGTAAGAGAAAGAACATGTTTAAGAGACAAAGAAGAATGAGTGAACATCATCAGAGACAGAGACAAGGGCAAAAAATGCTGGAGACAAAACAGAGTGAGCGAGCTAGAGGAGTTCTCCAGTGAGCGCGGGGGTTCTATGAAAGGGTGTTGCGAGTGCAAATTGATAAGAGCAAGGGTTTCTTTTTGAGTTAAATTAAAAGAAGTCTTTTAGATCAATTCAATTTTCATCTAATCTAAAAGATAATCTTTTACATCAATTATCTCTATGACTGATTTTATAAAAAGTTTTTACATCGGTTCCTTTATAGTTGATCCAAAAACATCTATTTTGTTTACAAAAATGTCACTATATTTTTATTAAAATGGTTCCTTTAAAATGGATGTAAAAGGATGATTTTAATTTCATTTTTTGCACTAGTGCAAGAAAAATTCAGTTAGAATAATAATTCATATTAGTATATTACTGATTTCAACAAAAAAAAAACATGGATAGCAGATTAATGACAATAACCAAAGAGATTTAGCTCAATTAATTAATTGGATAAAATGGGTGAATAATCGTAAATCCATTAGAAAAAACTAACGACAGTGAACATATTTCCTTTACTATCTGTTGGGCACGGTTATAGAAAATTTTGTTAGATTCAGTGGGGCCGAGAATGATCCATGTTTCTTGGTAGTTACGGTCGCAACAATTTTTAGGTAAGGACAAATCAGTAGAGAAAGTACGCAAAAACCTTTTCGTTGCAAATAGATCCCCAGCACTAACTATCCATCAATCTTTTCCTTTAAGCCATTCTTTTATTTTATTATTTTAATATAATAGACTCATTTAAAGGGTTGAGACTTGTAGAGTTGAAATTAATTGCAGAAGATCCCAATCCCATTCAAAACGTGTACACCATTATCATGTGAGAGTCATTTGGATTTCACATGACAGGATTGTGTCTAGGCAGCTATCATTAATTTATGAAACATTCTTGAAGTTTAAAGTGTGTCCTTTTGATTTAAATATTTTTTTAATATGGGATACTTTGACTGAAAAATAAGAATTAATTTTTTGAGATATTAAAATTCATTTAAAAGATTAATTTATATTTTTTCAGATAAAATTAAATCCCTAATCACATATTTAAAGAATAAAACTATATGTCAATTATATCACGTCATAATAAATATTTAAACTTAATTTTCATAAACTATACAAATTAAGTTGGTGAATAACTTACCTACTACATTTATATTTAATAATTTTTTAATAGACCACATATTTTTAATGGTGTAATATATTCAATACTTATACTGAACAACTGTTTTATGTTCAAAATAATAATCTCTCTAATATTATTAGATTAATCTACACAATCTTAATTTCTCAATTTCCTCTAGCTGTAGCTATACAAGAAACTCTCATTGGACCTACTCTTTCCGTCCATAGAAAAAGATTGTGACTTTAGTGGCATCATTCTGTTATTTGTTATTCTACATACAAATTGTTTGGTGGAAAAAGTGTAAAAATGTAAGAAAGAACCGCCCTTGTTACTTCGTGTTAAAGGAAAGGATAACAAAAGCTTTTTTTTTAATTCAATCGATTTAGATGCTGTCGTGAAAATTTTGAAGTATGGCTCATTAATTATACACGGAAGAGATATTTGTACATACAAAAGTCAGTACAAATTCCTCAAATGAAGGATGAAAGTTGCTGATATGATGACATTAAGTGAAAAAGAAATGCCAAGAGAGAGTGAGAACTAATGCGGGTCTAAATCCGTTGTGAAGTTTCTGTATTAGAAAATTTTGATATTTTGGTATGCAGTATTATACATTTTAATGTGTCTAATGGAGTTCTTAATTATATTACAAAAGTAATGATACTAATTTAAAGCGAAAAACTCACAAGGTACTAAATCCCAAATTAATGTCAGTAAATATTGATTAATCTCTAATTAAACATTATAAAACAACAACGTTTACCTAAGTGATGGCAGTTTGTGTTCATGACCCAGGATTTAAATTTTGATTGGTCCTTGATTATGGAATAAATCATGATGGGAATAAAATCAAGATTAGTCACTACTTATAAATTGTAATATTTTTTTTACAAAATAAACTGTAATCATTTATTTTCAAGTCACTTAGTGATTAAGGTTTTAAAAAATAAACCCTGGAAAAACTTTTAGGTAATAATTCAATTAGTTAAATCGTTTAAAGTTATATTTATAGTTGAGTCCTGATTAAATTGGATAATATTCAAATGTTTAATTGATTTTTTTAAAGAGAAATAATTACTTATTGGGTATTTGAGAATTTTTTTTATAAATAAGTGTTCTTCTGTCTGGAGTGAAAGAAGTGATGAATCTGAACTACACTATTGACATCATAGTATAGTTTCTGCGTATATTAATCTAAATTGATGTGATTTGGGTTTTTTTTACTACATGTGCGTGTTGGATGTGTGTCCAAACATGCACCAAATTTATTGATTTTAATTAGAGGTGTTCAAAATTAAACCAAATCAAGTGTAAAAGTAAAAATTGATTCAAAAAATCGAAAACATCAAAAAAAAAAAAAAACTCATGGTCATTAGTTTGATTTTTTTTTTTATTTTCTATATCACGTGGCTTAGTTCGATTTGTGATTTGACATGCGAAAATCGAATTAAACCAAACCGAGATAATGTATTATAGACTCATAGTACATGTAGCTATGTGAAATGACAAGTTGTTTGTGACTAAAAGTCTAAAATGCTAAACTTAATGAAGAAAACTGAAACCAGAAGCCTTAAAGTAGATACTGAAATGTGAAACATCGAAACCCTTAGGCATTGTGAAACTGCTCTGCGTTTGTGCCATCTCTCATGAAAGTGCAGTTGCTTTCGTCTCTACATTTGTGACATGTCTCTGCATCTGCGTCGACAACGCTTCTCTCTAGCATGTCCTTCTCTGTCTCCATGACTCTGCATATGCATCTGCATTGTCTCTCTTTATCCTTCAAATAATTAATTTTAGACTATTGTTGCAATAAGTGTTTTGTTGTTGGATATCTACTTTCTAAGTTTCCATGATTGGAAGCAAATATTATGAATATTGTTTTTTTTTTAAGTTCAAACATTGAAACTTAAGAATAGGGGTGAGAATATACAAGGCATGTTAGACTCCGTGTAAATAGGTTTGACCTATTATAAAAAATTAAGGTTTGACCTAACCTATTATCCTATCAAAGACTTTTTTTAAGTTTGGTTTGACCTTTTTAAAAACCTGATATGACCTATTAACTACTTAAAGGCTTTTTATCTCAAATATTTATTTTATTTATGATATAAATTATTAACTTATTAAGATATTAAATATTAAAGTATAATACATGTATATTAATTTTTTATTATATATAAATGAATAAATAGACCAATTTATCAAGCTTAATAGGTTTTATTATAAACTCAAACCTAGCCTATTTAACTAAATAGATTTTTTAAAAAGCCTAAGCTTATCCTTTTTATTAAACATGTCAGCTAGGCCATAAGTCCCTCTCAACGACCAAGTCTCTTCTCATCCCTACTTGGAAGCAAATATTATGTATTATTTTTGCTTTTAAGTTGAATGATTATTATTAAAGTTGAATAGTTATCATTCAAGTATTATTCAATGTTAAATTAGTTTTTTAGATCTCTAATTTATTTTTTTAGATTCAATTTGGTCTTTTATTTTTTTTTGTTCAATTTAATCTTCTAATTTTTTAAATTGATTCAATTTGATTCTTTAGTCTAAATTGGAAAAAATCACACTTTGTGACGGTTTAAAACTACCACTAAGTGATTCTAAACCGTCACAAAATATACATTTTAAAAAAATAAAACGATTTAAAAATTAGAGGACCAAATTGAATCCAAAAAAAAATTAAAAGATCAAATTAAACCTAAATAATAAATTAGATGACAAAAAACTAATTTATACTTTAAAACAATTAATATTTTACTTTAAATTCAATTGTTAAAACTTCTATTTTTTATTTATATGGTTGATGGTTGATTGTTGAACTGATTATTATTTAAGTTTTGTCCCATGAATAAAAAATTTATTTTAACATTTTTTTAATGCTTACTAACAAAAATTTAAAACCGCAAAAATTGAATTAATCCAAATATTAATTGATTTTATTTAAATTCCATGAATAATTTAAACCAAACTAAATCGCACTCCACTTAATTCTTTTCAGACTAAATTTAAGCTCATCACACCCCCAAACACTTCTAATTCTAACTATGACTTTGGTGTAGCTCTAAGTGTGTAAGTAATGAGTGAAGTTCTTATAAAAAAACATTGTGACGCAGAACATTGTGACGTCCAAGTAAGTAATAATCTCATTAGAGTAATAAGATATAATAAATGAGAACATTTCATAATCAAGTTGTTAGTGCATGTATATAAGACTATAAGTGACAGATTTAGACTTAATCCTTAACACAGGATCAAGACCCTTGTAGAAAAATATACTATTTTGGTGTGTACATGTAATAACTTTAGTTGCCGTGTTAACTTTGGTCAGAACTCTCCAAAAGTGTTTAATAAAAATATGGTACGAGTAGAATTTAAGTTCAATCCGTAACAATAAACGATTATTTGTCTTTTTTTTTATCATCAAAAACATCCCTTTTGAATATAGGACTGTGCCTGCATGATAATTTAAAAGTTACCAAGCACAAATACTTCATAAAAAAGGTTGGGTTTTGAATATTTTATAAAAAAATATTAAATATTACATATTACTTTTAGATTATAATAACATTAACATTTATTGATTTGCCATTTATTCACGATATATTCCAAATCTCCTGTTAATTTCCATACTTCTTAATTCACAAGTAAACCCTTAACCAGACATCAATCTAAAAGGTAGAGAATTTTCGTGGGCATCAAGTTGTCCTCTTACACTTGGATATTGTTAATTAATCGAAGAGAATTAACTAGAACTTCCATTGCTTTTAGATAAATTAGACTATCAAAATTAATTTGAGGATTACTATCCTCTCTATAGGTTGTCCTTGAAATATAAAAAGAAAAAAAGAAAATCATTTAGGTTTTTATTAAATGTATTACAAATCATGTAAAGTAATCTTTCAAATATTAAAAAAACTTTTAAAATAATGCATTTACTTACTAAAATACATCAATTTTAGAATTAAGTCAATAATATTTAATACTTTTTTTATACAAAATTAATATTTTAAAAATTACTTGAGTATTAAATAAAGTTAGATGATGTGACAAATTAAAATAGTATTACATTATCAATTAAGTAATGATGTGACAAATTAATCAAATGTCAAATCATCACTTAATATATTCGAACGAATAAAAAATGCTAAAATTAAATATAAAAATAATTCAGATAATAAAATAAAATAAAAAGTAAATTTTAGATATAAAATCAAGTATAAATATATTTTTAATCCTTTTACTATTGAACTTTTAATCCCTAAATTAATATTTGATTAGTTTTAGTCCCTCAACTATTGATTTGATTTTTGGTACTGTCGTTAAGTATTTGATGATATGACAATTAATTTTTAATCATTTAAAAATATTTGTGGTCATTTTTTCTGGATTTAAATATTATCATAAATTGTTTTCCTAATGTTTTTATGGTTATTTGTTATTTATGAGAAAAAAAAGAATAACACACCAAAAAAAAAAGGAAAGACAAGACGCTTTATACATATGAGATTATGATTTTCATTCGGTCACCGAGAGTGGAATAAAGACCCCAAATCTCTCTCATGCTAATCTTTAGGTCCACAATGTTTTGAAAACAGTTAACCCCACAGAAGGAGCTTTTAACAAATATTTTGTAATGTGATACTTTGATTGTGAGGAGCGGAACCAAGGTAGCGATGGAAGTGTTTTAAGCTGCGGAAGGAAGGTTGAAGGTTGTGTGAAGAAGAACAGGGGTGGCATTGACAACGTGGACTACAAGTTGCCACTGAATTTGGTTACCTCGGCGAGCTTCCACCCTTTCCTCTCTCAAATCACTGCCATGTGCCGCCGCAAATCCCTAATTCCCCTTTTCCGCAACCCACATACCCTGGTGTGGGTTGGGTGGGTTTTGTTGGAATCTGAAGAAGAGAACCTAGAAGGTCCCCGATGCCCTCTGCGTCGTCAAGTGGCGCAAGGGCGACGCCACCACCATGCGAAAGGCACTACTCGACACCACCACTAGCTCCCCATTGCGACTTCAACTTGTGAATCTAGCTCTGTGGATGTTGTGAAAATCTGGTGTTGAAATCCATACATTTTTTTTTTCTCTAAATAAAATATAAATCATAATTTTTTCCACGGTTGGTGTTCCTCTTGGGATGGTGGTTGCTGTTACTTTTTTTTTTTTTAATTCTGGTTCCTTGTTGGTTAAATTTTTTGCTGTTTGATAGATATTTAATTTGTCATCATCCAACATTATTAAAATCGAAAGTTTATTTAGTGAGAGTGAGAGTTTCATTGACTCGTTTTGTAAAATAAAAAAATCTATAAATATATTTAAAATTCATCATTTTACAAATAAAATAACAATAAACTCATAGTTCATACTATTAATCTATTACAAAATATAAGCTTTCAAAATTAAAACATTTAAATAATTAAAAAAATTACAAATTTTTTCAAAGAATCATGTCCAATTATTTAATAGAATCATCTCCATGAATATCATTACTTTCATCAGCATTTCTCTATCATCATCAATGTCTTTCTCAGATTGTGTATCATCATTAGGTTCTACTAAAATTAAATTATCTAGATCAAAAGTGTTTACGACTAGATCATTTGAACTTCCTCCAACATCTCCCACTAATTCAACATTGCCACCATCACCTTCATCTTGAGGTTGCTCATCCTCATCATTATATCCTTCTTTAGATATTCATTCATCATCAGACTCAATCTCATCAAATGGAAGAACAATACTTTTTCTATTTTGTTTCCTTTTCAACTTCAAGTTATACATCACATAAACCAAGTCATTCATTTTCTGTTGATGTAAGCGATTTCTCCTCTTTGTATGAACCTATAATTAAAAATCAAATTTTAATTACTATCCAAACCAAATAAGTAAAATTATCAAACAAATAAAATAAAATCATAAGGTTGAATTGAATTACCATTTCAAATGAGCTCCTATTACGCTCACACCCAGAAGAGCTACAAGTCAAGCTCATAACATAGATAACAAATCTCCTCAACTTTGGAGTTCCATCATTAAACATCTCCCACCATTCTTCAGGTTGCATAACTTTTCTACTGTCATTTGCCTCTTCCATAGAGAAAAGCCCTTTAGCAAAATGAAACTCAACAAGTTGCAAATTAGTTTTTTTCCTTTCTGCAACATCCTTGACCAATCTTCTCATACACATGTACAATCCTTCTTTCACCTGAGGGTCATCATGTTTGAAAGTAGGTTCATAATGCAAATGAAGATTAAGATAATATGTAGCTACATGCAAAGGCCTGTGAAGCTGATGATCCCACCTCTCATCAATAATTTTCCAAATAGGCTCATAGCTACATAGTACATAGATATCAAATATGCTATATTAGAAATAGTTAAAATAATACACAAGTAAATTTTAAATGTGAGAAAGTTTAGAAATTTTACATTTTCTTGATGTTATCAAAGTTGCATTTTATCTTCTCTTTTGCATATTCCATCTCCTCATATATGAAACCCATGGAGGGTTTTACATCTGAATCCACCAATCGAAGGACCACCATAAGAAGGGCAACAACTTTGAGGCACATGGTTACATTCTTCCAAAACCGACTATATCCAAAACCACATTTTGTACTTTTCTCCCCTCTTGTGAAGTTCCAAACTTGCTTGTTTTCCACTCTTCAAAGCTAAACATACTCATCAATGATGCTTGCAATTCATGAAGACAAGTTAAAGTTAAATAAGTTGTGGCAAATCTAGTCATACCAGGCCTAATCAAGTCTCTTCCATATGTGAACTTCTTCATGATGCTAATCAACATTGTCTACCATAAATGTAGGTGGTGATCATTCTTCCCTTCTTTATATTAGTCTGATGAACTTTCAAATGTTTCTCAAAATCTTCAAATATCAAATCAATGCAATGAGCAGCACATGGGGTCCAATTCAAATGCTTTCGTTTCTACATCAACAATTCTCTAACTGCTTTGTAATTTGCAGCATTATCAGTTATCACCTGGACTACATTCTCCTCTTCAACAAAATTCACTACATCATCCAACATCTTCAACACTTTGTCAACTATTTTTGAGATCTCTGAGGTATCCAATGAATAAAGAAATATAGTCCCTTTTGGATTGTTCACCAAAAAATTATAAATTGAACGTCTTTTTTTATCTGTCCACCCATCAGACATAATTGTGCAACCAATTTTCTTCCACTCATCCCTGTATTGACATTTGTGAATTTAATCCATTCCCACTCCCGGTCATACTGAAATGGAACACAAAAAACAAAACAAAATATAGTCCACATATGCAAACAAAGTAACCCATAATACTAACAAAATAGCCCATAATAAATTTAAAAGGAAATATCAACTGTTTTGCAATTGCTTGACTGCTTGAGTATTTCCCGTGCCACCTTGTAGAGATAGATGCAAACAAAGTAATATTTACACAAAGTCTAGGGACATAATCACCAAACATAACAGTCCACAAATGATATATACACAAAGTTGGGAAATCAAAGAAAGAACACGCAGCAAGCTTCTCTCGTCGCGTCAAAATCAAAGAAAGAAATATTTACCTTTTCTCACCTCACCTAGACTTGGTACCTCGTTGACACAAGTAGCAAGCTTCTTTCAAGCTCGACGTGGGACTTGCGGCTTCCAACCTGAATGGTCTCACGTCGTCAGTCTCGTCTCACAACAGAACTTGCACACTGCGCCACCGCGTCTCGTCTAATCTCGCACCGGGCCGTCACATTTCGTCTGGTCTCGCGCTGCACCGCCGCTGAACAGCTCTAAGCCTCCAACTCGTCGTGAATGAAGAAGATGAACAAATTGGGACAAAGCAGAGTGAAACAAACAAAGCAAAATCTCTAAACACGATTCAGCTTTTTTACGCTACAATGGGCACAAAACGACATCCTATTACCAAAATTTTTTTTTTCCAACTAAACTCGTGTGACTCGGGCCAAACTCACGAGTCTACCACGAGTTCACCACGTCTGCTCCGAGTTTGATAAAAAAAAACAAGTTTACTTTCAATTTCACTTGCAGGGACCAAGTAAATTTGTAAGAGTCTACGAGTTGACTCTAGAGTATGACAACCATGTCTCTATGCCAAAAACCTTAGGGATGAAATTTTTTATCATGTTTAACCAAAAAAATGGCTCAATGATTCATTTTGTCAATTTTGAAGTTTTTAACTTTAAAAAATAAATCGTCACAAATATTTTAAAATTATTAAAAATTAACTATCACGTCTGCAAAGACCAACAATCAAACAAAAAAAAATAGTTGAGGAATCAAGATCAAATATTAGTTTAGTAATTGAAAACAAAAACCTTCAATAGTTGAAGGACTAAAAATATATTTTTCTCTAAAATCAAAATGAACTAAATTATAAGTATAAAAAAATATTGAAATGGTAATTTAATAATTTAAGGACCACTTTGGAGAGAAAGTAACAGTTCGAGATGAGATTGATGGTTTGTTAGCTTAATATTACATGCCATAGGAGCCAATAGCCAAGTCTCATTTCCATGGTTCTTTGGCCATAGACATGCACAATTTCTGATTTTGGTGGAATGAGCACTTTTCAGTTTTCACTGTCAATGTGAGAGGGTTTTTCAGATTATAAAGGACTAGTCCAAGAGAGGCAGCTCAGTGTTCAAGGGTCATGCAAAATGGTCGGGCAAATAGACACCGAGACAGAAGTGAGAGAGAGACCTATGTGAAGGTTTGACAATACATTAAAAAAAATGGACTAAACGATCACACAAAACCTGCAACCACATAACAGAATCTTTGTTTTATTTTTTATTCTTTGGTCAAAGTAAAAGTCACACTTACGAGTTAACAACTATTTTCAGTTAATTTTCAGACTCTCAGTCAAGGTAAAAGAAAACAAGTGCTTTTGATGATTTTCAGTCAATAATACTCAGTACAAGTAAAAGGTTAAAATTGGTAAACTTTCTACAGTGCTAAAATGTTTAACTGAAATTGGTGTGAAAGAGAGGATTCTTGGAAGTTACTACTCCACGTTATTGTTAGCTTCATTGTTTCTGATTATTTAACTTTTTTTTTAACAAATGTTGGTGGTAATAGTTAAATACTAAATTTGAGGTAAATAAAGGTGAAGGTCAAGATGCTTTTTGAGCAAACTTTATCTTTACGTGTTGAATGAAAAGAAAAGCAATGCCGTTAACAGCATTAAATATTGGATTACATTATTGTAAAGCAATATGGAACTAGGAGATTCTTTTGTGTTTTTTGGTTTCTTTCTTGCTTTAGGAAGAGCTGGCTCTCTCCTTTTCCTTTTCTTCAACATCTTCACACTCCTTTTTCACGTTTTCTTGGCCTCCATGTGGTGTGGGTCTTGGGCCAAGAAACCTTCCCAACACCAGCTGCATTGCATTACGTTGCTGACAAGTTGTCTCCCTTGGACTTGTTCTGTTCATTTTATTTTTCTTTGAGGGTGCCTTCAGTTTCTTCCCATTGCCACTGTTTTCATCATTCTTCCACATTTCTCGTTGGAAAAAGTACCACGCTGTGATAGTCTTTGTGTCAGTGTTGCACAACACAACTTCTGGGGTTGAGAAGTTTTGGTTTTTGTGCTATTGGGTTCTGAGAAGTTTGAGTTTTGATAGTTGTGTGCATTAAAATTTATATAGTTCATTGTAGTACTAGTAGGATTAGTAGAATGGCAGGAGGAGGAGCTGCACCACAACCCAAGCAAGATGAGCATCAACCACATCCAGTGAAAGATCAATTACCAAATGTTTCTTTCTGCATTACAAGTCCTCCTCCTTGGCGTAAGTTTACACTATGGAAGCATTTTTTATGCTTTTTGCTCTTTTGGCACATTGCCCCTCAAGTGTGTACTGTGCCTAAAATTTCCGGTTTACATTACATAATTCATATTTTTATGAATGTAAATTCATATTCAACATGGTGATTGAGTTTTAGAATTTTTTGTGTTAATGAAGCGGAGGCGATCCTACTTGGTTTCCAACATTACCTGGTGATGCTTGGCACAACTGTTCTAATTCCCAGCTCTCTTGTTCCCCAGATGGGAGGAGGAAATGTAAGGGCATCTTTGTCATTCAAATATCAAATCCTCTTTCAAAATTTACAAAGTTTTGAACATTGTATTCAAAACAACTTATATGTGAGTTGTTGTAAATCTCCTGATAAAAAAAAAAAAAAACAAATGGAGATATTTTCTCATCTTCCTCTCCCTCTCAATTTCACACTCTGCTTTGTACCTCGTACCACCCTCCGCCAATTTTTTGAGCAATCTTATTTAGTTGCATTTTGGAAAGTAAATGATTTTTTAAAATTAGAATGGTTTTTAATATTGTTGTGTGGTTCATAAATCTGGTTGCAACTTTGCTTCCATAGGAAGAGAAAGCAAAAGTGATTCAGACTCTACTGTTTGTGGCTGGCATAAACACATTTTTCCAAACATTCTTTGGGACTCGTTTGCCTGCAGTTATTGGGGGATCCTACACCTTTGTGCCAACAACCATTTCAATCATTCTGGCTGGTCGCTACAGTGATGTTGTGAATCCTCAGGAGGTAATGGTTCATCACAAACCAGGTTGATCTTCCCCTTTTTCTTTTTTCTGTTTTTGTTATTTCATCACCCTTTTGTAACAAATGTGCAGAAATTTGAGAGGATAATGCGTGGAACACAGGGTGCCCTTATTGTTGCCTCAACCCTCCAAATTGTTCTTGGCTTCAGTGGCCTTTGGCGCAATGTAGTGAGGTTCTTGAACCTGCCCTATCCAAACTAGTTAAACTTTTTCGTCCATCTTCTTATCACATTTTTTTTCAGTTAGCATGCAATTCTTTTACTTTCATATGTTAACATATGGTTTTGATTTAGTTGTTTGGGATAGATCTATTTCTATATATACTATTCTCCACTTTCTTTGTTAACTCTTAATTGGAGATTATAATCCTGATATCAATTAGTAACAACCTTTTTTTTTCTTTTTACTTTATTCAAGAAAGTATCATAGCTTACTTCATTTGCAGTATTACTAATTTGATACAATCTTGTCCATTCTTAAAGTTATTAATTTGTTTTAGCCTCTTGAAATCATACTCATGAATAATTTTCTGTATTTTTTTCAGGTTCTTAAGTCCTCTCTCTGCTGTTCCCTTAGTTGCTCTGTCAGGCTTTGGGCTATATGAACTTGGTTTTCCTGTGGTATATATATTTGCAGCATCGACAAGTTCTTGTTTCCTTTATATATTTTATGATATAATGTGTGATTCCCACTTTGTTGTGATTTTTGAATTCCAGCTTGCAAAATGTGTCGAGATTGGACTGCCAGAAATCATCATCCTAGTAGTATTTTCACAGGTGATTAATAAATTTATAATTTTCTAACATTACTTTGTGTCCCTAACACACACCTTGGATTAAATTGTGTTAACTTTTTGTTTGTTTTCCTTTCTTCACTAATTTGACATGTTTTCTTGCAGTACATTCCTCATATGATGAAAGGAGAAAGGCCAATCTTTGATCGCTTTGCGGTTATATTCTCAGTAGCAATTGTGTGGATTTATGCTCATCTTCTTACAGTTGGTGGAGCTTACAGAAATTCAGCACCTAAAACCCAAATTACTTGCAGAACTGATCGTGCTGGAATTATAGGGGGTGCACCTTGGTAATGATCTTGTGATTTTTTCCAACAATAGTAATGTACATTGCTAACTTCTTGCTTGGACCATCTTAAATGCTATGCAGGATAAGAATCCCTTATCCTTTTCAATGGGGAGCTCCTACATTTGAAGCTGGAGAAGCTTTCGCTATGATGGCAGCTTCATTTGTTGCTCTAGTAGAGGTTAGTTTATTTTTATGCTTCTATATGCATTGTAGTAGCAATGTCCTTTATCCTTTTCGTTGTGTGCGGTTTTTTGCATACTAATTTAGTAGTTTTCTCATAAAATTTACTTGTTCAACAGTCAACTGGTGCTTTCATTGCTGTGTCAAGGTATGCAAGTGCAACACCTATTCCACCTTCAGTTCTTAGCCGTGGTGTTGGTTGGCAGGTAAACAGATACTAAGAATTAGTAATCTTTTTCCTACCTATCTTTATTGATTTATTGATCATGCATTGTTGGTTTCTTTGTTTGGTTTAGATTTTTCTTTTTTTCTAACTTTATATGTTAGTTAATTATGGTTATTTCTGATGCACCAGGGAGTGGGAGTTTTGTTGTCAGGGATATTTGGAACAGGGAATGGATCATCAGTTTCTGTGTAAGATCCTAATTCCTAACTCAATAGTTCCATGTTATTTGACATCATTTTCCTAGCGGGATAGTATAACATCATTGCCTTTTATTTTCCCAGAGAGAACGCAGGACTATTAGCTTTAACACGTGTGGGAAGTAGAAGAGTTGTTCAAATATCAGCTGGATTCATGATCTTTTTTTCAATTCTTGGTATGTATTTTTTAATGCTGGCTATTCTGATGTGATTTGTTTCCTTTTGAACTTGGACCTAATAACTTATTGTGAACTGCTTTGTGCGTAGGAAAATTTGGAGCTGTTTTTGCTTCAATTCCAGCTCCAATAGTTGCAGCTTTATATTGTCTTTTCTTTGCCTATGTAGGTATGTATTATTGTCAACTTAAAGAAACTGGACTTCTATTATAAAAATTCATTTTGATTGATTAACTCTCTTTTTTTGTTCCGCCAGGTTCAGCAGGTCTCAGTTTCCTTCAGTTTTGCAATTTAAACAGCTTCAGAACTAAATTCATCTTAGGCTTCTCTATTTTCATGGGCTTCTCCATACCACAATACTTCAATGAGTACACAGCATTTAAAGGCTACGGTCCTGTACACACACGAGCCAGATGGGTATCAAGCTTTACTTCTTCATTCTCTCTAATTTTGATGCAAATCATCCAATATCTAAGTGTTATGCACTTTCTTTAGTTTAGTTTTTTTTTCTGCATGACATTGTTGTAAAATATACATAAGTTTGGTCAATGATTAATCTTTGTCAAAAAAAAAAAATTAATTAATCACTTTTAGTAAAATTTTCTCTTCCAATTCTATTTTTTTCATCTATAGAATTTGAATTTGAGATCGTGCTTAAAAGATCAGAGTTCAAATAGACCAACAACTTGTTTGTGCACATAAGTAAATTAAATGATATTTCAAGATAGTGATCAAAATTAAATTTCTACTATTACTACAGTTACACTCTTTGGTGAATTAGCTCAATAGTTGTTCAAAATATATATAGACATGTGATCCATGTAACCCACTTACTTAATGGGATAAAGTGTTGTTGTTGTTCAAAGTACATATTGAATTGTTATTATTTGTTAAATATAAAACTAATTATGTGATTTTTCACTTTGATAGTTCAATGACATGATCAATGTGCCATTTCAATCTGAAGCATTTGTTGCTGGTATGTTGGCACTTCTCTTGGACGTTACGTTGCGCAAGAAAGACAACCAAACCCGGAAAGATAGAGGCATGCATTGGTGGGACAGATTTCGTTCATTCAAGACAGATACCAGGAGTGAAGAGTTTTACTCTCTACCTTTTAATCTAAACAAGTTTTTCCCTTCTGTGTGATGGAGTTGCATGGTGATGAAGTCAAGATGTGCCATAGCAGTATCTCCTCGTCGCGGATAAAGCATGTGATTTGTAACTTGAAAAAAAAATAGCAACATTTTCTTTATTTTTACTACAAATTAACATAGCAATATAAATATCATCATTACGAGGAAGCTTCTTTTTAGGAGAAGGTAATAGTTATTTCTGCCTATTCAGCTGCTTTTGTTTCTTCTATATTGATTCTGTTGGTTGTTTATAGTTTTTTTTAGGACAAAATATGTATTTGGTCCCTCAACTGTCTAACATTTTTGTTTTTAATCCCTTAGTATTTGTTGACCGGTCTTAGTCTAGTAATAATATTTCCATTCTATTTTTCACCCCACCATTATCACCTCCATTAAGTTATGTCATGTGGTTATTTTAAGTAGCACGCGTTATTTAATAATTGAATTCTATTGGTTAAAAGAACCCAAGCTCAGTCATTGTTGGAACCCTAACACAGAACTGAAGGTGGGGGCAGCCCATCGTCTTGTTCACATACCTCCATTGTTGTAGGATGTTGTTTCGTTGAGGAGAACTGTTAGGGTCAAGGGGTGCATAGTCATCTTCGTCGTCATCGACCTCCATTGTTGTAGGTTAGATGAAATGTGGTTGTGCAAGTAGAGAAGTGTTGGTAACTTCTCATACTTCATGGAACCCAAGAAGGCTTTTTTGGGGTTGTCCAAATTAGAAAGTAAATTTTTGCTTTCTGTTTTGTGGTTTGATTTTTGAGTTCTTGTTTTAGGAAATTTCTATGTTTTCGTTTCGGAAAATTTCAGAGGAGAGTCCATTGTTTGCATTTTAGGTGGGCTGATGAGGACCCTAGTCAGACTGATGTTGTTGAGCGAATGGTTACTGAAGCGGTTGTGGAGCATCGGAAAAAGATCACCAAGTTGCAGAAGAAGCTTGCTGCTGAAAAGGAAAGAAGGAAATATTATGGTTGTGTTGCTTTGTTGTCATGGATGATAATCCCATTTGGTGGCATCATGTGTTCTGAAAATGCAACTTCTTCAAAGAATGAAAGTGAAATGCTTGGTTGTGTTTATGTAGTTTGGTTGTAGGATAGAAATAGGGAATGAGTCTTCCATTTTGATATCACTGGTCTGGTTGTAGTTGGAGGTGATAAACCGTAGGGATGAGAAATGGAACAGAAATATTGTTGGGGTACCAAGATCGGTAGTCAACAAATACTTTAGGACTAAAAATAAAACTGTTAGAATAGTTAAAGGACTAAAAATATATTTTGTCTTTTTTTTATCAGTATTGCTTATTTTTAATTAGGTGCACAAAACAATGACATAGATAATATAACAAATAACGGGATAACAAGTTGATAAACTCTTGTAATATATATTTCTGGTGCACTACTAAATACTTTGCAAATTGCAGTAAGATAGCACAAATAATTATCTGCTAAGACAAATAACGACTACGTGCAAAAATTACACCCAGCATACCATCACACATACTAAGTGAGAGAGTATATCAAATACTAAAATCTAAAAACACCAAAATTATTATTCTAGGTCGCGTCTCTTTTAGACATCTCACAGATTGGTTAACTTTAATCATCCTGTAAGGATGTCTGCCATATGTGCACACCAAGAACAATAATTAATAAGATCTTGCACATTTGGGAGAAATGCTAGCCTTATAATACAATAACCTTAGTTATCATCCATATTAACCCCTTGGTTAATTGGTCTTACACTAGCATACTTACTAACTTTTTTTTTTTAAAAGGCACAGGCACACTTACTAATTGGTCTTAAGTCCATCACATAATAACATGTTCGCAAAGGGAATATTAGGGCAATATAGTATTTGATTGCGTGATAATTTATTTTGTTAATTATTTCGAAAACAACTCTTATATTCAACAATTTTGTATTAACAAATTTGATAACAATCACCAACAAACATGAAACCATCCAATAACATTGGTACGAAGAGATAAAATATTTAGCATCTAAATTTATTAATTACCAGATTCTTCCCGAATAATCTAGGACATCAAAACTAGCAAGTTGCAAAATATCATAACCTAAGAAAAGAGAAGAGAATAACAGTATATGCTTGGAGGAAGGAAAATCCTCTTTTTAGTTAGAAAATAATCATATAATAATTATAATGTGTATAAAGATAATTAATCAAATATAATGACTCATTAATATAATTAAAATATGTAATAATTACAATTAAAACAAGACATTATTCTACATAAAAAAAGGTAATTAAAATGATTAAATGGTATTTTAACCTTTTGAAATATCTAACCCAAATATACAACAATCTCCAACAAATTTCAAATGGATAAAAAAAAGTTAAGAAATTTATGGATTCTCTCAGATATGATACGTTAGACCTGGTGTAACAAACTATTGAACCAAACCCAGACTAATAAAACTTAACACAATGTGTAGTGAGTGTAACAAGTTATTGAACCCAAAACACTTATATTAGTGGTCTACCAATCACATTACAACCACCCCAATATTTAGTGTTGTTGTCGTTGTTTTGTGCCAATAGACCATGCATGCGCTTGGTATTCATGAGTGTTCTAAAGACCTTGTTAGAATCTCATACAAGAAGTCCCATTTGACACTCATATAGGTGATTTTATCAAATGTATCTTGCAAATCATATATCACTCATCAGAGATATGAAAATTATTAAAAAAATATATAAGTAGTTAAGGTTTCTCATAACCACACAAAGTTTAACTATAAAATTCAAATGCAACATCTAACACTTTCTCACACCATAGGAAGGGATCAAAAAATGAAAATTGATTAAAATCAATTTTAATGCTAGTAGAACTAACAAATGACTTCTTTTTTTTTTTCATTGAACCTTTGTTATGGAATCTCCAATCACAAAGGTTGGGTTATCATTATTTGTTTGCTAGTATGTTAACTTGTGCATTGCACAAAATAAATGTTTATTTTATACAACTAAATAATAAATAAATAATTCAAATTTGTAATAAAAAAATTAACGTTAAATTATATTTTACATTTATGATCAACAATTTATGTTATGATATATTGTTATTTTTAATTATTGATAATTTCTTTTAAAAAACATTCAAATTCAAGTTAGAAGTGAAGATATTGAAAATTATAGGGGGCATTTGTTTCACTAAATGTCATTGCATTCCCATAAATGTGATCTCCAGTAATATAACATGAGAATATAATTTCTGGTTGTTAAAAAAAAAAGATGTTTAGTTACATTTTAATATTCCTGAGAATAGTTTTTAAAATTCAAAATAATTTAAATAAAAAAGGAAGTTACATGTTTATTTGACAATACAATTTTACATTCCCATGGGAATATCACTTTTCCACCCTCTCCTCATGGAAATATAGATGTAGGAAAACATGGTAAAAAGGATATTATAACATTATCAGGAATTGATACTACCCGGAATTTAAAAAAAAAAAAATTAACAAACATGAGAATATATATTCTCATCTTCATATTTTCGAGTGTCCATCAAGATTCGGTAAAACAAAGGTTCTCATACATTAAAAAGGCAAGAAGTTATATATTGTTGGGAACATATTTGAAATTATAAATATTATATATATATATATATATATATATATATATATATTAATTTATGTTATAGAATATGAGATAAAAGATTAATTCGTTTTTTTTGTGATGAAATAAGATCATGATAAAGACTTAATTCTATTTAATATTTAGTGCACACCAGATATCATAAATGGAAGATTAAACAAACCCTAATGAAATTAATTAATTATTTTAGTTCTTGATAAAATATTAAAAAAATATATCTAGAAACAAATCATTTTTTTTGTGATAGCTAGTTTTTGGGCTTATTTAATTGAAAATTCAGGGGGTTGCTTTGGGCACCGAGCATTTTTGCTAGGACACCCAGCAACCCAAGTGAAAGGGCAAAAATGCCCTTCCCCTTTTGCCTATAAAAAAAAGTGACTCGTCCATACGAGTCACTTTTCGCTGCACCATTTTTCTGCTTCTTCTTCCTCTTCGCATTCCTGCTTCTTCTTCCTCCATTCCTGATTCTTCTTCTTCCTTCGTGGGTCCTGCTCTTCTTCTTCCCTTCGTGGGCCTTGCTCCTTCGTTGCTGCTTCTTCTTTCTTGGGTCTTCTTCGTTCGTGTTTTTCATTTGCATTCTCCTTCAAGGTAAGTATTGTCTTTATCATTGTTTGTGCATTGTTTTTTTTTTATTGATTGTTGTTTGAATGATGGCATTTGCGTTCAATGATGACATTTGGGTTGAATGACTGGGATTCTTTGTGTGTAAAAAAGCCATATGGATTCCGTATGACTCACATGGATTGCTAAACCGTATAGATTTTTTTAATTTCTTTTTTTTTGAAATTTTTTTGAATTTTTTAATTCTAAATATATATTTGTGAATTAGTTGTTAAATTGTTCTGTAGTGTAATTTTATTTTGTAATAGTTAGTGTAATTTTATAATTTTTTTCTAATTTATTTGTTAACTATTGATTTTATTTATAAAAACAAAAAAAAATATTTTAGTTATTACTAAGATTAGATTAGATTGCTAAGACTAAGATTAGATTAGCTAGATTGCTAAAACTAAGATTAGATTGGCCAAAAAATTAATTTAAATTTGTTATAAAAAATATTGAAACAAATATTTTAATTGTATAATAAATTAGTTAGTTATAAAAAATTATTGAAACAAAAATTTGAAATATTTTAAAATTGTTAGTTAGTTTTAAAAGTTTGATGTAACCCAAATTTAAAATATATTAAGATGGTTTAGTTTTAAAAAATGATTGAAATCAAATTTTAAAATATATTAAATTTGTTAGTTATAAAATATATTGAAACTAAAATTGAAAATATAGTAAGAGTGTTAGTTTAAAAAATGATTGAAACCAAATTTTAAAATATATTAAATTTGTTAGTTATAAAAAAATATTGAAACCAAAATTTAAAATATAGTAAGAGTGTTAGTTTTAAAAAAATTATTGAAACCAAATTTTAAAATATATCAAATTTGTTAGTTATAAAAAATATTGAAACCAAAATTTAAAATATAGTAAGATTGTTAGTTTTAAAAAATGATTGAAACCAAATTTTAAAATATATTAAATTTTTTAGTTATAAAAAATATTGAAACAAATATTTAAAAGTGATAATAAATTGTTAGTTTTAAAAAAATGAATAAACCAAAATTTAAAATATTTTAAAATTATTAATTAGTTTTAAAGAATTTTTGAAACCAAAAATTAAAATATATTAAAATTGTTTGTTTTAAAAAATTATTTAAACGAAAATTTAAAAGATTTTAAATTTGTTAGTTTAAAAAAATATCGTGTAGATAATGGTTAAAGCTAGAGATCTCGAACGGGCTTTAGGCCGAGCAATAGGAAAAGCCCTTGGGAGGAGAGAGGCTAGTGACGACGATAACGATGCCCCCAACGGCGAAGACCTACCTCATATACTCGTAAGCAGCGACAACAAGCGTGTGTTGTTTACAACCGCGGAGGATTTAAACGAAGAGCAGCAAGAACCACCTATTGAAGAAAGTGTTACTGATGTTGAGGGTTTTCCAGGTGGACCCCATGACACATTAGTTTTGAGAGATTTTGAAAATCACATTACTCTAAGAGTCTGGAATGGAGAGATATGAAAATCTTAAAAAACATAAAGCACATAGTAACTTATTTTTTTTTTTACATGACCGATATTATTGTTTGTAGGAACATCCTGAGCTGAAGCTATCTTCCCATGGAAGGAAGATGGCTATGTTCGGGAGGCCTACTCCAGAGATTGAAGGCCTTGTGACTGCCAGCGGACTAGGTTCTTTGATCGTATGTTCCCTAGATATGAGCGATAGAGGACTAATGTCTACTTTTGTGTAATGCTGGCATAAGGAAACTAGTAGTTTCCATTTGCCCGTCAGAGAGGTGACTATCACCTTGGATGGCGTGGCGTCGTTGCTACATTTGCCTATCGTAGGGGCGTTCCATAGCTTCGAGCAACTTCATGTCGACGACATTGTCAATACGTTGGTGGAATTACTCGAGGTCAGTGCTACAGAGGCAAAAGCTAAGCCGATTCAATGTCATGGCTGTTATGTTTGACTATCGTGGCAGTGAGACGTATATCAAACGAAAATCAAGGCATGTCACTGGATTGTAGCAACGCGAGCGTATTTGTTGCATTTGCTTGGATGCACATTTTTTGCTAACAAAAGTGCCACACACATGCACATGGTATTCTTGGATGCACTACGTGACTTGACACAGAATGAGACTTACGCTTGGGGCGCTATTGCACTTGTGCATATGTATGATAATTTAAATGAGGCGTCAAGAGCACGACAAGGCAGCTTGCAGGACCTATCACTCTGTTACAGGTTAGTTCACATGTTAATAAAACATTTTTTCATTAGTGTTGGTTATTCTATGTTATCGCTTATTTTAATGAATATGTTTGCAAAATATCTTTAGTGTTGGATCTACAAAAATTTCCCGTCTGTTGGTTCTGCCCTAACTACCGAGGATTATGACAAAAGGAGACCACGTGCAAGCCGATGGATCTCTGGCAAGGCATTACCCGTGTCAACGTATCGTAGGCGTCTAGACAGACTGACCCCTGATGTTGTGTGATGGATTCTGTATGGTGACCACTGTTCATTTAGAGAATTTGAGGTCAACTCCTTGTTTTCTGGACATCTCAGATGGGGTTCCTTAACGATCATTCACTGATCGGAGAGGATTGTATGACAACTTGGGTACATCCAGACTGTTCCGCCACATCCTACTACACCTTCGGCTTCTGTTGAAGAAATGGATGCTAGATGGATGTAGTTCGGTGACTACATTGCACCTGTAGGGTAAATTTGTGTAGTGCCTGACCAGTGTTTGTCAAATTACATAGAGTGGTTCTACATGATTTCACATCCATTTATGACTCTAGCACAGCCAGGGGATCCTCCTAGATTTCCGTCAGTTCAGCAATATGACACATTTGTTGAACCAAATGTGCCTCAGCAACTGGTGGCGGCAGCGGCACTTGAAGAAGTAGACATTGATGTGTATCGTCCTCGACATGTAGTGGTAATATATTTTTTTCGTATTTTGTGTTTGTTGTTTAGTTTTTTATGTTTGCTTTTTTTTTTACTAACAATTTTTATGTTTTTTTTTTCACTTAGATGGTTATGTAGCAATTGGTGATAAATTGGAGAGGCTACTGAACCTGAGGATCCTGACCGAAGGAACAAAAGTTTATACTATTGCTGAAAAATGTTTGAGCATCACAAGAAGCTACATTGACCTACCAACTCTAGGTCACAGATCGAGACGTAGGCGGCGTATGGATGATCATTGAAGTTTTTTTTTGCCTTATATATGTTAATTTTAATTTTTTGGATAATTTATTTATTTGGTACATTTATTTATTGACATTTACATTTGGTTAATTTATAATTTTGGCGTGTTACTTACAGACACGTTTTTAATTATTTTATACAAATTTTTGTTATCTTTTTATCGTTAATGGTCATTAATGTTGATTTGAGGAAAAAAAATTAGTTTGTCCTTAACAAATTACAAATGTATGTTTTTTTGCAACATTTAAACATCATAAATTATTTTAAAACTTGACAACACATTGTGAATTGCATGTATCTGTTTAAAAAAAATGAATAGTACACGTACATACTGACTTAGAAATGACTACTCAGTTATTTTAGTTCTGATAGTAACAATGCATATCTGATGCAACATTAAAGCATGAAACAACATTGTTGTACTTGACAACACATAGGAAGTGGCACATGTTTATTTAAAAAAACACAAGTAGTCTAATTGAACATCTATAAATACCAGAAAAACACTCTCAACAATCACACATTCTCACCCAATCTACCTTTAGAAACCAATTTGTAGTCTCGAAACTATGGCATTTTTGGGAGAAACAAGCAGTCAGACCATTGTCAACTCTAGATTAGCTTTTATTTTTCCAAATGGATCAATTATTCACAATGAATCTGGTGTTTATTTCCAAAGTTCCACTCCAATACCCATTAGAGTACCTAATGATTATGGTTTTGAAACACTAAAAAGCAAAATACACGATACCCTTCAACTAACGAACGATCAATATTTGGATGAAATTTACTACCGACAGTCATTCGTGGATATAGGTAACCAATTTGCCTTTTGGTCTATGCAATTGAAAAATGATGATGATGTTAATACAATGTTAATGTGTAAATATCAATACTCATGTGTTGGCCCTATTGAGTTATTATGCATCATTTGTAGAACACCGGATGATATATTAAACTTACTTCAAGCCACTATGACTCCTACTCATGATGCACTGTTATATTACAACGGGAGGTGGAACATGTCATGCCAAGACGACTTTGTGGGTTACTCATTCACAGGAAAAAATCCAAAAAGATTTAACATTCCTTCAGAATGTAGCATCGATGGACTCAAGGATGTGATCAAGCAAGTTGCACCTCAAGGGATTTCCCCTTATGGTATTCATGAATCACAAACAGTAAAATGAGTATTTTTTCGAAAGCCAGGTCATTTTGAGTATTCAGAAAAAGTAAACTGCAGTAAAATGTGCAAGACAAAGTAAACTGCAGTAAAATAACTGAGATAAAGGAAGAAAGAAATGCAAACTTGATTTATACTTGTTCGGTCACTTCTCGTTCCTCCGCCCAGTCCTCAAGCAACCCACTTGAGATTTTCACTAACTTTGTAAAAAACCTTTTTATAACTTTTGAACACCCAAGGAATTCCTTTCCCTTGTGTTCAAGAAACTCACAATTCAAGAGACAACCAGTCTCTTGATTACAACTTACTTTCTGAGATGAACATAAAGATTTTTCTCCTTTAGAGTGGATAATACTATTTGATGTTCCTGGATGAACTCTCAATAGATTTGCAAGTGTTTGCCCAAGAGTTGTTGAGAGAGCATTAGACAATGAAGTTCTCTTAGAATATCTCTCACTTGCTTTTCGAAGTCAGACACACATATATATAGGCCCTTCATGCCTTTTCAAAATGGTTTGAAGAGTTGTGTCTTTTCAAAAAGTTTTTTCTGAAATTCTTCACTGGTAATCGATTACAGGTGTAATCGATTACACAATTATATTTTGAAGGGTCATGACTTTTCAAATTGAATTTCAAGAGTTTCGTTGCTAGTAATCGATTACTCATCAATGGTAATCGATTACACATTCAAAATTCAAATTTCAAACCCTTTCAAAAAGCTGATTTGCAAACTTGTCTTCTGGTAATCAATTACACTGCCTGGTAATCGATTACCAGAGCCTTGACGTGTTGGAAACAATGTGTTTTGAGGCAAAAGCTGATCTTGAATGAATCTTGAAGCAATGTTTATTTGTTGAAGCAACCTTGTCTTAATCTTGAAGCAATGCTTAACCTTTGAATGTTTGTTGAAGTGATCTTGAAAGCAACCTTGTTTGATTATTCTTTGACATCATCAAAATCATGTATTCATACATTCACAATCTCCCTCCTTTTGATGATGACAGTCATTATCGAGTGAATTCTTCTCAGCATCATCAAAACCTACATTATTCACATTCTCCCCCTTTTTGGTGATGAGAATAATTATCAAGCAAATTCTTTTCGGCATCATCAAAACCTGAAACCTGCATGATTCACATTCTCCTCCTTTTTTATGATGACAATCATCTATAGGTTAGGAGTAAAAATAAAAGAATATATATCTGTATAGTTCACTCCCCCTTGATTTTGCAATAATTGCTTATATGAAATAGTTGAAGATTTCATATATAAAAAAAATTGTCTCATAAATAAAATAAATAAGTCCCCTTACTATCTTATCTTTTATCTATCTCTCCCCATTTGTCAACATCAAAAACAAATAATGACCAGAGAGGAGAATAGCATTAAGAAATTTATAATGAATTTAAAGAATAGAGCATGCCATACCGTTGAAAGTACTATTTCTTGGCCCAAAAGAGAATGTTACCACTTGTTTGAATATATGAGAATCAAATGATATCAAAAGGCCTTAAAACTAACTATTGTGCACCTACAAAAATACATATGCAGTATAAATAATCAAAATATATAATCATAAAAAACAATCATCAAAAGTAATAAATAATCAACATAACTCTCAAAGACAATCATTAAGGACAATCAAAACTCAATCATAAAAATTAATCAATAATCAACATAACTCTCAAAGATAATCATCAAGGACAGTCAAAACTCAATCAAAAACAATCATCAAAGACAATCAAAACTCAATCAAAACCAATCATCAAAAGCAATCATCAAAGACAATCAACATAACTCTCAAACACAATCATCAAAAGCAATCAATCGAAGACATGTGGCCTTTTGGTATCATTTGATACCACTCGTTGGACAAGTGACCTTAATCACATAATTGATGAATACTTAATAAACCATGCATAAAATCATCAATAAGTAAAGCATTTTTTTTATGGAGGTAGAGGGATTCGTACCTATTTTTCCAACTCCAACAATTTTACCTTTGTTTGTTGTCTCCATAGATCACATATTCACTATCTTTGGGAGAAATATGAATAATCTTTGATGCATCTCCCGCCATGTGTTTGGAGCAACCACTATCAATGTGCCAACTCTTCTCCACTTTCAGTATTTCGCCATGAGACCCAGATTTATGATTTTATTTTCTGAATCACTTGAAGAATCCATGTCATTGTCTTCCCAAGTGATATATGCTTTCTTTTCTTTAAAATTTCTCCTTTTGGATTTTTCCATTCTTCCTTTAAGGACAGGACAATCGAATCTGAAGTGCCCAGGTTAATCGCATTCATAGCATTTTGGGGCTAAGGAGAAATCTTCTCCTTTCTTCTTTGGATTGATGTTTGCTTTTCTTTGATTTCTTTTGTTTCTCAGAAACTTATTGAATCTCTTCACAAAAAATCTGAAATCATCATCTTCTTCTATTTCATTCAAGTCCTCTTTGTCACTTTCTTCTTGAATAGAAGATGATGAGGCTTTGAATGCTATTCCTTTCCTCTTTTTATCATTCTCTTCATATTGATGGAGTCTCATAAGTTCTATTTCATGTTCTTGAAGCTTTCCAAAAAGAGTGGCAAGAGACATATTAGTGAGATCTCTTGATTCTGCAATTGCTGTTACTTTTGGTTGTCATTGCCTGCTTAAACATCTCAACACTTTGTTAATGAGATCTTCATTAGGAAATATTTTTCCCAATGATGCAAGATGATTAACTATATAAGTAAATCTCTTATGCATATCTTGTATGGTCTCATATTGATATATTCTAAACAATTCATATTCATGTGCGAGAGTGTTTATTCTAGATCTCTTGACATCAGTTGTGCCTTCATGGGTTACTTGTAATGTATCCCACATTTCTTTTGCATTTTTACAATTTGAGACTCTAAAATATTCATCCATGCCTAATGCAGAAGTGATTATATTTTTGGCCTTTAAAATGTATTAAACCTTTCTTCTTTCAACATCATCCTATTCTTCTCTAGGTTTTTCTATATTTGCATTTCCCACTACCATTGTAGGAATGAAGGGACCAAATTCAATGGCTTCCCATATATTTAAATCTATGGCTTCAATAAAAATCTGCATTCGGGTTTTCCAATAGTGATAACCCTCGCCATTGAAAACAAGAGGCCTATTAATACAATTTCCCTCAGGAAAAGGAAAGTTAGATGATGCCATATCTATTCTTGAAGTTTTTAAACTTTAGACAAGAATCCTGCTCTGACACCACTTGTTGGACAAGTGGCCTCAATAACTTAAGAAGGGGGGCTGAATTAAGTCTCAAAATTTTCCCACTAACAAACTTAAACCCCCTTTAAAATGATAGGCTTAGAATGCAAAAGAAGAAGAAGAAGCAATCAATTTAACAATGTTCTTTTAAATGCGCAAGACAAAGTAAACTGCAATAAAATAACTGAGATAAGGAAAGAGAGAAATGCAATCTTGATTTATACTGGTTCTGCCACTACCTGTGCCTACACCCAGTCCTCAAGCAACCCACTTGATATTTTCACTAACTTTGTAAAAATCCTTTTTACAACTTTTGAACGCCCAAGGAATCCCTTTCCCTTGTGTTCAGGAAACTCACAATTTAAGAGACAACCTGTCTCTTGATTACAACTTACTTTCTGATATGAACAGAAAGATTTCTCTCCTTTAGAGTGAATAGTACAATTTGATGTTCCTGGATGAACTCTCAATAGATTTGCAAGTGTTTTCCCAAGAGTTGTTTGTTGGATCAAGTGGCCTCGGAATAATTAAGAAGGGGGGGTTGAATTAATTATTACTAAACCTTTACTAATTAAAAATCTATCCTTCTTAGGCTTTTACTATGTTGTTAAGAAAATAAAGAATAGAAATAAAAACTTAACCAAAAGTAAAAGCGATTATTAAAGTGCACAGCGGAAATTAAAGAGTGTAGGGAAGAAGAAGACAAACACAAGAGTTTTATACTGGTTCGGCAACAACTCGTGCCTACATCCAATCCCCAAGCGACCTATGGTCCTTGAGATTTCTTTTCAACCTTATAAAAATCCTTTTACAAGCAAAGATCCACAAGGGATGTACCCTCCCTTGTTCTCTTTGAACAACCTAGTGGATGTACCCTCCACTAGAACTGATCCACAAGAGATGTACCATCTCTTGTTCTCAGTCACAACAACCCAAGTAGATGTACCCTCTACTTATACCACAAAGGATGTACCCTCCAATGTGTTAAGACAAAGTTCTCAGGCGGTTAGTCCTTTGAAACTTTGTCAAGGGGGAAACAAAAGAATTCTCAGGCGGTTAGTCCTTTGAAATCTTTTGTTTATGGGAAAGGGAGGAATCAAAAGAAATCTCAGATTGTGTTGTTTTGAATTCTTTGACAAGGGAGAAGGGAGATACAAAAGAATTCAGGCGGTTAGTCCTTCGTTCTTTTGGAAAAGGGAGAAGAGAGACACAAAAAGAATTCAGGCGGTTAGTCCTTGGCGAATTCTTTTTGGCAAAGGGAGAAGGGAATGAAAAAGATGAATAGCACACTTTTGTTTTCAAGGTTTAGAAAACCAGAAAACTTTAGAAAGCTTTTGACAAAGGAAGATGAAGAAGAAATTCAAGAAGATGTTCAAAGAGACTCAAGGATTGTAAAGGATTGAAATCAATGTATTCAATGTATGTAAAATGCAAGTTAAGGTCTTGTTTTTATAGAGTCTTCATGTCTGGTCAAGAAAACCATTAGAAGAGTTATAACTTTTAGAAAAACTTGAAAACCATTGGAAGAGTTACATCTTTTGATTTTTATTCAAAACTTATCACTGGTAATCGATTACTAAATCATTGTAATCGATTACGCAAAGCATTTTTGTGAAAGGATGTGACTCTTCACATTTGAATTTGAATTTCAACGTTCAAACACACTAGTAATCAATTACCAATATATTGTAATCGATTACACCATTTTGAAATTGATTGGAACGTTGTAAATTCAGTTGAAAGCTTTTTGAAAACAAAACTTGCCACTAGTAATCGATTATAGTAAACTGGTAATCGATTACCAAAGAGTAAAAACTCTTTGGTAAAAGCTTTTGTGAAAACTTCATGTGCTACTCAATGTTTTGAAAAACTTTTTTTGTACTTATCTTGATTGAGCCTTTTCTTGATTCTTGAATCTTAAGTCTTGAATCTTGATCTTGATTATTCTTGATTCTTGATTCTTGAAACTTGATTCTTGAATCTTGAAATTAAATTTCTCTTGATTCGTGAAGTGTTCTTGACTCAATCATGAACTCATTCTCTTGGGCTTTTTGTTATCATCAAAACTCCTTGAATCAATCTTGATTCATCATCATGAAGCTTGCTTCTACATTGTTGAGAGAGCATTTGACAATGAAGTTCTCTTAGAATATCTCTCAATTGCTTTTCAAAGTCAGACACACATATATATAGGCCCTTCGTGCCTTTTCAAAATGGTTTGAAGAGTTGTGTCTTTTCAAAAAGCTTTTTCTGAAATTCTTCACTGGTAATCGATTACAGGTGTAATTGATTACACAGTTATATTTTGAAGGGTCCTGACTTTTCAAATGGAATTTCAAGAGTTCTGTTGCTAGTAATCGATTACACATCAATGGTAATCGATTACACATTCAAAATTCAAATTTCAAACCCTTTTAAAAAGCTGATTTGAAAACTTGTCTTCGGGTAATCGATTACACTGTCTGGTAATCGAATACCAGAGCCTTGACATGTTGGAAACAATGTGTTTTGAGGCAAAAGCTGATCTTGAATGAATCTTGAAGCAATGCTAGTTTGTTGAAGCAACCTTGTCTTAATCTTGAAGCAATGTTTAACCTTTGAATGTTTGAAGTGATTTTGAATGCAACCTTGTTTGATTATTCTTTGACATCATCAAAATCATGTATTCATACATTCACAAAAATGATTTGGCCCAATAGAAATTTTAGCTGTTTTTAGTAAACCGGTAATCAAAATGGAAGGCGACATGTCTCGGTTGCAACATGATTCAATGAACAATTAGTATCAGTGAATTGTAGTTTTTGATGCATTTTTTGTTTGTTTCAACTATGTTGTAAGTTAATGTAATGTTTAAATTAGTGTTCATTAGCTAATGAAACCATATGTTTATTATTTTCAAAGTACTTATTTATGTCTTAACTTTTTAAAATAATTAGTGGAAATAAATTATTATTTATAGAAATGTCAACAAAATTATGAATGTGAACAAAATAATAATTTGCACAAACATAATTATGAATGTGAACAAAAATATCATGTTTTGTTGTCGTGAAAGAGAAACAATGATCACATTGTATCGTGAAGCAATGACATCCCATATCTGTAATATTCATCCACTTGTCTATAGTAACCTACATGTAACAAACAACAAATAGTGGTTACTTAAATGTTATTTTAAGAAAAAGTGACATAACAATAAACTTACGCACCATAGATAATCCGTCAACAAGTAGGGAATGCTTTAATTCCTTAAATCTCTCTATGCCACCAAGCAGGTTGATATACTCTTCCGACTAGCTTGTGAGTTCTTTATGCAGATGGTTGTGCACCAATGACCATAATTCTTCACCCATACCCAATAAGACAGCTATTGCATGATAACCACAGTTACCATCCTCTTTGACATCAATAATGTTTTCAATAGAATCTTGGATGCACAGATGAAATTGATCCAACATTGGAATATTTCGTCTCTGTATTGGTTGCTCAGATGATGATGCACTATGTTTCACTGAAGAATTACTATTTTGCACAGAATGTAACGCATTAACTTACTCCCAATAAGATGAATCACATTTTGTTGACTTTTGTTGTTTGGTCAGCAATTTTTTTGGAGCACCTTTGGTCTTCACCTTTTCTGGAGGAGGACACATATAGTTCAGATCAGGATAAGCAATTTCTTGAAGCTTTATCTTTAAATG
This sequence comes from Glycine soja, assembly GCF_004193775.1. NCBI lineage: Eukaryota > Viridiplantae > Streptophyta > Magnoliopsida > Fabales > Fabaceae > Glycine > Glycine soja. The sequence goes on along the minus strand of NC_041019.1, from coordinate 19,036,088 downwards.
TACTTTTCCACAAACATCGAGCTACTCAAATCGTTTCGATATGGTTTCCATCTCCGCAGTTATGGTCACCTCAGCCTCACATAACCCTTGATCTGAAAAATTAAGTCTATGCCAAAAAATGTGGATTGTCTCTAGTGGTATGGAGCCAACAACATATTTAGACAACTCACATGCACATGGAAGACCGTGGGTAGTCCTCATGACACATCCACAACATGAAGGGTTTTTTCCAGCATAAGGTACACGCTCATACTCAGCAGCAATTTCATTTAAAGCATACCTTGATACCATGCCAAGTAGTTTTTTGTACAAGGTAACTTTAAACACATGCCTAACCAAATGCGTACTTGTCTCAAAAGAATGTTTAATTTGGGTGTGTTGAAGTGTCATCATGTTATTCATTGCTTCCCAAACACTGCATATGTCACTATCGGACACTAATTTCGTTCAGGGACAATCATTTGCTAAAGTTTTGATTCTTGCCAGCTGAATTCAGCTGCTTAACACCAGTTGTCGCACAATCCGTAAGGTTTTTCGACATTTTGGAAAGGAATGCGGAAAATACCCAAAAAGGAGGGCAAAATGGTCATTTGGTGACTTTTTCAGGCCTGTAGCTAGCCTAGGCTAGCCTCTGGCTCGACTGGGCCACCAAAAAGCTTAGGACTAAAGTAACCAGCTCGCTTGGGCAAGCTGAGCTCGCCTAGGCGAGCTGCTGTGCAACCTCCACCCCTCATTTCCTATAAATAGGCGTGAGGGGGCTGAGGTAAAGGGTTCAACTTCTTACATTAAGAGCATTTTAGTGAAATTAGTGAGAAGAAGGAGAAAGAAGAAGAAAAAACAAGGTCGAGACGCTTCCGAATCGCGTCCGTGATCGATTCCTACACCGGTCTTCGTTCGTTCTTCGTTCATCGACTGGTTAGTTTTTATTTTGAAACTTTGAATTCACTCTATGCACCCTTAGGGGTCCCTCTTATTGCTTTTCACATCTTCATCTCATTCTTTGGCCATCAGTAATCTCATTTCTTTGTGTAAAGCGATTCCAACTGATCGTTCGTGCCATAATCTCACCTTATCACTGAAATAAAATTTCAACCGATTGTTTGTATCATAATCTCACTTAATCAATGTAAAATAAAGTTTCAACCAATCATTCATGCTGTAACCTCGGTTTATCAATGTAAAATAAAGTTTCAATCGGTCATTTACTTTGCAAGTCATCTTTTAATGAGTTTGAAAGTAAATAAGTGAAACCAAAGTTAAAATCAACACGTAAACAAGCTTTTATCCACAAAAATTGCTTGAATCCGTTCAAAGGTCCAACGCCTCAATGGTCTCTTTTACTTTTATCAGTTAAAATGAACCTTTCAAAAGTTTAAAATCAATCCTACGCGTAACTTTCTTGCTTTTAAGAACTACGTAGGTTTGAGTTCTTCATCGCGCTTGAGGATACGTAGGAGCAAGAGCCACGCTCTTGTCGATCCCAAAAGATAAAAAACATAAAAAAGGGGAAAATAAATAAATATTGAAGTCATGATTTTGCACATTTTGATTAAAGGTTGTCGTCCCTTGTGACGGACACGTGGGGTGCTAATACCTTCCCCGCACGTAAACGACTCTCGAACCCTTATTCTTAAAATTCGTAGACCACTTTTTGGTTTTTTTAATGTTTTCCTCAAATAAATGTTGGTGGCGACTCCCTCACGTTTTCCTTTCTTGGAAGATGCACCCTCGAGTCTCGCTCGCCCCCCCCCCCTTCGTCGAAGGGTAGGTTGCGACAGTTGGCGACTTCACTGGGGACTTCTTTTAGAGATTTAAGCCATTTAATCTGTGTGCATATTTATTATGACTTCCTCTTTGTGTTGTTTCCCTTTCTTTCTTTTATGTTCTTGTATTCATATAACTCTTTGGATGTTTTTGTATTTGGTGTATCTGTTTCTTTATCATATGCATGTTTATAAATATTTGTTCATGCACACAAGGCACCTATACTTTTGCACACACAGTCAGTTATTAGGGCCCTATACCCGGGTCTATGGGAACATAGGAAGTGGAGGTTGATCTATAGTCATGCTAAGTCTCTGACTCGCTTGATGACAGTGAAACCTCATCTAGAGTTTTTCTCTTTGATGATATGTTGTCGCTGGTAGTCCCTACCGCCACAATGTTTGATATCAAAGAGGATGGTATCTCTAGAAACCTTTGAAAGTTATGTGCAACCACCGAGGGAAAAGCCTCGGGATCATGCTCTAGGTGACTTTGAACCATACCCCATGTTCATCGTTGAGGGTCCGGTGTGTAGTGGTATGCCTCAACCCAATGCCGCGGGGGCCCCTCAACAACGCCTGCTACAACCTCTACACTTCTCCGTGGGGAGGTTGCCTCAGACCGTGGAAGGAAGGGAGAAATTGGATCTCATCGAGGAGAGGCTAAGGGCCATCGAAGGGATTGGTGATTACCCGTCCGCTGACATGGCGGAGTTGTGTTTGGTGCTTGAAGTCATCATCCCCCCAAAGTTTAAGGTGCCATATTTCGATAAGTACAAGGGGGCTGCTTGCCCCAAGAACCACCTAAAAATGTACTATCAGAAGATGGGGGCGTACTCTAGAGACGAGAAGCTCTTATTGCATTTCTTCTAAGAGAGCTTGGCCGGGGCGGCGGTCACCTGGTATACAAATTGGGAAGCTTCCCGGATCCGCTCTTGGAAGGACTTAATAGCTGCCTTCATTAGGCAGTATTAGTATAACACTGACATGGCTCTTGATAGAACCCAGTTACAAAATATGAGCAAGAGGGAGCATGAGTCCTTTAAAGAGTATGCCCAAAGGTGGAGGGACCTGGTAGCACAAGTGGCAGCCCCCATGATGGAAAGAGAAATGATAACTATGATAGTGGACACGCTGCCAGTGTTCTACTATGAGAATATGGTGGGTTACATGTCATCTAGCTTTGCAGATTTGGTATTTGCGGGCGAGAGGATCGAGGTAGGCTTGAGAAGGGGAAAGTTTGATTATGCCACTCCTGCCAGCACGAGCAATAGGAGATTCGGAGCAAGTGGGGCCAAGAAGAAGGAAGGAGATACCCACACTGTGACTTCAATTCCTACTTGTCCTAAATCCCAACAAACCCCTCACAACACTTACCAATATTCCCCACACCAACCAAGCTTTTTGGCCCACATCGGAAACCCTTCTAATCTGATGCCCATCCAGCAAAGAGTGCCCGCTCAACCACAAAGGCCTCCCACTCAAAACTCGGCTCCCACACAATCTCGCCCCGCCGGCAACTCTAATCCAAGCACAAGCGCCAATCTGGGAAGGAATTTTCCAGTAAAGAAGCTTGTGGAATTCACCCCGATCCCGATGCCATATGCCGACTTGCTACCATCCTTGATCACCAACCAAATGGTGGTGGTGAACCCCGGGAAGATCTACCAATCTCCCTTCCCTCAATGGTACAAACCTAACGTAACTTGTGCTTATCATTGAGGTGTCCTGGGACATTCAATAGAACAATGTGTGGCCTTCAAACACAAGGTCCAAAGTTTGATTACCGAAGGGTGGCTGACCTTTCAAGAGGACAACCCAAATGTAAGGACAAATCCTCTTGCCAGTCATGGGGGATCGGCGGTTAATGCGGTGGAGGAATGTGGACCTCGGGGGCTGAAGCGGATGGAAGATGTGTTAGCCTCTAGGAGATTCATATTGGACGCGTTGTGCGAAGCGGGCATGATCTGCCTTGACGGGTCAAGGGAGATGCTTGTTTGATACATCCAGGAGAGTCACACGATGTAGAGACATGCTCGGTGGTGGAGGACCTGCTACAGGGGTTGATGGACAAAGGCCTGATTGAGGTTTGTGGCGCGAGAAAGGAGGGAGGAGATGTGTGCATGCAATCGGCTGATAGTAGCCCGAGCAAACCCAAGCTATAGGTGATCCACTTCACCAGGGATGTTGCCATGCTCAAGCCCCAAGGCTATTCCAATTAAGAAAGCTGCGTCGTTCCCCTACAAAAGTGACAAGGCGGTGCCATGGAGGTACACCACACAAGGGCCCAACGGAAGGGAGGACGCGTCTGTCGTGTGTGCTAAGGATGATCTATCCTCCGCCAAGGTCACCAACATCTCTGACATAAGCGGCATGACCCATAGCGGGCAAATCTTCATGGCACCCAAGCCACCGATGCGGTCCAAGGATCTGAAGGGAAAGACGAAAGCGAGCATGGAAGATAGCGTCAAGGAGAGCCCGATTCTGGATGAAGAGGTCCCCGTCGAAAGGTTTGCTAAGGAAGAAGAGGACTTCAGAAAAAGGAATATCCGTTGAAGAAGCAATTGAGTTCCTGTGAGTCATCCAGCAAAGCGAGTTCAAGGTAATTGAACAACTCAATAAAACCCCAGCTAGGATCTCCCTATTGGGACTACTCATGAACTCTGAGCCTCATCGGGCGCTATTGGTCAAGATTCTAAACGTAGCCCAAGACATATCTATGGAAGGTTTCAGGGGCATAATCAACAATATCACGGCCAATAATTACCTCACATTTGTCGATGAGGAAATACCCGTCAAGGGTCGGGGGCACAACAGAGCCTTGCATGTATCCGTCAAATGTTTGAACCACATTGTGGCCAAAGTACTTATTGAGAATGGCTTTTCTCTCAATGTTATGCCCAAAGCTACTTTGGACAAGTTTCCTTTTAATGTCTCACACCTAAGGCCAAGCTCCATGGTGGTGTGGGCTTTCGATGGCAGACGCTGGGACATAAGGGGGGAGATCGATCTCCCAATTCAAATTGGACCACACATATGCCAAATTACTTTCCAAGTGATGGACATAAGTCCTGCCTATAGCTACTTACTAGGCCAGCCTTGGATTCATTCAGTGGGGGTGGTCCCTTCAACGCTACACCAAAAGCTGAAATTTGTGGTGGAAGGGCAGTTAATCATAGTCTCGGGAGAAGAAGACATTCTTGTGAGTTGTCCTTCTTCTACGCCTTTTGTGGAAGCCGCAGAAGAGTCCTTGGAAACGTCCTTTTAAGCCTTGGAAGTAGTAAGCAACACTTATGTGGAGTCTTCCCTGGTACAATCACGCTCATCTGGGGCCGCATTGATGGTAGCTCGGGTGATGTTAGGACATGGGTACGAGCCTAGAATGGGTTTGGGCCGGAACGATGATGGCGTGGCAAGTTTGGTAGAGTTCATAGGGAACTGTGGAAGGTTTGGACTGGGATATGAGCCAACGCGCCCTGACGTGAGGAGGAGTGCCCTAGAAAGGAGGGAAGAAATTGATGCATAAAGAAATTGAGGTCTACGTGGATGATATGATTGCCAAGTCAAAGATCAAGGAGGAACACCTCGTCAACTTATGGAAGTTGTTCAATAGGTTGCATAAGTACCGATTAAGGTTGAATCTCGCGAAATGCACTTTCGGACTCAAGTCGAGAAAGTTGCTTGGTTTTATTATAAGCCAGAAAAGGATAGAGGTGGACCCGAACAAGGTAAAAGCCATCCTCGAAATGCCTAAGTTGCGCACTGAGAAGCAGGTCTGAGGTTTCCTAGAGCGTCTGAACTACATAGCAAGGTTCATATCTTAGTTAACCGCCACTTGTGAGCCTCTTTTTAAGCTTTTGCATAAGAACCAGTCTGTCCAATGGGACGACGACTGCCAAGTGGTGTTCGGAAGGATCAAGCGATGCCTCATGAATCCTCCTGTGCTTGTGCCACCGGTGCCCGAAATACCTCTTATTTTATATATGATCGTGTTGGATGAGTTGATGGGGTATATGTTGGGGCAGCGTAACGAGTTCGGAAAGATGGAACGAGTCGTCTATTACTTAAGCAAGAAGTTCACAACATGTGAAATGAACTACTCTTTGCTCGAAAGGACATGTTATGCCCTGGGGTGGGCAGCCCACCGTCTAAGGCAGTACAAGCTGAGCTACACCACTTGGTTGGTGTCCAAAATGGACCCAATCAAGTACATATTTGAAAAGTCTGCTCTCACTGGATGGATCGCTCCGTGGCAGGTTCTGCTGTCAAAATTCGACATTGTTTATGTCACTCAAAAGGCGATAAAGGGAAGCGCCTTAGCAGATTACCTGGCTCAACAGCCATCAACGACTACCAGCCTATGCATCCAGAATTCCCGAATGAGGACATCATGACCTTGTTAGAGGAGGAGGCAGAGGATGAGGATAGGGACAAATGGATTGTGTGGTTCGACAACACATCCAACACATTAGGCCATGGAGTTGGGGCGATTTTGGTTACCCCCGACGAGCAGTGTATACCCTTCACAACTAGGTTTGGCTTTGACTGCACGAACAACATGGCTGAGTATGAGGCATGCGCCCTTGGAATCCAAGCGGCAATTGACTTCAAGGTCAAGTTTCTCAAGGTATATGAGGACTCAGCCTTTGTAATCCACCAGTTGATGGGAGAATGGGAGACCAAGGATCATAAGTTGATACCCTACCAGGTCTACATCCGGAAACTAATAAAGTACTTCGATGACGTATCCTTTGACCATATCCCTAGAGAGGAGAATCAGATGGTCGATGCCCTTACCACTTTGGCGTCCATGTTCCAATTGACCCCGCATGGGGATTTGCCGTATATCGAATTCAGATGTCGCGGTAAGCCTGCACATTGTTGCTTGATAGAAGAGGAGCAAGATGCTAAACCTTGGTACTTCGATATCAAGCGGTATATCAAAGACAAGGAATACCCACAAGAGGCTTCTGACAACGACAAGAGAATGTTGCGAAGGTTGGCGGCCGGCTTCATCCTGAGTGGGAATATCCTATACAAGAGGAACCATGATATGATTTTTCTCTGATGTGTGGATGCCAAGGTGGCTGAGCAAATGCTAGTGGAAGTGCATGAGGGATCCTTTGGAACACATGCCAATGGACATGCTATGGCCCAAAAGATTCTAAGGGCGGGGTATTACTGGCTCACTATGGAAAATGATTGTTGTATCCATGTGAGGAAGTGCCACAAGTGCCAGGCCTTCGCTGATAACGTCAATGCTCCACCCATGCCTTTGAACGTCTTGGCACCACCGTGGCCGCTCTCTATGTGGGGTATAAACGTGATTGGAGCTATCGAGCCCAAAGCTTCGAATGGGCATCGCTTCATTTTGGTCGCCATTGACTGCTTCACCAAATGGGTTGAAGCGGCTTTGTACGCTAGCGTGACTAGGAGTGTGGTGGTTAGGTTCATCAAGAACAAGATAATTTACTGGTATGGTTTGCCTAGGAAGATTATCACTAATAACGCCACCAATCTGAACAATGAAATGATGAAGGAAATGAGTGAGGATTTCCAGATCCAACACCATAACTCTATGCCTTACAGGCCCAAGATGAATGGGGCAGTTGAGGCTGCTAATAAGAACATCAAGAAAATAGTTCAGAAGATGATTGTCTCATACAAGGATTGGCACAAGATGCTCCCTTTTGCGTTGCATGGTTATCGAACCTCGATACGCACATCAACTGGGGCAACCCTGTTCTCTTTGGTTTACGGGATGTAGGTTGTGCTTCCGTTTGAAGTAGAAGTCCCTTCTTTGAGAATTCTAGCTGAGTAAGGATTAGAGGAATCAGAATGGGCCCAAACTCGCTTTGATCAGTTGAATCTTATAGAATGTAAGAGATTGGCCGCCATGAGCCATTGACGATTGTATCAAAGTCGAGTGAAGAACGCTTTTGATAAGAAGGTACACCCATGCAAGTTCAGCGAAGGGGATCTTGTCTTGAAGAAAGTATCCTAAGCTCAAAAAGACCATAGGGGAAAATGGGCTCCGAATTATGAAGGACCTTTTGTTGTGAAGAAGGCATTTTTGGGAGGGGCATTGTTGCTTGCCAGCATGGACGACGAAGAATTGCCTTCGCCTGTGAATTCCGATATCATCAAACGATATTATGCATAAAGCCTGGGGCAGCTAGAAGGTTCAATACATGGTTGTTCTCTAAGGACTCATTGGGATCTCCAAGGTCTTAAAATCCTTTGTAAACCATGATCACAATGTTAATAAATATCGGATTGATGATTTGCATCTTAAACTTCCTGTGTTGTGTCTTTTACTTATTAAGAACATACACTTTCGATCTTACCCACTGAATCCAGAGCCATTTGACCCAATTAATGGGGTGACGTAAGCGTTTAAGTAAAATTGAACACGATAACACCTATTTAATTGTTGCACTTAAACATCCAAATCATAAGCATGCATGCATTTGCATATTGTCGTCCTACGAATCGGAGGATGAATAAAGAGTCATTTTGAGTGATGGTCAATACCATACCAAAACTGAGGCAAGGGTGAGCGAAAGGTAATATAGGTATTTTGTGGTGTTGTTTCACATTTTCTGCATGATGCCATTCCATTTGTTCAAAGCTCAGGGGTCAGGTGCAGATGAATGAGACCTTCTATCGGTACACTATGCACCAGCAGAGCCAGGACACTAGTCCTTTCCCGTGGCCTACCCCCGAGTAGTTCAGGGCCACAGTTGCATGGCCTGGAGATTAGCCCAATTTTGAGACAGGGGCAAGACCCGTAGGGGCCCCTGGGGACGACGATGGAGCTCAGGAGGATGAGGATATGGCTGATGTGCTGGATTTCTTCACTTGAGGAGGCAGAGTTGCACGACTATGATCGCCTGAAAAATTGTGATTTTGTCTTATTTTTATGTTATCGCTTTCAGTTTTTGTTATCTCATTGTGATAGACCTGAACTTGATGTTATCACTTTCAGTTTTTGTTATCTCATGATGATAGACCTAGACTCTATGTTATTGCTTTCAGTTTTTGCTATCTCATGATGATAGACCTAGACTTTATGTTATTGCTTTCAGTTTTTGTTATCTCATTGTGATAGACCTGGACTTGATGTTATCGCTTTCAATTTGTGTTATCTCATTGTGATTAACTTTACCGCTCCTAGCGTATTGTCATACTATTACATTGTGATGGTTTGTTTGAATAAAAAAAATAACTAAGCAAAAACAGGGTCTTGTGTATTTGGTTTCTTTTCATTAACACGCCTTTTGTTCCTTTGATAAAATATAATCTCGGGTAACAATTTTGCCTAGGTTACAAACTCTTTTTCTATGAAAAAAAAAACTAAGAAAAAAAAAACTAAAAAAGCCAACACGCTTTTGAAAAAGAACGACCGCCAGTTTTCTTTGGAAAATTCACGGATCAAAACACAAAAAGGTTTTTGAAAAAAAAAAAAAGAAATGTGCACCTAAAGGGTGAACGCCATGGAAGATTTTCCCGAAATGCCTAAATGGACTCGGATGTGTGCGTGACTTGATAAAGGAGCAATTTTCGAAAACACTGGTTTGATTGAATGGGGAGACAAACCCTGCACCTTAGTGTTTGCATGGCCACAAAAGCCTTGTGTTTGAGTGTCCACATGGATGTGTGCAATGATTTATTTTGCATGAATTTCTAATTGTCATAATATGCGTTTCATGGAAATGATTGGGGCATTCCCTTATTCCTGAACCATTTGCCAAACAGATATCCGACATAAATCATGTCCCGCCATTTATAGGCCTTTTGAGCCAAGCATCGATTTTTGGCCATACCCTTGACCTAGGATGGAAATTTCCAACCTTACCCTAAAAAAACAAAGGAGAAAGGAGAACTGGAAGATTTTTCAAGAGAAGCTTCTCTTACCTTGGGTTATAGATGTGCATAAAAAAAAAGAAGTAAAAGAAAAGAAAGAAAAGAAAAAGAAAAAAATCAATCAATCAAAGATTGAAGAAAGGAAAAAAAAAAAAAAGAAGAAAAGGGGGTTCTTTGGACTAGACAATATCCAAACAATATGCAGAATTTCCAAAAGACAAAAAATATAAAAGAAAAGCAATGGTAACTTGGTTGGGCCCTGAGGGTGTAAAAGCAATCACCTGCTTCAGTTACAAACGGAATCTGTGTCATCTCTTGTCCCATGTCAAACAAAAAAAAAGAAACAAAAAGGGAAAGGCCATAATATCCAAAGCCAAATTCCCTACCAAAATCCCACCTCATAAAGCCCTATTGATTCATGATGATTGCGTATCTTATCTTTGATTTGATGGGAAATGACTTGCAAAGTCAATCTATGACATATCAATGGTCTGGAATTAGGATGAAACACTTGCCTGTGTGAGATTTTATACACCTTGAGCAGTTTTCCCCTATTCGATTGGGCCCAGTGTTTCTTCTAATGCTCCTTTAGAAACAAAACGCTAATATCTAAATCTCATTTTTGGTTATGAGAAATTCTATCTGCATGCTTTCATCCCCCAGTAGTCACATTGTTTTTCTTCAAAGATATGTGTTGTTCTGATCGGTTTGGAGGTTTGTTTCTTTACTAAGCGTGTTTGCATTTTAGTGAAAAGATTTCAAAGACTATCAGAGTCTTTTGTCGTGCAAAGACAATCAAGGTCATCTGTCCTTTTACTTTTCAAAGACTATCAGAGTCTTTTATCGTGCAGAGATTATCAAGGTCATATGCCCTTTTACTTTTCAAAGACTATCATAGTCTTTTGTCGTGCAGAGATTATCAATGTCATCTGCCCTTTACCTTTCAAAGACTGTCAGAGTCTTTTGCCTCTGAGACTACCAAGTTTGTTGGCTTGTAGAGACGATTGAGGTCATCTGCCCCTTTACATTTCAAAGATTTCAATGTCCTTTGTCAAGACTATTACAGTCTTCTTTACATTTTCAAGACTATCAAAGTCTGTTGTCATGTAAAGACAATCAAGGTCATCTTCTCTTCTTTACATTTTCAAGACTATCAAAGTCTCTTGTCATGCAGAGACAATCAAGGTCATCTGCTTTTCTTTACATTTTTAGGACTATCAAAGTCTGTTTTCATGTAGAGACAATCAAGGTCATCTACTTTATTTACATTTTCGAGACTATCAAGGTCTTGAGTCTTGCAGAGACAATCAAGGTCATCTACTTCTTTACATTTTAAAGACTTCAATGTCTTTCGTCAAGACTATTATAGTCTTCTTTACATTTCCAAGACTATCAGAGTCTTTTGTTTCGAGACTATCACAATCTTCTTTACTTTTCCAAGACTGTCAAAGTTTGTTGCCTTACGGAGACTATCAATGTCTTTCGCTCTTTACATTTTCAAAGACCCTCAGAGTCTTTTGTTTCAAAGACTATCAGAGTCTTCTGTCAAGACTTCAATGTCTCCTTTACTTTTCAAGACTTCAAGGTCTTTTGTTTGATGTACCTAATGCCCTTTACATTCCTTCTTTTGACAGGTTTCACATGCTTGGGTTCCGCTAATGGCTGGTCGGATGGCGAGATCGCTAGGATGAAATTAGTGTCCTTATCTTAACTTACCTTTTCATTTTCAACGAAAAGATAAGTAAAGAGAGACAACTGTTAGCCCCTAATTTCGTCCGGGGACGATCATTTGCTAAAGTTTTGATTCTTGCCAGCCGAATTGAGCTGCTTAACACTAGTTGTCGCCCAATCCGTAAGATTTTTCGACATTTCGAAAAGGAATGCGGAAAATACCAAAAAGGGAGGGCAAAATGGTCATTTGGTGACTTTTTCATGCCCCTGGCTCGCCCAAGCTAGCCTCTGGCTCGCCCAAGCTAGCCTCTGGCTCGCCTAGGCCACCAGAAAGCTTAGGGCTGAAGTAACCAGCTCGCCTGGGCAACCTGAGCTCGCCTAGGCGAGCTGTTGTGCAACCTCCACCCTTCATTTCCTATAAATAGGTGTGAGGGGGCTGAGGTAAAGGGTTCAACTTCTTACATTAAGAGCATTTTAGTGAAATTAGTGAGAAGAAGGAGAAAGAATAAGAAAAAACGAGGCCGAGACGCTTCCGAATCGCATCCGTGAGTGATTCCTACACTGTTCTTCATCCGTCAATCGGTTAGTTTTTATTTTGAAACTTTGAATTCACTCTATGCACCCTTAGAGGTCCCTCTTGTTGCTTTTCACATCTTCATCTCATGTTTCTACAATCAGTAATCTCATTTCTTTGTGTAAAGCGATTTCAACCGATCGTTCGTGTCATAATCTCACCTTATCACTGTAAAATAAAATTTCAACCGATCGTTTGTATCGTAATCTCACTTAATCAATGTAAAATAAAGTTTCAACCGATTGTTCGTGCCGTAACCTTGGTTTATCAATGTAAAATAAAGTTTCAATCGGTCATTTACTTTGCAAGTCTTCTTTTAATGATTTTGAAAGTAAATAACTGAAACCAAAGTTAAAATCAACACATAAACAAGCTTTTATCCACAAAAATTGCTTGAATCCGTTCAAAGGTTCAACGTCTCAACGGTCTCTTTTACTTTTATCAATTAAAATGAACCTTTCAAAAGTTTAAAATCAATCCTATGCGTAACTTTATTGCTTTTAAGAACTACGTAGGTCTAAGTTCCTCATCGCACTTGAGGATACATAGGAGCAAGAGCCACGCTCTTGTCGACCCCAAAAGATAAAAAACATTAAAAAGGGACAAATAAATAAATATTGAAGTCATGATTTTGCACATTTTGATTAAAGGCTATCGTCCCTTGTGACGGACGCGTGGGGTGCTAATACCTTCCCCGCACGTAAACGACTCCCGAACCCTTATTCTTAAAATTCGTAGACCCCTTTTTTGTTTTTCTAACGTTTTCCTTAAATGAACGTTGGTGGCGACTCCCTCGTGTTTTCCTTTCTTGGAAGACCCACCCTCGAGTCTCGCTCGCCCCCCTTGAAGGGTAGGTTGTGATAGTCACCAAGGCTGTTTTTTAGAAGTCTCTTTAATGACCAATGAGCACTCTCAACCCTACAAATGAAATATACAACAACGTATAAACAAACGCAACATTTTAAATTAGGTCAACACTTAAACAAATCAACACAAACAAAAAACAATATTCATACCTGTTAGTAGTTGTGTGGAATCACCCATGTTTGGCATACATAGTCCACAAACATAGGTCATAGAGAGCAAGTCATTTCAAAGTTTTTAAGGTACTCATTGAAATAACTCTCACATAGACAGTCAACCAAACTCCCCAAAGCCTCCATCACATAATCCCATGCATTCTTTTGAGCAACCAAGGTTTTGCACTTTGCCTTCACATTCTTGTCAATGTGAAACCGACACAACAAGTTCGTAACATCCGAGAATACAATTTTCATTGTATTCATCAAAGACAAATCTCTGTCGGTAACAATAATCTCAGGGAGTGCATCAACTTTCATGAAAAGACCCAAAAATCATTGTAGAACCCAAACAACATTATTTAGACGTTCTCCTTCAAAATAAGAAAAAGTGAAGAATGTCATTCACATTGGTGTAACACCAACAATATCAAGCAACGACAGCTTGTATCTATTTGTTTCATAGGTACTGTTAATCAAAAAAACCAAATTACAAGAATTGGTTAATTTGACTGCATCAGGATGACTCTAGAACAAATCACGTACAACATTTTCATCCTTCATCCTATGTCAGTGAATATATTGATCTCGGTCAAGCAACATCATGAGCTGTTGCATTTCAGTGTTACTCCCTCTTATGGAAGAACGGTAAGCATTTTTGACATTGTAAGTTTGTTTGATTGTTGTATAACTGTTGGCATTGTACTCCTTCAACGTCAAAAGAATATTTCTTGGCTTCACGATGGACTTCGTTATATCAGCAACAACAATCTTCTCATCTTTAGTCAGTTAACCCGCATATGGATGCCCAACAAATGACTTTACCATTTCATGATTGTGAGTCCCACAAATTAACTTCACCATCCATCCTTCTCCTCCCAAAATTGCCTTTGCACGTAACTTAAACGGGCATTCACATTTTCTACTGCTAATGCATGTTCTAACCAAATCATTCTTTTTAGGCCTATACTCACCACTCCTTTCACAAGCTATTAACAGAAATGAGGCTCTTCCTCTAACACCAATATTTGTGTCTGACCTCATTATCACGGCAACAAATCCAATTTCATGAACCACCGATCGAGCCCAACGCAAAACTTTATCACGGGTAGCAAACAACTATAACACAATTCAAAGAAGGTCTGAGATCAATGAACATTTATATAATATAATTATTGTACCAACAACAAATTAGATAAATACCTGAGAAGTATTAAAGGCATCAAAGCAATCAGCGTGTTCTATTTTCACGCCAGCATCTTTCTCATTTTCAATACATATCAACTTCTTCAAACATGATACTATTATACATCCATTATTCTTAGTCCATCTTAATAAAACATTTAACAAATTCAATGATAAAAAACAATTTAAAAAAATTATACAATCACCTCATTTTTTATCGACACAAATATAGCTCTGTACAAAATTAAAAAAATGTATTGTACATCATATAGTCACAGAATACATTTTCACTACATATCTTCATTAAAATATTCAACTATAACAAATAAAAAATCATATTATAATTAAATAAATGACTAATAAATATCATATAAATTCTAATAAATACATCATTCAATAAAATATCAAATTTATTTAATTATCAATTGATGTAATAAACATCTAAATACATCATTTACTTAAATATCATATTTGTTTAATTTTCAATCACTGTAATAAACATCTAAATACATCATTCAATTAAATACCAAATTTTTTCAACTATTAATCACTCTAATAAACATCTAAATACAACATTCAGTTAAATATCAAAATTATTTAATTATCAACTTTAGTAAATTATTTTCAATTAATTACTAAATTAATTTTTTTGCAATCTAATGTTAGCTTTAGCAATTTTTAAAATTTTATATATATTATCATTTTTTTTACCAATCTAATTACTAAATTAAATTTTTTTTTGTTTTATACCACTATAAAATAATATCACCAAATCAATATTTATAAAATTTCTAAAACTATTACAAAAAAAACTTACACTACAAAAAAAATTAAATAAATAAATCAGAAAATTATATTTACAATTTTAAAAAAACCTATAGATTAGCAATCCATATGAACCACAATCTGTATGGTCATACGGATTATTTGGCTCATACAGATTGTTAATCTGTTTGAACCATACGTATTGTCAATCCATATGTATTTATTAAAAAGAAATACGCATCTCTTCTACTCTAGTGACGAAAAACCACCAAACTTCACCGTATATTCATGATCAACGCACGTATATAATCGGATACAAAAAAAGTTTAAAAAAAGAGGCTAACGGAAGATAATGGAAGCAAATTACACTAAGGAAGTGAGATTTTATGAAAAAAATAGGCATTACAAAAATGAAAAAACGTAACCTATTATTTATAACGAAAAATACCCTTATAAGTATTTTCGACATTTTGATAAACTGTTGGGTTTTCCACAAAAATGCTGGGTGCCCCAAGCAGTTGCCAAAATTCGGGGCTTATCTTGGAACCCAAGGCCCAATCATCCGACACGACAACAACACCCTAAATCTTAACAACATTTCAGTCTCTCACCGTCCTCCCACTTTGCCTCTTTCTCTCCGTGTGGCCGTTCAGTGACACCGAGTGTAAAGAAGAGGAGAGAAACCGAGAAAGAAGAAGAAAACTAGGGTTTTGCAATTGCTGCAATGGCGCATCAAGGAGAACCGGCGAAGCTGCGGTGGGGTGAGCTCGAGGAGGACGACGGCGAGGATCTGGACTTCCTCCTGCCGCCGCGGCAGGTGATAGGCCCCGACGAGAACGGGATAAAGAAGGTGATCGAGTACAAGTTCGACGAGGACGGGAACAAGGTGAAGATCACCACCACCACGCGCACGCGCAAGCTCGCCAACGCGCGTCTCAGCAAACGCGCCGTCGAGCGCCGCTCCTGGCCCAAGTTCGGCGACGCCGTCCACGAAGACGTTGGTGCCCGCCTCACCATGGTCTCCACCGAAGAGATCCTACTCGAACGCCCCAAGCCTCTTGGTTTTCCCTCCCTCCCTCTCTCTCTCTCTCTCTTTCATTCGTTTTTAGTTTTTTCGAATATTACTAGGCTTTGTTTCATAATTGGTTGTTAAAAGGCGTTTTCTTGTTTGATTGATTTATTGTGTTTTCTGTGCCTGTGGATTGTGATAATAATGTCTGATGGATACGATTTACTTTTGGTGTTGGAAAAATACATAAACTGAATGGTTTCATTTTGCTTATGAATCTGGGGAACATTCAGAATTTAGAAATATATGATATGGTACTGTTTGTTGCATTGTTTTTGGCCTTTCATTTTGGTGTTGTGATACCGATGTTTGCGTGAATTTGCTTTGATTTGGAGAATAAGGGTGTGTTTGATTTCCATATTTTCAAAAAATGTTTTTAGTTTTTTAAATGCAACTAAACAAGGTTGCTCAGACAACTGGTGGAGGGTGGTGTAAGACACGGAATGTTGAACAAGATGAAAACAGAAAAAGATGAAAAAATATCTCTGTTTTTTTTAATGTTTGTTTTGGAAACAACATTATAGATTTTTGAATTAGAAATTGATTTTTGAGTAGTATGCAATTGTTTTAAAAATGAAAAAGACCCCAATCTCTTAGTTAACACCAAGAGAGGGGAAGAGAGAGAATTGTATTGGTATAATAAGTGTTATGTGATAGAAAGAGAGAGGTTCAGATAGAGAGAAATAATAAGTGTTAATGGAGTATGTGATACGTAAAGGTGTCCTAAATTACTGTATTTTTTTAAAAAATTAACTCTCTGGTTAAGCATTAAAGTCAAGATTTAAACTTGAGGTCAATTTATATAGTATAGGTACCAAGTGGTCTATCATCAGTATATAATAGCTCTAAGATTCTGTGATTGTTAATAGGTGCCAAGTCAGAGGAGCCAAAGAATGCTGGAGACCCATTGGCTCAATTTCAGAAAGGTGCTGTTCTTATGGTCTGTAGGACTTGTGGGAAGAAGGGTGATCACTGGACCTCAAGGTGTCCATACAAGGATCTTGCCCCGCCATCTGAGGGATTCGTCGATAAACCTGCGGCGGCAGACACTGTGGCAGCCACTGCTGGTGCAACCAAGGGAGCATATGTGCCTCCTGGTATGAGGGCAGGTGCTGAGAGGACTACTGGATCTGATATGCGGCGCAGGAATGATGAGAATTCTGTGAGGGTAACTAACCTCTCTGAGGACACGAGAGAGCCTGATTTGCTGGAGCTGTTCCGTCCTTTCGGTCCTGTCAGCAGAGTCTATGTTGCCATTGATCAGAAGACTGGCATGAGCAGAGGGTTTGGCTTTGTTAACTTTGTCAACAGGGAAGATGCACAAAGAGCTATTAACAAACTCAATGGGTATGGCTATGACAATCTCATCCTTAGAGTTGAATGGGCAACCCCAAGGGCAAATTAAATGTTGAATGTTTTTGCCTCTTTCTTTAAAACGGTATTTTGAAGGTCTTTCTATTTTTGTAGTCTGAGTCCTGTACTATCTGTTTCCTTTGAGATGATTTATTATTTAAAAGTATACATTCATTCTAGATCTCATGTTGGTCATTGATAATCAGGTATCATCTCACCTATAAAGTATCACATTTTGGAAGTGAAAATGGTTGATATTTCTTAGCCTACAGGAGTTATGGTTTATCATTTTTCTTCTTCCTAAGCATGCTGTGTCTCCTCTGTATCTTTTTTTTTTTGGAGTAAATACATTTCCTTTCTGTGTCATATGATAGTATTATTAGGACCTGTTTGTTTCTCTTTCCAATTTTTTTATTTTAAAAATTGTTTTATAAAATAATTTTTTGAAACTGTTTCTGAGAATAAAATTAAAGAAAAAATCTGTTTGATATTTTTTTTATACTGTTATGGAAATGGAAAAAAAAAGTTGTTTGTTTACTTTGTTTTCAGAACATATTTTAAAAACTAAATAGTAAAAAACTTGTTTGATTGTATTAATACTTTTATGCATATCATTTAAAATAATTATATTGTAGAAAACTAAAAATTGTAATTATATTTTACTGTATTATAAAAACTTAAATGTCATTTAATATAAGAATTATTTATTTCTTTTCATATAATATTTTCTCCATCCAAATATCAAAAAAAAAAAAAAAAAGCAAACAACCTAACTAAATTTTATATACATATTTCTAAATAGACATCTGTTTTTCATTTCATTTCAACTAATGTATGAACTCCTCTATTCATTGATTTTACTTGTTAGTATAAATTGATAGTGTCAGGTATATTATTATTTTATTTTTTGTATATTTAATTTATTGTTGCTAACTTGTCAGAATAATTATCGTTGTAATAATAAGAAATTAAAAATTAATTAAAACAAAAGAAAAGTTCAAAGTAGATTTTACATAAGATAAAAGTTCAAAGTAGTTTTTTTCCTAAGAAACATAAGGTGCGCATATTTGTGTTGACACTAATCAATACAATATTATAATAATCAAATGTTAACTTATATTTTTTTAATATTATGTGTTTTTTTAATAAATTGTGTTGTTTTAATTTTACTTCTTTTTAAGTACTTTAGGGACAGGAAGGTATATTTATACTTCCAAAATCAATTCAATAAGATGAGTGTTAGCATTTTTTTTTAATAAATTGTGTTGTTTTAATCAAAAGGTTTTATAGTACTAAAATTAAAAAAAGGTTATTTTAGTTATTGAAATAAGATACTCTCTGACTTTAATATAAGACGCTTGTAATAGAATTACAGGTGCCAATAAAAATAGGTAAATTAGTTTGTTTTATTGGTTTTTTAAAAATATATTATCAATATATCAATTTTACCCATGTTAATAATTATTAACTTGTTATGGATGATATGAAAATATTAAAGTTTAAGGACATTATATCTCACTATCAATAAAAAAAACATAAATATTTAGAAGGGTAAATAATGAAATAAATTAAATGTTTCATAGTAATTGAAAAATACTTTATAAAAAGGACCCTCAATTGTTTTTAGATGGTGTCTTATATTAAGGACTAGATCAAATATAGGAATGACCCCTTAATTTGTTTTTTTTATTTCTAAATTGAATCCTAATTGTTAAAAGTTCTAAAATAACCATCTTACTTATTTAATTAATTACATGATATTCCTTTTGTAAAATTTAGGGTTTTCAAGTTTGGACATAATTTTAAACATTTTTTCAATTGATTTTCACTCTCGAGAGAACTAAGCTTGATGGAAAGTGAGCCTTTAGGCTCTTGCTATTTACACCGTCATTTTTTCTAAGTAGAACCATGTACCTTCCTTTCTACCTCTCAATTATCCATTATATCATTTTTCTTAAAGTACAACCCTTTTGCTTTCCAAAAATGTCATTCTAGAGTACATATACATATTCTGGAAATGTATTTCCAAAACTATGATTTATCATTCCGGAGATATACATTCATAATAGGTATATATTTTCAATAAATTATCACTTAAAAATTAAGATAATTAACGAGAAGTAAAAAAAAGATGATAAACACTTATCTTATACCCAAGTTTGTTAATCTTATTTTCACCCTATAATTAGTGTTGTTTAAATCCTATCTAAAATCTTAGTTCATCTTTATCTTTATTATTCTTTTAATCTTAATTTTAAACTATATTCACCATATATTCATTATATAATAGTGTTTTCATCATTATTATACAATATTTTATGTTTTTCTTCATATGACATTGCGTTTCAAGATACGTTCATCACTAACTTCATATATTATACACCTTAATTACAAAGCAAAACTTTTGACAATGGTTTATTTCCTTTAAGTGCGTTCATTCATTTTTTAATCCAAGTCTAAGTCAACGATTGAATGTCACATGAAGTTAGTGATAAACATACCTTAAAATGCATTGTCACATAAAGAAAAACACAAAATATTGTATAATAATGATGAAACGTAGGATTGTATAATGAATATATGATGAAGAGTTTTAAATTAGGGTTTAAAGAATAATAAAGATAAATGAAAAAAAAGATTTTAGATATGATTTAAAGAATACTAATGATATGATAAAAATAAGACTAACAAACATGGGTATAAAATAAGCATTTATCATCTTTTTTTTATTTCTTGTCAACCATCTTAATTCTTAAGTGATATTTTATTAAAAAAATATATACATATTCCATAAGTATATATTTGGAACTATGAATTAGAGTTCTAGAGATACATTTCTAGAAAATGTATATGTAATTCTGGAAATACATTTCCAGAAAGAAAAAAAGGGTGTACTTTTTTAGGACAAAGGATATAATGGCTATTTGAGAGGCAAGAAAGGGACACAGGAGTGTACTTAGTAAAAATTGAGGTGTTAATAGCAAAATCAACCATTTTATTGCTTATCTTGTTCGTGTCTTTTGGGCCTGAAATAAGTTGGTTTCTGTAGGTGAATTTAAAGAGAAAAGTTTTAAGTTATGAATCTATAAAAAAAAAAAATCAAAATCATGCAAAAAAAATATAATAAATTTTACTAAAGAACTAACATGTTTATAATTAAATAGGGGAACTATTTTGCAACTTCTAAAAATTAAGAGTCTGGTTTAGAAACAAAAATAAGTTAAGTGATCATTTCTATATTTTATCCTAAAAAATAATATTTTCTCCAATCCTTAATACAAGATACTATCTAGAAAAAATTGATGATCTTTTTTATAAAATATTTTACAATTCCTATGAAACATTTAATTTATTTCAATATTTACCCTTCAAAAGAACTTTTAGTAATATATTTTTACAATTAAAAAAATTGTCTATTTGATAAAAAAAAGTGTGTTTTACCCAAAGATTTGGGAGGTTTTAGAAACACAAGGATAAGTTAATTGTTCGTTTGGTTTTATAATATTATATTGTTTCGTGCACTTTAGGTTCCCACACACGAATGTTATATATAATATATATGATTTAATTACATTTCTATTCTTATTATTATTCACAAATTTGATCCCTTATTATTTTAGTTATGAAATTATGTTTGATCCCTTATTATCTTAATGTTTAATTGGGAAAAAAAGTACAAACAAGATAAAAATTATGTAAAAAGTGAGTTTTATGAGCAATTAAAAATATAAAAAATCTTTCAAAATTAATCAAATCATTGTTGGTGAGACTTAATTTTGATGTGATTTTCATTTTGTTTGTGTTTCTTTTTGGTCCAAACACCAATTAGCTTCCACAATTTTCCTGTAAGTTAATTTAATGAAACAAGTTTCATGTCTTGAATCAATAAAAATAAATTCAAAATCATATCCTAAAATTTAAAATGATTAATTTTAGAAGAGGAAGAATGTATTATAAAATAATTACTTAAAATACCATTTTACAACTTTTAACAAATAAGAAATTAAATTATAACCTAAAATAAAATTAAGTAATTTAGTCTTTAATTTATGAACCAAAATTAAATATTAAAAATTTAGAAAAGAAATATAAGGTGATCAAATTTTCGAAACGACAATTATAGAGAGACTAAAGATACAACTAATTCAATATTTGTTATATATATGCTAGATAAGCCAAGTGACTTCCATATTAGTCCTAGAAGCAGGGGTCATTCATGGGTTTAATCCTTAACTTTTGGGAAATTTGCGTAATTGAAAATTGGGAGTAAAATTACACAATCGCAATAATTAAGGAACTAAAAGTTGAATTATGCATAAAAAAATGTGCATTTAGTTTATTATCGACATTTTGTGAATTTTTTTCCTTTTTATTCATGAATTTGGCTTTCCTACTATTTTAATGGCAATTTAGTCCGTTTGTTCTCTTGTTTATATGTGCATTTAATAAGTGAAATATTAAAATAATAATAGATAAATAATTTAAAACAATATAGAATTATATAATCACTTTAAATATTTTTGTAAGTGATTAGAACAATTAAAAATACAGTAAATTGCAACTAATATGAAGTTAGTTTTGATAGTTCCTTTAAATATTTAAAACTAAATTTTTATTTTGTTTTTTGAATTTTGAACTATATAAAATGGTTAGAAGATATGTTATTAGATAAAATAATCATTAATTGTTAACTTCACTAAGAAGTGAAAAAAAAAACTATTTGTATTTTTTAGATATCTTATTCTATTTTATTGTACAATGTATCCTACAAGTACTAATCCAGTTTACTTTTTCTTTTTAGGTTTAATTAAATTTTTAGTTCCTTAAAATTTTTTATATAACTTTTAGTTTTTCATTAATTTTTTGTCAGTAATTTTAGTCCTTCTAAATTTTTTTCCTATTTTTAATCCCTTGTTTAATTCTATTGCTCAAAATTAGTCATTGTTTTGCTTATTTTTAGTCCCTTATTTATTTTATATTTGGGACTACTTTTGAGAAATAAAAATAAATTATGGACTAAAAATGGACAAAAAGTTTTAGAATGACTAAAAATGATGGCGAGAAATTAATGAAGAACTAAAAGTTGCAAAAAATATTTTGAGGGACCAAAAATTATAATATGAAAAAGTTAAGGGACCAAAAACGTAATTAACCATTCTTTTTATTTGGGCTTCAATACTAATCTAGTTTAATCTATAGATCGATTTTTTTCCTGAAACTCAAGGATATTATGAGTTTGAGGCCATCAATATTTTCATTGTTTATAAAATAAATTAAAATTGGGACATGTTATTAGACGAAGACTACAATGAACCAACTTCATAGGTGGTCCACCATGGATCATCATTTTTAATTTTTAAACTAATCTAATTATCATGAATCTTTTCACACAAGATATATTTAACCCCCTTGCAAAAAATTCTATGACCACAGTTCATCACCATTAGAAATCACATTTCTTTTTTCTTTCTTCTCCACCTTCAGCCTCCTATTTGATGTGGAAAGATCCATAATAATAAAATTAATCTAATGGGTAAAAATAATAACCTAGGATGAATTAACAATCAAGGTGGTCCATTGTAACCTTTGTCATGTTATTGGACTTGTTTGGATAAGCTTATGTAAAAGCACTTATAAGAGAAGGAAATAAGAAGAAAAAAAATGAAATAAACTTCTCATAAGCTACAATTAGCTTATGCATAAGTTAAAAATCATATTTTTAAAAAAATTATATGAAAGAACTTTTACAAATTATCTTGTGCATAAGTTGATTTAATATTTATTTACGAGAAAAAAAAAATCCTATCTTCAAGTCTCAAGCATCACAAACGGCATGATAAGTCTCAATGAGAATATTTATTAATTTAAAAAATAGGCATTTGATTATGCCTATCTGAATTGAAATTTGATTATATACAAATTGAATGTAGATACATATATATGAAATAGTTAGAAGTGTCATATTCACACAATAAGTGAATGAAACAAGATAGATTGATTTCTTTGACCATTACAGGGGAATCATGTGGATGAAGCAAGTCTGAGATCTTGTTCTTCACTAACAACAAAATAACCAATAGTGACCACAAAGTCGACCCTTCGAGAGTCCAATGTTAGGTGGCAATGTTTGAAATTAAAGGGGAGAATATTTAAAACCCAACGTAGGAGAGTTACAAAACCAAAGTTTGGCACCCCACAAGTTGCATATATGAACCTATCTCTGCATTTGAATTTTATTAACTACTGTACTTCAAACGTGTCCTAGTATTAGAAAAATTCAATTTTCAAACCCTTTGGACCCCAATAGATAAGAATTAATTCATGGCTATCATATTGATGGCCAATTGCCCATAAAATGTTAAACACATACTATGATATTACGGTATGTAGACCCCTACATGTGAGTCTTGCTTGAACAATTCCTCATTCCTCATTTAATATTTGAGCCAAAGTCTCGCAATACCTCACGTGTCAGAGATGTTATTTAGTTGTGAATCAAAGAAAACAATTTCTAGTCGCACATATATGATAGATCTAGAGCCATATTAGATTTACAGGAATCAAAGATCTTCAGCAAGATTACCTATTTTGTCTTAACGAGGGAAATGATCCATTCAAAGATTGAGTAAAACGACCCAATTCTCAGAACATTTTTTGGGCTATCATATCTAGCTAGGATCATACCATCTTAGAGATACGTAATATACTACGCTCCATAAATAAATGAAGATGTGCCTACGCCAATTTTAAATATATACTCTGATCTTGAGGAAGTAGAGGACCAATTAAGGGATAATTTCTTTCTTTTTTGTTTTGTAAATGTTGTTTTATCCAGATAGTCAGAAATTAAATTCCTGTCTCATAAGCTTAAAACATCCAAGTTACTGGTCACTTATGTCACAATCTTAAGATTCCAACGTCGAGTTATTCCTTACATAACTCTAGAGATCTTAATTCAAGTTTTTATATTCAATTTCGTTAAATTATCCTTAATAATTTTACCTGAGTTAAATAAGATTATTTTTAATAAAAAATATTTTTGATCTATTAAAAAAAATACACTCGCTCAAATACTTTTTTTCTTTCAACACGCTAATGAAAAGTAGACTCAGGTTATTTATTTGGACATGTATTTGATTTCATCTTAATAATAAAATTATGGATTAAATATGGTCATAATCTTCACAAAATATGTGCATTTTTATTTAGTTTCTATTTTTCAAGTCATCATTCCTTTATAATTTGAAACTATCGCTTATTTGAGTAAATTTTTGTTTAAAGTTAGTTTCTGATTCCGCAAAATTTGAAATCTATACTATTATCTGACATTTATTTTAAGATATCTCTAAATTCATATATAAGTAAAAAATAATTAATTTTATTTTAATTCAGAATATTAATTAATATCATCTAATTTTACTAATCTCAAGTAAAAAAATAAGATTATTTTTAAAATATCTTTCATTGAAACTTTGTTATCATAAAAAAAAAAAAAGCATTGAAAATAAAAATAAAATTAAATAAAGAATATTTTAGAAATAATAACATTAAATATAAAAAATAGTTATATTTATTTATATTTAAGTCCAATAAATAATATATTTTTTTTATTTATATATGAATCCAAAACAAAGTAATATTTATTGAAGGGTTTATTTGCCTCAATGCTAATGCTATAATAATGACAAATGGTTTTAATAAGACCAGTTTTTTCATTTATATATGAGTAAAGAGAGAAAGTAATATTTATTGAAGGATTTATTTGTCTCAATGCTAATGCTATAATAATGACAAATGATTTCAATGATTTGGTTGAAACATTCAAACCACTTTCACACACCAATGAAAGCACATCCTATTAAACCACTTTCACATAGCACCTCTCCCCACCCCCCCACAAAAGCTATATATACCTCTCATATTTTAAAATCGGTGTACACGTGTGAATATACATAAAATTAACTAACTACAAAATAAGTAAATTTGACTAAAAAGTCATTATTCGATGGTTATTATAAATACCCTACTAATTTTTCCCAATCTTACAAATAAGTGAGAAAAAAAAAGCATGAACAAAATAAGTTAATCATACCGGCCACGTGCAAAGTAGTCATTACCACAACATAGAATTAATCAACACGATTATAGCATTAACACTAAGTGTTTAATTAGGCTGTGAAGATTATCAAAGTTATAATTATTATATTAACATTTGATTACTTTCATTTGGTAAATTTGTAATAGATTACTGTAGGGTATGAACGCATAATTACTTATATTTATGTGGTCATTGATTTTTAGTTTGGCAGAAGCTTGGTAACTATTTTTTGTGTTTGAGTGTATCTTGGTAACTTTTTACTGTATATCTTGGATATGTTAGGAAATCAATACATGAATAAACTAGCTGAAAGTTAAAGATTTAATTTAAAGTTAAAAATGATTTTTTATTTTTAAGTTATTATAGCATGTAAATGTTTGAGTTTGTTTAACTAATTGATTTCTTTTAAAGTCTGTTTAACTTATTAATAAAACTAGTTACTAAAGTAAATGATAAATGTAAAATAATATAAGAGGACATGCATGTTTATATTTTATATAATTATGATTTTACTTTTTAAAATTAATTTTGAATTCTTATCCCTTTTCTAAGATCAAATATTTTATCAAAAAATTAAAATAAATAATGTAAATAGTGTAATAATTATAATAAATAAATTAATGATAAAGGATAGTTAATTTTATTAAAATAAATAGTGTCATATAAAGGAATTGATAAATTCAACGGTGTAATACTTTATACTACTATTAAACAAGTCAATAAATGAGAAATTTTATTAAAGTATTGAGGGTACAGATAAAAAAATGATAAGTTATAATCTATTTTTTTATAAAAAGAATGTTATAAGTTAGAGCAATAAACTTATTTACCAAACATTTTTTATTTCGGTTAAATAAATTTATAAATTAATCAAATATGTTATAAGTTATTATCTGAAAACACATTATTAAAAATCCATTATTAGCTCTTGAGGTTTTCAAAAGATAATATCTTGAAGGCATGGTAATCGATTAGCACGAAATAATAGAATCACCATGTTTTTTATTTTAAAATTTAAATTTGAGTACATAACCCAAAACGTTCAAGAGAACAACTACCAATTTTGAAAAGGCGAGATGTAAACCTGATAGGAAAACAATTATCTAGTAGCTTTTATAATCAAGAATCTAAGTCATCCTGTATAAAAATATATTGCCTTTGGAAGTTAGATTTGATTTCCATAAACATTCTTTTATCACCAATTAATACATTCATTATATTTGTAAAAAAAAAAAAACATCCATTATAATTAAGCACGGTTTAGTTTCATCACATTTTGAAAATCAAAGAGCAGATAATTTGTCACTGCTAGTGGTGATTAACTTACCACTCCTTTCTTTTTACAGCAATTTAGCACTCCTTTAATTTGTTTTATCTGGAAATCGAGAGTGACAATTCATTATTACAAAGAATAAATTACATGTACTCCTTATTATACTTGATATTCCAGTTCTTAACACCTAGAAAGAAATGATTTAAAGATAAAATTGTTCAATAAAAATAAAGAGTAGTTAGTGAATGATTACAAAATTTTGATTAGTAAATTAATTTTAATATACATAATTAAATAAAATTAATTATTATTACTATTTTAATATTACAAAAAATAAAAATAAAATAATCTAAAAAATATTGAGAATAAGCAGTTATACAAAATTATATTCCTTATATATTGGTGTAAATTACTTTTTCCTCCCTTCAACTGTGTCAAGGTTCTGTTAACAAATAAAAATACTACTTTTTGGATAAACCCAAATTACCCTTGTGAATAAACAGATGAGATTAGGTTTGGCGGTGAACTGTTGAACTCTCCCATGGCCTCTCTCCTTTGTCCTTTGCCTTCACCATCGTCAAGACCAATAAAAAACTGTTGAACTCTCCCATGGCCACCCAACTTTTTTCCTTTTTGTTAATTTCTTTTATGATTCTGCTTAGAAAACATTGAATATTAAAAATTAAAAATAGACTACAAAGAGGGATTTGGACTTGTAAGTTGCAACTCTTTGAAATGGTGCATGCTACTGAATTCATGCTTCTACTAAATTGTAGCCTTAAATTGTGGAATATTAATGCCTCTCCTACACTGGGTTTTTTGGTTCAATTTGTTGGAAGAACTGCTACTGAATGTTAATTCCTCCCCTACACCGGAACTGTGGCCAGTTTTAACGATGAGGATAAGGGCTTTTTTGAAAAAGAAATTCATTAAAGCTCATGTGCCACGCTCACCACAAGTCTTTTTACGCTGTTTGGGATCAGGGGGTTAAGTGTAACAAACCTTTAAAAAATAGGGGTTTCTGTTGGATTTAAAAAGGAAGGGGTATTAGAGGTAATATGTCCAAACCTGAAGGATCAATATATATTCTCCATGTTAATATGTTACTAAACTTTTTTTTTTTTAACAGAATATTTTACCAAACCTTTATTAAGCTAGTAATTGATTAACATGCATGACTAATCCATTACTCATAATAGCATATATCAAGTAATTGATTACCAAATCCTTTTAATCAATTACCAAGCTCTTTGCAGCAATCTGATCAGCCAATAATCAATTATATCAAGCTAGAAAATGGAATCATGATGAAAAAAAAAAGCAATATAATATTTCCATAATGTGAGCAAATATTCCTAGCATAGGTTCTTGAAAATATTAGACAAATAGAAGAGCGAAATTAATCCTCCGGTTTAAATAATTGTTATATAGTAGCATTGTTACTCGTATTACGTACGAATATTATAAAAGAACAAAAAAAACTTAATCATTAAACTCTTAATTTGTTTACTTTTGATATAAATTTGAGCATGATTTGTGAAACATTATAATTTTTTAATATATAGAACTGTAAATAACGTTAAAAATAAATTAAATTGGAAAAGGTTTTGTTTACATAATTTTATGTTTTATCGTATCTGAACAATTTTAAAAAAGGGCAAGTTTAACAAAATCAAGCGACAAAGACAAATATGAAAAAAAAAAAAAAACATCAGTGGCAACACGGTTCACGGTTCCACTATGATCTGTGAAGTTCCATAGGGCTTGGATATTGTAATATACAGTGATAGCTAAAATGAGGGGAGATTTATTTTTACTTTGCCAGCTAGGCGATAGATCACTTTGAAGCTACTTAACTAGCGTTGTACTTGAACCAATTATCAAGAAAAGTTGATCTATGTGCTCGGATATTATATTCTCTACGGAAAAATAATGGTACCTTCTCCCCCATCAAGCTAGAGCCACTAAAAGACAAACAATTTTCATACATTTAGTTTTTTTTTTAAATATTTATTTTTGTCCTTGAATTTATTAGCGCTTATAATTAAACTCCTAAAAGATAAAAAAATTAAAATATTGTCATCAAATTTGTAAAAACTCGATAAATTAATTTATTATTAGTTTTTTGTAAACTTAAACAGTTGTATCTGTATAACACTTTTAGTTACGACATTGCAACTGAAGATAATCGTATATCATCCATGTGGTTGTCACTTATAATCTATGTGAGTATTGCATGTCAAAAAGTAAACTTTTCTATTAAGTCTTTGAACTTAGTAACCCGCTGTCATTTTAATTCTTAAACTTAATTACTTGTTGAAATTTTAATCTATAAACTTAACACGGAATATCATTTTGGTACCTCAAAGTACTTTTAAAATTTCAATTAATTCTCATGTTGCATGAAATGATTAGCATAAACATGATCATATTCTACTACTTCTATTTTTTCTGCAATTCCGTCATTTAAATTATACTATAAATATGGAACTAATTTATGAGTGATTACATCATAATAATAAGTGTTAAATATAGAACATTACTAACAAGATTTTATAAGGTTCTAAACCAAACATTCTACTTAGTGATTATCTCATATGTTATTAACATGTGTCGAATGTTAGATTAATTAATTAATTAATTAATCTATTTTATGAAATCATGTTAATGAGCAAAGACGGTTAAAAAGAACTTGACTTATTATAATGATTGAGTATAAGAGGACATAAAAAATAAAAGTGTTAGAATCATTTTCTTACATACTCTTTTGTGATTTTCACATTGTTGTTCAACGATTGAGTATTGGAAGACATGACCCATTATAAGTTAAAAATATATGACCTACAAAATCGAATATAAAATATAGTTTGTCCATTATATTCTCAATAGAGAAGTTAGTTGTCACCTATCATGTTGGAGTATACAATATATATGACCTACAAAATTGAGTACAAAATAAAAGAAAATACAATAAAAGGTGAAAAATGAAAATATCTAATTTCGTCTTAAATTTTGGTCGAATTAAAATGATCCATTTTGTATTTTTTTGCTTTTTAATTTCCTCCATAATTAAATAAATATACTAACTTTTTAAAATAAATTATTTGTTAGTATCTATATATTTACATAATACACATTTTTAATTTGATTATGTTTCTGCAACCAAGTCTCACCTAGGGTTTACGAGACCAAGTCCAAGAGCACTCAACTGAGACAAGTGTAATCTGCCTTCTTAGTTTAGTCTTCGGGGTTCTTATTGATGTTTACTCCCTTCTTCCCAAGTAATCATCCTCTAACCTTTTGATTCTCCATAAATCAATATTATGAGCATGTTATAATGGCTCTCTTCGAGCAATCATTATCATAATAAAAGGGGGAAGGAAGGCTACATAGGCAATGAAACCCTCGTGGAGTTCTCTCATTACCCCTTCGGCCTGCTGGGGGTGAGACACCTAAGGAGAGGTGTGTTGAAACCTCTCTTGTACAACTTGTCGGCAATGGTCATATATCAAGCAATGGGCTTGATGCATTTTGCTGCCTCCATTTTTGTCAACAGGCAGATCCCCATTATCTAGATAGCAAATGATGGGTCCCATCCACAACTCCATCTCGGCTTGCATAAACATGATTTGTTTTACTGACAAAGCAATGCTTGGTTGGTCAAGTGTCTCCTGTATAAGTGTTTGGTTTCATGGTTTGGAGGAACTCCTCAATCTTGCTATGATGTTGGCTTGTTGTTTTCTTCTCTAGGGACATGGTCAAGTTCAAATCTAGTGAAGCTTTGAGTAATCTCTTTTACCTTTTCTAGATACTATGTAAGTTGGGGATCCCTAGCTTGGAATTTTCCCTTAGCTTGATACATCACCACCTTCGAATCCCTTTGGACAATGAGCTTCATGATGCCTCGATCCGTAGTCGAAACCTCTTTTGTCCAACTGTTCCTCTACTTCAAGTAGTCTTTCTAGTGCAATTTTGATGTGGTAGTCAGATTTGCCTCCTTTTTCTCCATGATCCTCTTGCTCGCCATAGCCCCATCGCCCTCCACATGACAGGATATCAGCCATGGTCTCCAGCTTTCGTCGTACTAAAGATTCTTCGAAGGGTTCTACATGCAGTCCCTTGCATAAAGCGACCACTATCATCCTTTCATTTGGCGCTAAAACTTGTATTGTCGTTGTGTGGAAACAAGCCAAGAAGTCCTTCAAGGACTTGGTCATTTGCTAATAGATGTCAAAAAGATCAGTCGTCGTTTGCAATTTCTCTTTGTTGGTCGCAAATTGGGCAATGAAAAGACTCAACAATTGTTATCTCCTTAGTAATTGTACCAATTTGTCAAAGTAATCTTAAAATGGTAAGACCGAGTGTCAAGTCCACAGGAACTTTGACTGTACTCGGAGTTTGTATATATCTTATCTTAAGCGAATAAATGCCTAAACTAGATACTTTTCAAAGTGGTATGCAAAAATGTAAAGTTCAATCATAATAAAGGATAACAAAGCATAGCACGACGCAAGAGACAAGAAAACAAGCGCTTGGAGGTGGAAATTGATATTTGGTGCAAATTTTTGTGGATATGTCAGTGTTTGGCCTACCAAAACTACTTTTGATGCAATGTTAAATATTTTTCACCATTTAAAGTTATTCCAGCTATTACCTTCATAAAGTAAACTACTCTAACCATGATTCCTCATATGAAAGAGCCTAAATTACCTAATTTCTCTCCTAATCCCTTAAGAGCTAAACTAAATAATTTTCTTTAAGAATAAAGATGCATAAATAAGCCTAAATAACACCATTCTATCCCTAGACATGGATTACCTAAAAGCTCATTCAAGTTATTAAGGTAAAAGAATTTCCCAATGATTAAAACCCTATAACATATATGTGAATGGGTTATCAAACCATAAACAAGACAATAAACTTAAAAAGGAGGTAATAATATTAAAATAAGAGTAAATGTATAGTAAATATCATTACATCAAGAGTGATTGGTTTCTAAGCCCCCTACAATGAGTAATTTAGTCTCTCATAGTCATGAGAGGCTAAAAAATACAAGATGAAACAAAGGAAATGAAAGAAATTGGAAGAAGAAGAGCTCCAAGTGAGTGAGTTCTATTCCATTTTCATGCCCTCTGAATGCTCCCTCCAAAAGCATAGTGTCACCCTTTTTGTACCCTTCAAAATGTTGCACAATCATGCTTTTTGAAAACGATTGTGCGCCAAGCCTGCATGCGCGTGTTGAGCACACATGCATAGTATAATTGGCTTAAGTGATTACGTGCTAGGCCTCCAAGTGTGCATTTAGCACGCATGCATGATACAATTGGCTTTCAACTTGGCTTCTTGCGTCGAGCATGCACCAGTGTGCTACTCAATTTCTTCAACATCTTCCAAACCTTTGTTACTGTGTCAAACTCTACACAAAAAATAGAACCAAAACACTGTGAATTCACTAACTTTAGCATTCTTTGGATAAAAACTCAAAAGAAGCTAAATTCCTATCTTTTGAGATCAAAAGAAGCATTAAAAGAGAAGAAATTAGATAATTGCTATGTAATTTAAATGTACAAATTAAGTATGCATAGAAATTATCAACAATTCATCAAAACAAGCAATGAATCCATCGACTATTCCACTGAACCAATCTAATGCGACATTGGTTAGCGTTCCCACAAAGAACTTACACCAAAGAGCATTATTACCACCACTCATTATCATATGAGCTCAATATTTATTCAAATTATGAGTAGTATCCATGGTCCCATCAAAATGTGGAATTTTTAGGATCGGGAAATGAGGTGGAATGGCTTCGTTTACCACTGCCTCACCAAAGGATTAGAAATACCTTGGCGGCTTAATCACTGCTTCTCCCTCCAATTGCCTCAGATTTGTCGTTTGGTTCTACATCGTCGCTTGGGTAGCATCCACTCTCTTCCTTATTTTGTCATTTTGCTGCTGCAAGACATCTTGCGCCTGTAACTCTTTGTAGGCTATGCTTCTAGCCTCTTCACTATGGAGATGTAGAGCATCTTGACCCCTTAATTCCTCATTTGTGATTCTCTTATATTCTTCTGACTATCTCCTCATCTCTGCCATTTCTTCCATAAGAGATTCCGATGTCAGGGGCATAATAAGTGTCCCTAACGAGGAACTGTCGTTCATCTATCCACTCATTCTGT
Organism: Glycine soja; assembly: GCF_004193775.1. Taxonomy (NCBI): domain Eukaryota; kingdom Viridiplantae; phylum Streptophyta; class Magnoliopsida; order Fabales; family Fabaceae; genus Glycine; species Glycine soja. Next base: position 19,003,273 of record NC_041019.1, on the reverse strand, counting down.
CAAAGAACACAAAGCTAAACAAAGGGTGACAAGGAAAGTTTCACCTTAGTCTCATGATAGGTGCCAAAAATGTTCATGTAACTAAGTCTTGCCTAGGGTTTACCAAACCTAATCCACGAGTATTCAACTGAGACAAGTGTAATCTGCCTTCTTAGTTTGGGCTTCGGGGTTATTATTGGTGTCCCCCCCGGTTCCAGAGTAACTATACTCTACCCTCTTAATTCTCCATAAATCAATATTATGTGCATGTTATAACGTGTCCCTTCAAACAACCATTACCATAATAAGGGGGGGGGGGGGGGAAGGAGGTTACAAAGGCAGTCATCGTTACTGACATGCTGGTAATCGGGTACCAACCATGACAAGGGAGGTGATAAGGGTGTTAGGTTGATTGGATAACAATCAACCCATTATACAAACCTTCGGCCTAGCATGAACACCAAAAGGCTAGAAATCGTGTACCAATCAGCAAGTGACCGAGAAGGGTACACAGTTCTCCAACCTCGAGTGCATAAGCACGATGAGACTTGAAGTCCTTTCCGATTGACAGGTGATCAGGAAAGGTACACAGTCTTCCAATCTCAAGTGCTTAAGCATGACAAGCCTTGAAGTCCTTGCCAGTCAGCATGTGACACACAATAGTTGAGATTCTTATGAAAAACTAATTTAATTTTCATATGTTTATTTATTTTCAATTTATATTGTTGTTTGTCATTATTATAATATTATTCATTAGAATTTTAACTAAATAAAATATAACAAATAAATTAATAGTGATTTCAAATATAAAATATAATATTTTTTTATTTCTATACTAGACAATTATTTTTCATTCAATTTTCATCACCATAAATAATTGTTATCACTATAAACAAATGTAATTTATTATCAATATGCTAACAATTTATATGTAGTGTGACACTTAATTAAAAATTTAAAAGTACTTTTAGAAACTAAAATGATAGTACATAGTTAAGTTCAAAGACTAGAATGTCAATAAGTAGTTAAGTTTTGGAACTAAATGGACAACAAATTGTTAAGTTTAAAAACCTATAAAAAAAATTCAAGTTTTTTACACGTGGCGATCACATAGATGACACGTGACAATCATTAGCTCTCACGTTGTCACAGAAAGTGTCACATAGGCACAACTGTTTGAGTTAACAGTAAAAACTAACGATATGACTAATTTACTATATTTTTTACAAATTTGGAGAAAATTTTTAATTTTTCATCTTTTATAGACCTAACTCTAAATGCCTAACGAATTCAAGGATGAAAAATGACAATTTACCTTTCTTTGTCATGGGTCAAAGATTACCAATGCCTCTAAACTCATTAGATTAGAAATTAATTTTACTTGCAGTGCATGATTATTGTTGATGTATCGTTGATGTAAATTAATTTTATATGTAGTGAAATCAACAAGCATAAGTTATCATGTATTTAGTTTAACAAAGAAAGTAAAAGAAAAAAAATAAAGGGAAAGAAAGAAAACAAAAGGAAAAATAGTAAAAAAAAATGATTTTTAAGTTGTTTGGCAAAAATAAAATAAAAAAGGAAAATTCTTAAAATGATATGAATATCCTGAAAAAGAATAAAAACATGATTAAAATTGTTAATTTAGTCTTTTATTATGAAAAGCTTTTTCCACCACTTTCTCTCCGATTTGGGCAGAATCAAAATTGTTGTTATCATAGCAAAAACTGTCTTTCTTCTCAAACGTCAGGATAACCAACGATTGAATGCAACAAAATTGAGAAGTTTTAAGTTTTCATTTTTCTTATCTTTTTGTTCCTTTCGTTTTCAGTATAAACAAAAGAAGAAGGTTGAAATATGTTTATTATCTTTAATAAGTATTTGAATTTTGTGCTATTTATTTTTAAAATTTTATTTTATTTTTGCTTTCTAATAAAATAATAATTTTATTTTTTGTTTCTGACATTTTTTCTAATCTTGACAAATTAGTGACTTTTATCTTTTCTTCCTGATAATTTTTTTTTTCATTTACTATTAATTTCTTTGAAAAAGACTAATAATAAATAAAATATTTTATCATTGAATAAACACAAAACTTATTAATTTATTAGAGACTACAAAAAAGTGTCAATGACCAAAAATAAAACTATTGTTTTATTAGAGACTCAATGAAAATAAAAAATTTATTAAAAAATAAATACAAAATTCAGATATTTATTAATAATAAAAATATATTTTAGGGAAACAAAACATTAATGTATATTTGAAAAAAAAAAACAAACTACTGATTTTAAAATTAGTACTCCTAAATTTATTTGTGAGTCTAAAATAAACATTAAATGTCTTCATAATCATGCATTAATTGTCAATCTAAACACAATAAAAAATCTCATTCGGCTCTTGTTGCAATTTAATGCCTTAAACTATAAAATACATTTAATCCATACAAAAGAAATAAGAAGATTAATGAAAATGTACTGTAAAATGATTTAGAACTATTTATTCTTTGGACATGTGATTTTACATCCATGATCCATTCCTTAATATTTTCATTTTAGCAGGGTCGTGTTTAGGAACTTTAGGGCTTTAGGCAAATTTTAAAAGAAACATAATATTATATAAATTATTTCTCAAACTATTTTTTTTATTTTTATGACTTTTTTTTACCAATTAAACTCATTTTTATATGCTTTTTTATATATATAGTAAGACATTTATCAAGAGTACTGTATATTGAGATTGAATTAATTTTTAACTTTTATTTTTATTTTAAGGTTTAAAAATCAAGTTCCTATTTTCTATTTGATTTTTTTCCCATTACGACAAAGTATAAGAATAAAATAAAGAAGCACTACATAATATAAACAAAATATTTTTTTTAAAAATTTGACATCAATTAAGGTATTAAAAATATATGAAAAAGAGATAAAGAAACAATGAGAGTGTTGAATAAATGTTATTTTTAATTGAAGCAACCGATAAGTCATGCATCAATATCTCTAGCCCTTAATGTCAAAAAAATGATCTCTAACATTAATAACCATGCTCCTAATTAACGGTATAATTTATTATGACAAGCTACAAATTCAATATTCAATTATATATATGATGTTGTTATTTAGTTTTTTCCCATCTAATTGTTAATTAAGACAGGTAGCTAACTTTTGGAAAATTTTCCAATCATAGGGCATCCTTGTCCATTGCAATTTGAAAAATAGGAACGAATTCAAGTAAAAACTTATATAATAACAAGTAAAATAAAATTAAGAGGCCTAAGGCAATGACCTTAATTGTCTTGCACTATCCACGACCTTGCATTTTAGTAAAATCGAATTGTTATTCCAGAAACGTGTAGCATTGTTATTGCTTTAAGAAGTTTTTTTTCTTCCTAAAATCACATGTATCTTGTACAACACCTAATCATGTTTAAGTCAGATAGAATAACTCTAAACAACAAAATATTTCCTCTAATTATTTAATATAATTACATACTCATGACTCAAACTTAAAATCACTAATTAAATTAGAATAATTTCATGTCACTTAATCCACGTATTTAATGATGATTTTAGGAAGATAGAAATTCACATATCCACATTATTTTCTCCTCCTATAATTAATCTCGACTCATATATAAGAAAAAAATGATTTTGTATGTTAGACTTAAATATAAACATGTATAATTAATTTTGTCATGTTTAATGTTGTTATTCCTGAAATACCATTCATTTAATCCTAATTTTATTTTCAATGTCTTTTTTTTATTTATGATATCAAATTTTAATGAAAAACATTTTAAAAATAAATTATTTTTTTACTTAAAATTAATACAATTAAATAATATTTTTTCCGTCCCTAATTATAAAATCTTTTTCAAAAATTTGTTTGTTCTTTTTTATAAGATTCTTTTCTAATTTTTAGGTACATTAATTATTTTTTCTCTCCATAACTTTAATTATTTTTTCTCCAAATATTTTATGAGAAATAATTAAGTGGATAGAGATATAGAGAAAAGATAATTTTGAAATAATAATACAAATAATTGACAAATTTAATTTGATTAAATAATTTTTTTTTAAAAAAAATATGAATTAATCGAAAGATTCTTATGATTAAGAACACAAGAAATATTAATTAACTTTCTTAATTAATATAAAATTAATTATATATAAATCTAATAGCCAACCGAACAAGATACTAAGCGAGTCATGCGATTTCTGCAACGAGGACAAGTCAGTGTCCTTGTCTCGTGTCAGCCAAAAAGAATCTTATTAACCCGCACGCTTTGGTGATTAAATATTTGTTTAAGTCCAAAAGATTACACTAAAAACCCAAATGCCAAACCTTAACTAAAAATCAAATCCTTGACCCTCTCAACATCGCCAACAGATCCTAAGCTTTCTCCTCTCGCCACGTGGCACTCCCACCCTCTCCTGAGGCCCGTGCCGGTGCCGATCAGTCATATCCAAAAATATATATAAAAAAATAAAACATTAAATGTCACATTATTTTACCACATTGAAATAATTATTAAAATCAAAGTCCATAATAATTTCCCCATGCTATGCTCCCATTAATATCATTAGATCAACTTGCCTTTAAATTGACTTGCCTAGCAAGCACTGGTTAGTTGGGAAGGCCATTTTGTAGGAGAGAAAAGAAAAAAGACTGTGTTATATACTATTGCTGTGGGGTGCAGGTTAAGAGCTGTGCAGAAAAAGACCCTTTTGAAGTTTTTGATTAATAAGTGGACAACATCTTTCATTCTTCATTATAGTTGTCATTGTTTGTTCATCTTTTGGTTTTTGTTGAGAGCGTGTGAGAAGAGAGATATGGGGAATTGCCAAGCTGTGGATGCTGCAGCACTTGTGATCCAACACCCTTCTGGGAAGATAGAGAGGTTGTACTGGCCAGTGAGTGCAAGTGAGGTCATGAGAACTAATCCGGGCCATTATGTGTCTTTGATCATACCATTGGCTGTGCCTCCTGATCAAGGGCAGATCAATCAGGAGCAGAAGGCCGTGCTTTTTACGCGCGTGAAGCTGCTCCGGCCGAACGAAACTCTTACTCTTGGCCATGCTTACAGGCTGGTCACTACTCAAGGTATACTAGTGTGTTTGCTCTTACATTCTAGATGTGATTTTTCATGTTTAGTGAGAAACTAAAGTTAGTTACATTATAGCTTTCATAATTTTTAGTTGAAGTGGCATGATTTTTGACTTCTCGGTGGATTTCTTGTAGTAGTGTTTATGAAGGACATGTGTTTGCTTAGTTTCATGTTCTAAATAGCTTTTGTGTTTATGGGTTTTTAGAGGTTGTGAAGGCAGTGAAGGCAAAGAAACACGCAAAGATGAGGAAGCCACAGGTGAAGGCAATGGAGGGTATGCAAATAGTGCAGCTGGAAAAGGCTGTTTCAGATAGTGAGACTGGAGGGATGTTGGACACAGGAAATATATATCAGGTGTGCTTCTGTCACTCATTAGCAACAGTCTTTTTTTCTCTTTGCTATTTTTTGTTGAATACCATTCATGCATGATAGATATTATTATAGGAAACTTTTCAATCTATACAAAGTGGTTCCATTGAAAACTTAACCCTGTGTTTAGTTGAGTATCGGATAGATATAACTTTTGCCAACCTAAAGCTTATAATACTTGCTTCTTGGTTAAAAAAAAAAAACTTGCTTCTGTGTTAAATTGAGGATTTTGATGAATATAATTCTAAAGATGGATCATAAAATAGAACCAAACACTTAGATCTACTAATTCACTCTGCATAAAAGCACTTATAGAAAAAGAAACTAAGAAGAAAAATAAAAAAAGGTATTTTTTTCATAAGCTCAAATTAATTTATGTACAAGTTAAAGCTAACTTTTTAATTAAACTTATTTTATTTTTTCTTCTTATTTTCGCCTTCAATAAACACTCATGGACTAAGTGTCATATCTTCTTAAGTGCAATACTAGTATGTACACAACACATTGGAAGGATGTTACAATAATAATATGCAGTTCTTCAGAAACAAAGAAAACTGAGATAGAAACCATAAGCAGGATTTTATAATTATATAACTTTTGACTTCATTTTACGTGAGTCTTTATGGTCGATGAGTACTGATGTTGTCACTGCATAATGAGTTTCAGGCAATGAGAACAGACAGATACAGACTACTGAGTTCCACACATGCCGCGCTGAAGCCAAAATCATGGCGTCCCTCTTTGCAGAGCATCTCAGAGTCTGCAAGTTGAGTAGTGCTAGGTTGTTACATGTAAGGTGTCCCATAGAACATTGCTTGATTGCCTGTTTCATGATTGATGCTCCTCTTAGTGGAATGAATACCTGATATATGGGCAAAAGAAGTTCAGCAAAGGTTTGAACTACAGACTTCTCTTCCATCACCAGTCACACCCTCAACTAAATAACCATGTTCCAGTGACAACATGATTGTATAGCACTAAGAAGATGAAGAGGAAAAATAAATAAATTTTGAATGTGTCAAAATCTAATACAAGTGATTTACTTTTTTCGTTAGAGCATCCACATGTTACAACCAAACAAGAAATCATTACATGGTAAAAGATAAAAAGCTGTAAAGCGTAAGTCATTTAAGTTTTGAGTTCCAAACTTCCCAATCCTTATCAACAAAATTTTGTAACCATAATAGTGACTCTCTTGCAGCCAGAGCTGCTCCTGGTAGTTTCTTCTTCTTTAGAGCAACCATCATATCCGTGAATGGCTCCACCAACAATGTCCCAGGACCTCTATACTCCTTGTGCAAAAACTCACTAAATATCTGCTTTCCAAAACAAAGGCGATTTGTTATTATAACTTGTTAAGTTCAAAGTGGAATTAAGACATAAAAATCTTTTATCATTTATGCACCAGGTAACTTGAAGCAAGTGCCCTATTAACTAAGTCAGCCTCTAATATCCAATGCTAAATACACACACTCACACAAACAAACACATCACCTTACATCTGTTAAGCATGTACCATCTTATTACAGTTGGTGACACGCCTTGTTTTCGCTACACCTACACTATGATTCAGTAAAACCCAATGTTTTCTAAGAGACATCAAATCTGATGCTAATCAAAACATAACTACCGGTAGCCAAAAAAATTAGCACAGGCCTGATATATCAATAACCAACCACCAAGAATGCTGTTATTATGAACCTGCAACTGAATTCTTACAAAACTCAAAATGTTAGTATTGTTACCATTATAGTATTGTTTTATTTACAAGGTATTCAGTTATTCACTGTATTTTGTGATAGGACTAGGACAAAGCTTAGATCCAATTTCTTATATCCTTGCCATTAAGTCCCATTATCGTATGATGACATGTCAATATTTTTTTAAAATTCTGCAACACACATCTAAAGGTTATTTAGTATTAGACAGATAATTCATGTTTCATCATATAATTGGAGAACTTGATGGCAACGATATAAGGAACTTCATCTAAGTTTTGTCCTTTGTGATATTGTATCCCATCAGATACTGGATAAATAAAGAAACAAAGCCATATAATTTAATTCACAACTTTCCAGATCTTACCCTTTCAAATTATCAAAATGTCTAGTACTTCCATCATCCCAACAATCCAAAGAACTATATCTAACCACATATGTACAATTAAATCAGACAGTAATTGCTGATTGAAGCCCAGAAACAGTCAAGAAGTTCAATCGACCAACATTTGGATGCAATATGTGATACCATAAAATATCAAATGACCTCGGAGGTTTGAACTTTGAACTGGATTAAGGAAATAGTGATTGCATATAAACAGGTAAACCTAACTTACAATTTCTTGGACAAATTGTTGAGGAATATTTAATTTAGAAAGTCCTGTCAACTTAGTACTCAATGACTCCAAAAGGCAAAAGAAGAGGAAGAGGTTCGTAGAAATGAAGTCCCAGGTAATTTGAGCCAAATTGGCACACATCAATAAAATACTGATCTTATTTATTTGACATGATTTCTTTTAGGAAAAGAAAATTGAAACAAACAACGGTGAACAAATTCCTTTTGAGGTATGAATAGTGACCACAAAATTATGAAATGAGAAGAATGCTATTTAAAGTTTAGTTATGGCAATAGTAAGACAATTTCATGCATGTTTTTCAAGTTTCAACTTCATTATAAGATCATCAGCGACAACCAAAGTGCGATCTTTGCAAGATAAATGCAGCATATAATTTGTTTATTTTACATATGCATTTATTTAGTTTTTGCAAACAGATTCTAAGATTCTCATAGGGAAACTCGGTCTATAACTCAATGTACAAGGTCAATTACTCTCAGCCTCATCTTTTACAAAATCCATTACGGTAAGTAACACTGCAGTAATTTATCTTTTTAATCAAAAGAAGTTTTTATACTTATCAATCAAGAAAATGCATTGATAAAACTTCCTGCAAGTATATTTCCTGTTCAAATGCTTAAAACATGAGATGTAGAATTATTTTCTTTTACTAGTAAGACCAGTGTAAAATCAACAGAAAAGGTGAGGTGGAACACGAGTAAACATATACATCCTAACTCAAATTGCTAACAAATTTCCAACAGAAATCTATATGATCAAAGAGAATCTAATATTATCTAAGAACAGATATAGCCATTGCTTGGTTTTTCGATTGATTAACAAAAGAAATGCAGAGTGATTAATATGCAATTAAAATCTAATTTGGGAACAGGAGAACAACTTGAACATCTTATAAAAAGACAACTAAAAGAAAACATGAGAGAGAAGAAAAAACGATTGATGTGTATGTCTACAAACTCTACACACACAGACGAGCAAATCCATTACGAACGATTGATGCATATGTGAATGAGTACAAAACAAGATTTAAAAAATTTGGAGCAATAAGGACATCACAAAGTACTGAATATACATTCCTTTTCAAATTGCCATCACAACTACAATGAAATCTGAAGATAAAAAATTCCTTTTCAAATTGCCATCACAACTACAATGAAGTCCGAAGATAAAAAAGGACTAGATAAATTCATGCAAGAAACACTTAATAAGCTGTCAGCCAGGTTAGATGAATCTCTCACCATCAAACCATACCAAAATCTAAAGTTTCAATCATTGACTGCATAAGTTTAAGCACATAATTGATAGCTAGAATGGACAAAAAGAAACTTACAAAGCTGCAGTAACTGTCCCACTCCTACACAATTTTATAACTTTATTGTCATACTTCAATATTCGTTCAATCGTTTTCTCAAACACCTAGCAGTCTAGCTCTCAAGTACAATAAACAAATCACAATCTTATCCAAACATATCCAAAGTGAACCATCCCACTATTTTAAGTAGTCTAAAACTATTAATTGCTTTCAAGCATTCCAATGAGTTCCTTTTTTTTTTTTTTTTCTTTTTTCTTTTACCCTATGATAATAATTGATGAAACTTTGGAAGACAACAAGAACTAAACGACACCCAGAAACGTTCTTGTCACAAAGTTAAGTTTTTTTGAAAAGGAAAACTACATTCACCTGCGCGCAAACATCTACGACCGAATGAAGGTCGTCCCCGAACTCGTCCACGCCCTCCTCCGAAAGCTTCCAAAAGAGTTCAAATTTGAACTTCTGGGTCTCCTGCAGTGCACCTCACAAGATGGAATCAATAAAAAAGTTACAGAATATGCAAAATTTTCACGGCAAAAATGAATGAATGCACTCACTCACGTGCTCTGCGAATTCGGGAACTGGGTCGGGGTACACGTACTTGTGAGTGGGTGAATGTGTGAGAGCGCAAGTGAAGGAGTTTCTCGAAATGGGTTTTGCAGAGAAGCGTGGGAAACAGTGGAGCAGAATAAAGAGCGTTTGAGGGTAGTGGTTTTGTTGTGGGACAGAGAAAAACTGTTACGAGAGAGGGGATGAAAAGTAGCATCGGAATTTAGTAGTTACCGTGGGTTAAGGTTAAGGGAATCTTTGTTGTGGTGGCGTAGGTTGAGAATCGTAAGCTTTTCTACTTCTTCTTGGTCCAACGGTGGTCGCCGTTGGGATGAATTTACATTTTACCACAACTCACGGTGGGTCACCTCTACAACATTGCTCCAAGAATAATTAATTAATTGTTTTTTGCTTAAATATGTTTTTGTGCATGATATATATGCGACTTTGATCTCTCATAAAATCTTCCTTTGAATTAGATCCCTAATATTTTAAAATTTTTGTTTTAGGTCTTTGTCGTTAATCGAGATTCGTTAAACTACTTATATAACCGTTAACTGGACACATAAGCATGCGTCGTGCAGTGTCACGTGTAATCTTTATTTAAGTGGAATTACATGTAGGATTTTTTTAAAGTAAAAACGACATGTTTGGATTTAGGTTAATTTTTTTAAAAAGAAAAAGAGGTCATAACCGTGGCATCAAGGCCGACGACTTCCGATTCGGGTACCGGTTCAAGACCCCCTGCTCCCAACATGCATTTGATAAAAACGACACCCAGGCCGAGACCAAGCTCATCCCTATCTTTCCCACCCTCACCTTCCCCAACCACTACTCCATCGTCATCGGGCTCTACCCTCCCCACGACGGCATTGTCAACAACGTCTTATTTGGCCCCCTCACTGGTGAGAAGTTCACGATACAGTCCCACTCATGAGCTTCTTCCTAGAATTCGGGGCTTTGGGTTTAAGAGGCTCGCGGTGAGGGTGGAGTTAAATTTGGAGAAGTTGGAAGGGAACGCCTCATGGTTATGGTTTCCATTCGAGGTAGGGGAAGAGTGAGAAGTCCATTATCGGAAAGAACCGACCTAGGGAGAATCGGATCCTATAGCTGGAGGGAGATTCGACCAACGTTGTTGCGGGTTCAGGTTCGGTGGAAGCGGAGATAGTGGTTTCCCGATACTTGTGTCGTTTGGGCTTGGTGGGTTGGTTTTAAACAACATCGTTTTCACTTTTAAAAAAAAAATCATACGTGTAATCTCACTCACACAAATATTACATGTGGCACCACACGTCACATGCTCCGGTGTCCTGTAACATCCCATTTTTTTTAAACTAATTTAAAAAGGATTGTTATTTGTAAATAAATAGAGTTTTAGAAAAGTGATATGTTTTTTTATAATCAAATAAATAAGGAGAAATAAATTTTTTAATTAAAATAATGGTTTGAGAGAAAATAAAAAGGGTATTTTATTTATTCATTTGATAGGGAATAAAATAGAGTTTTTTTTTATAAAATGATAAAAATAAATAAATAGAGTAAATGATAAGTTGTAAGTTGTAAGTACCCTAGCTATAAATAGAGACACGTTAGGTCAGTTTTGACACTGACGATGTCTCCTCTTTCTCTCAATTTCGTTTTCCCCTCTCCTCCTCCCAAAACCCTCTCTTTTTCCCGCATACCACCAAACCTATCTCAGAAAAATGTCGTTGGATCATTGTGAAATTTGAGCACCAAGGTCGGAACTCTTTTCCAAACATTCTAACCGTTGGGAATTACGAAAAGATGTCAAAGCTGAGAGAAAAACCCTTTCTATTGCAACTTTTTCTTTTTCCGTAGAAACCCAAAACTGTCTCAGTAAACTATGATCTCGGACTCCTTAACCGTTGGATTGTCGTGAAATTTTGATATATGGTTCATGATTCAATTTAGCACACCTTCACCGTTGGGATTTGCAAAATAATATTCGTGGAGAGAGAAAAATGAATCGCACAAAGACAATACAAAATGAAGGTTTCAATCCCTTCTCATTCTCTCTGATGTTTCGGAATCCTATCAGAGCAGCCGGAGGAAAAACTGAAGGAATCTCGAGAAACCGTTAGAGATGCCACTATTGTTGTCACAATGCACACGTGACCCGCTTAGAGGTAAAAGATGAGTTTATCGCAATTGGTATTAGAATGAACAAGTGTAGGGATCCTTAGAGGATTAAATTGAGGGTTATTTTGGGATGTTTATTGAATTACAATTTTTCCTTTATGATTATAAATACAATATTATTGTGTTTTATGTACCAATTGATGTTCTGATGAGAATTAATTGATAAACTTGAGTGCTCTTGATGTTTTTGTGTTTTGACCCATGATTTTGATATAATTGTGTGAAATTATTTGAGGGATTTTACTCTCCATGTTGTGATAAACCTTTTGTATAAATTGTTATGTTGAGATTATGAAATGCTGATTCAAATTATGAGTATGTGATAAATTGAACCCGTGATGAATGATGAAATACATGTGTATTGAAATGAGATGTGTATATTGAGTTGTGAGCTATGAACTATATAATTACACAATTGTAAGACTCTTTAAGGGCGACGAGTATTGAAATGGGATCCACTGTAGGAACCCGACGAGTTTAATCACAAGTGCGATGAGTTAAAATGATTTTGAAAATAATTGAATAGTTGTGTGTATTGCATAGTTCATAGATAAAGTGTGTATGATTCATGAGGTGTGATAACATGCTAGTTTGGGATTATACCATTGTGATTGAGACTGAATATATGTGATAAATTGAGTATGTATTGACTTGTAATATATTACTGCATTGAGATGTTGTGTGCATTGAGTTGTGAGCTATGAATTGTACAATCACACGACTATAAAACCCTTCAAGGGCGACGAGTTAATAATAAGACCCTTTAACGGTGAAGAGTTAATGCTAAGACCCTTTAAGGGCGAAAAGTTAATGCTAAGACCCTTTAAGGGCGATTATTAATGCGCGATGAGTATTGTGATGGGAACCACTATAGGGACCCGACGAGTTTAATCACAAGCGCAACGAGATAAAACTATTTTGAGAACAATTGAGGAGTCGTGTGTTTTGTACAGTTCATAGATAGAGTTTGTGTGCTAAAATGTTTTCTAGGTTGGACCTAAATCAGGAGGGAGAGACCCTGATAAACTCTTCAGAGTATAGGCCTTGAGGGTAAATACACCCGGTTTGAGTGCTCCTTTAAGCCTGTACCGATCCCACATGGTTGGAGCATTCTTGCAAAACAGCGTGACCCTGACTGGTCTCCCTATGATTTTACATAGTGAGAGTGACCTGACTTACTAGTGTGTGGTTTGTCTTGCCATGTACTCCTAGGCGCTCGATGAGGTTTTTCACTGACATGGTACCACATTGGATATAGTATTGAGTCTTAGTGTATATGTTGCATAACGCTTGTGTATTGATCGATATTGATTGACTTGGTGATGTTGTATTTTGATCTTTGAGTACGTGAATGTTGTGAAAATGAATGAGATGTGTTGTGTTGTGATGTGATGTTGGGCAACAAAATGGTGAAATGACGTAAACTATGTTTAAGTAAGTTTTATTTTATTTATATGATATTTATACCTACATGTTATCTTGTTTTTTTTTTCCATTAGTTAGGAATGTGATAACTCACTCCCTGTGTGTTGTTTGTGTTTGGATCCTGTGATGATCTTGAACTTTGTGTTCGGGAGAGCAGATGACTAGGTGAATTGCTTTAAGGAACCTTGTGCTGAAGGACGTCGGGACACCATGTTCTGATAGGATGTGACATTGGGGTATAGGTTTCTATATTAATTGTATGAAGTCTTAGACGACCTTGTTTGAGCTGAGATGACTTTATTATTTATTAGGATAAATTTGAATATGATGTAAAAGAAAGTGAATGTGAGTCTTTTACCCTATTGAAAGGATTTTTTTTAAATGTGTTTTAAAAACTTTTAATTAATTATGATTTCTTTTCCTTTTATCAGTACATATATGTATATGGGGTAGAGGGTGTCACATTTAGTTAACAGTCACATAAGCAATTAACGAATTTCGATTAACGGTAGGAACCTCAGACAAAACTTTTAAAATATTAGGGACTCGATTCGAAGGAAAAATTTATCATGGATCAAAGACAAAATTCAAGTATATATCAAGGACCAAAAATATATTTAAGCCTTGTTTTTTTAAAAAATATTTAGAATAAATAATAGGTACTCTTAAGTGTAAATATATTTTATATTTAAAATTGCATGATAATTACATTAAAAACATTTATTTATTAATTGTTTACATTAGTTTTTTAAGAACTTACTTATTTTTATCATTATAAAAATGATGTTTTTTTTAAAAGAATTTGACCTATCTTTTAATTATAAGGAAAAAAATTACTAAGATCAGTTGGGTCAAACATATTCTTATGCTTTGTTTGGTTTAATGGATATTATGAGGAGAGAAAATGAAAGGAGAGAAGTGGGAGAGAAAAAGTAGTTATATGTAACTTTTTTAGGTTACCATAACATTGGTACGAAATGTTTATTTTATTAGTTTTGTTGATGACTAGTCTTTGTCAAAGAACCTGGATGATCACCTTTGATGGGACCTTTCCTCCAATCATGTTTTTTTCATCCACAAGATTTGAACATGAGATCTTACTAAAGGGATTCAAACCTAGATCCACTTAGACCAATGATATGCTAGTGGTTTTATATAGTTTGATTGGGAAAAGAAATATAGTAGAGATAAAACTTAGTGTGGGATACCCTAAAAATTTATTATCTACTCTAATGAGAAGAAAACAAACCTAGTGTAGAATTAACATCTAAATTTCCAAAACTAACCTTTTTATTTTTTATTACTTCACACTCCCTACTGTAATCTCTTTACCAAATCAATAGTAGAATGCTTTCTCCCTCATACTACTATCATTATCAAACTAAGCCACTACGCTACTAGTACCATTGAAGTCATTATTATCATTCTTGTACTTCAAATCACTTTAAGAGACTTTGAGTTAAGCTTATTTATCTCTTTCAACTTTAACATGAAGCATATGAGTGACAAAAGGAAGAAAGGGATTGGGTTTTCTCATAGACTCATTTTTTGAGAAAAAAAATGTGTCAAGAAATGATTTTGTGATTACTATTCGTTGCCCAATCATGACCTCAAATTGTCAATTATTTTATGATTTAATCGTTTATTTTGTTTATCAAACTACCTAAGGACGAAAAAAAACATGATAATTGATTATTTCATGAGATAATTGATTATCTGCGCAACTAGAAATTTCTCAAGAGTCAAATAATTGATTGTCTTAAGTGGCTAATTGATTATTTGCATGCCTTCACAAATTCTAAGCTATTGATATGAGATAATTGATTATTTTGTTCTTCATTCTAACTTTTAGCTCAAATTTAATCCTAAGTACAATCATGCAATTAAATCAAAAACCAAGCAACCTAAGCTATTACAACTTCATTTTTTACAAATTACATGACATTTTCAAAACTGAGTAAAACTATTGACAACTTTAATCTTCCAGTCATGGTCATCACTATTTTAGTTCATGTTAGATATAGTCCTTGCTTGTTGTATTTTACATAACTTTATTTTGGATGGTGACATTTATGAAGAAATAATAGTTCAAGTATAGTGAGTTGTTACAAATTGACAATATCAATTTATATCATGAGTTGTTACGAATTAGGAAAAGGGAAAAAAACCCCCACAAGAGAAAGCATTTAGTCAATGAAAGACAACTTGAGGTGGTTAGAAGATATGAACCTAACGCTATTTAATGCTTTAACTGACGAGACACATAAAGGAAATAAACATGATGAATCATTAACAATAGAAACATACCACAATGTAGTTAAGTTATTACAAACAACAATTTGATCACAAATGCCGAAGTAGCATATAAAAACTTTAATGAAGACCATGAAAGTGAATTTTTTGTGAAGCTTTTTACTTGTTTGACAACTTGAGTGGTTTGCATGGAACCCAATGAATAGAAAGTTTGAGGCAAATTAAAAGCTTGGAGCAATTTCATTAGGGTTGTTATTATTAATTTAGCTTATAAAATATATTAAATGAAATATATATTAAAATTGTTGATATCCATTTATGATATTCATGTTGTTAAAAATGTACAAGAAAAACCACAATCAACTATATAGAAAAAATGAAAATCTAGCATTATGACCTATTGCAAGATTAGTTTGGTATAAATAGAGTCACTAAGAAACATGTAGTAAATGCAAAGGAGAGATTGAATCAATGGAAAAATAAAAATAAAATTTTGACTAATTATTCATTTGGAGATATGGGGATGCCTATGTAAATGTCAACATAATTGAGGAAAATTTTCATTCACCTACTACCTTTCAAACCATAAGACTTGCTCATGGGAAATCTAATCAATCAATTGGTGTAACGTCATATTTTTTTTTTTTACTTATGAGACAATGCTTGTGAGACAATGGTAATGGATGTTGTAGGTCCAAGTTTTTCTCTATGCTATCAAGGAAGTAGAATTGAACGACCTAATGAAAACGTTCAAGGTTTCTATGAATTTTTTGGCTATAGAACAATCACCATTATTTGAAGGGTGCACTAGTCACTCAAAATACTTTTAACAAAATTGTTACTAGATTACTATAGAACAAAAAATGGTTGAAAAGTTGGGTTTAAGTTATGAAAGAATTGATTATGGTGTGAAAGGATGTATGTTGTTTTACAATGATGATATTGGTGAAGCCTCAAATGATGTCTCATTCCCACAAAACTTCTAATTGAAAGATGCATTAATGTAGACTATTAATAATTTCTAGATTATGAAATGTTGTTAGGTGAATGGTTGCGAGTAAATTATCTTGTCCTCATTCTCATTGTATAGAACAATCCCAAGCTAAGGGTCTTAATCATGTTACTAAGGTAACTTTTTGATATATAAGGAATAAGAATAATTTTACTAGAAACTAGTAACCTGTGCTTACGCATAAATCGATTTGGTTCGTATTATATAATTCTGTAAAGACAACTACTAAATTAATTATTATACACAAAGTAGTAATTTAAAATAAATAGCGAAAAAGGAAAAAAAACATGCATATTGTTCATTGAAACCAAACAAACTATCAGGATACATGAAAATCATTTGAAGTCTATTACAAAAAACATTAAAATAAAAAGACATAAAAGATAAAACATAAATTACACAATTAGATTATCCAAATGCGTTAAAGACTATCCTTTGTTGTTGTTGTTGTTGATGATGAAGAGGTCGTTCACTAACATATAAAAATTGAAGTCAGTTAACTTGGAAAAAAATTGGTATTACTTTATTATTTAGTAACATAAATATTTAACCTATAGGAAAAGTGGTGGCAATTTAACATAGTAAATTTTTTCATCCACTTTGCAATGATATTTAGATAATCTAAAACAAAAAAAGGTCAATGAAGAGAACATATTATTATGCGCATAACTTATTATTTAAGTTTGAAAATTAGTTATATAAGGTAATTAACAACATATACCCAGTCTTTAACAAACTTAATTTTGTTAGCCTGTGATTGAACATAACAATAGTTAGATTATGACAACTCTCAATAGAAACCTCAACTAAAAAATTGATTAAAAAAGGGAAAAATGGAATAAAATGATATCATTAAATTAAATTTATTTACATCGTGGAGTGCCAAAGAGTAGACCACCTATGGATGATATTTGTGCTGATTTAATTGCTATTATAAGAATGGGATGAATTCTATCTTCATGATCAATTAAATAATCAATCATGCTATCAACACAAGGACTGGATAAAATACTTTCAATTTTACCACTACAAATATCACACACATGTATTTAACATAAATTTAATGTTTATTTTAAAAAATTAAAAATTAGATCCTAAAAAAGTTTAAGTATTAAGCTAATACATACATCATATTTGAAATTTTTACATGAATAGTTGTTTCCTCTTTGCCATTGGTGATAAATATTTCAAATGAAGATCTTCCTATGACCAAGCCAATGACAGCTTAATGCATAGTAAAAATATTATAAGATCAGTAGTGGTGCATTGTTAGTCGCTTTTTACGACTAACTTTTGTATTGAATAGTTACATAAAACTATCATCTTTCCTCCAATTTATGGTTCTTTTTGTAGGAATTGTACATATTTTCATGTTTATCATGATTTTATATAGTAGATACTCTCATTTTGGGAATTAATGTTGAAACCACTTTAGTTTCAGGCCAAAAGAAGAGAAGGTTCAAGCAGCTGATGTCTCGCTAAGTGAGGCATATGCGCTTAGCGAGTGACATTCGCTAAGCGAGGCATACAACTTGCTTAGCATGTTGGGAAATCCTAGAAGAGGATCAGTCATAGATGTACGTGCCTAACATGTCGCCAGCTCGCCCAACGAGTCCTTTGTCTCTTCTCGTGCTTAGTGCGCCCAACTCGCTAAGCCAAAATTCACTTACTCTCGCTTAGGGAGCTAATCTCGCTAAGCGAGCCTTCAGAAGCTGAAATTTCAAGGAGCCTTTACAAAAATGAAGTTGGCAGAAACCAAAAAAAGAAAAGAAGTTAGAGAGTCAAAAAACAGAGCCAGTGGAAGAGCTGAAGCGACAAAAATTGAGCCACCAAGAGAGTTTAGGTTAGAGAAGTGAAATTAGGGTTTTAGAGGTTGAATGAGACATCCTCAACCTTCCTTAGCCATTTTCCTTCACTTAAACTATGTTCTTCCTTGTATTGAGAGTTCATTTCTTGTAATGGAAGGCTAAACCTCTTGGTTGGGAAGTTCTATTGAACCTTTGATGTAATACTCTTTCACTATCTATTTAATGTTGTTTTTCTGTGTTCATTGCTTTTATCTATGATTTTTTTTTTACATGCTTGTGGCTTGATCACCCATTTGTATGTATAGTTAAGATTTTTAGCATTGGAAAGTGCTTTAAAGCCTTAGAACTTGGCAGAGCAAGCTAGAAAACTGTATGTCTAGGAATGGAGTGCAGTGATCTAGTCCATTTTATGCTGTAGACTTAATGCAACTCTTTTAGGTTGAGTTTGTTGAGGGATAGAGGACGAGGTTTAAAGAGAGTTAGGCTTATTCACTCGAGGGATCTTGGTTTGAGTAATTTCTCAGCATAAGAACACTAGAATAGCATTAAATAGAGAAAAATACATAACAACATCAAGGAAAATTCAGTAGAACGATCCAACGCTTTTACTTAACTGTTTTCACTTCTCAAACTTTAGATATTTAGTTTATAGTTAAACAGATTTTTAGAACAAAAACCCAATTTGATATTTACTTGCTTTCGATTTATACAAAATGTTTGCTAATTGAATACACATTTTCTGAGTGAAACAAATTCTCTGTGGATACGATACTCGATCTTACCGTTTTATACTACTTGTGCGAATCGATACACTTGCCGAAGAGCGAACATGCATATAAACTATATTAGGAGTTGTTTGTAATAAGTAATTGTAATGCCAAATTAAAAAATGACAGTTTAAAGAATTACCTATTAGCATCATGTCCCGATCTCATGGATTGATAATATCACCAATGTTGGTTGGCTATAAATTGACCTCATTCATGTTGATATTTCTTAACCCAAATGAAGTCATGATGTAGGAAATAGTGAAGCCAAAATCGAGCAAGGAAGGGTTTTCTCTTAAATTGACTAAGGGAAGAGGACTATTATTTTCTTGTTTGTATGTGTTGTACAATGTTAGGAGTATATATAGTCAATTTTTTAGAGAATCTTAAAAAAGAAAAAAAATATTATCCATCAAAGGTAAGAAAATGTGTTTTCAATTTTACAGTAGAATCTTGTGAAAGAATTTTGTTTTCTTTTGCTTGTCCTATGGTAAAATAAATGAATATTTGGTGATTGGCAACAAATGCTATATGAAAAACAAACTAAATGATATAATGCTTTTCGGGGAGGGAGAAAAATAAACAATAGAATCATGATTTTATTGTGTAAGGGGGATTAAAACATGATTGTACTACAAAAGTGTGGTTTCATTGTACGTGTACAACAAAATCACAATTTCATTGTAGCATATGTGGAGGAGCGCATGAATCTGGTTGCTGTATAACCCTTGATGCTGCTGCAAAAGAAGTGAATTATATGGGAAATCAGCACAGACCAGGGTTTAATGCAGGTGAATTTACAGGTTACCAGCAAGGTGCCAATTTTAATCAGAATCAAGAGCAATAGAGGTCTCACCTTGGGAATCAATTCAAAAAAGACCAAGGAGAACCATCCAACAGGCCTCAAAATCAAGGGCCTGGCCTGTATGAAAGGACAACCAAGATGGAGGAGACTTTAGCTCAGTTCATGCAAGTTGCAATGTCAAATCACAAGAGCACAGAGTCTGCTATAAAGAACCAGGAAATTCAAGTGGGATAGCTAGCTAAGCAAATAGCTAAGAATTCTTCTGGAGGTTTTGGGGCCAATACTGAAAAAAATCCCAAAGAAGAATGCAAAGTTGTAATAACTAGAAGCATGAGGGAGACCATGGTTGATGATGAAGGGAGGAATAGCGATGAGAATGAGTTAGTATCAGAAGGAGAAAAAGAAAAAGAAAAAGATCAGGTGAGGGAGAAAAAATTAAATGATGGTGAGGAAGAAGAGAAATTGAAAAAAAAAGAGAGAGAAAATGAGGAAGAAAAGAAGACAAAGAGTGAGTTGGCCAGAGAAAAGAAGAAAGAGGTTGTCTCATATCTAGGGAAGGAAGCACCATATCCTTTGGTGCCGTCCAAGAAAGACAAGGAACGAAACTTTTCTCATTTCTTTGATATCTTCAAGAAATTGGAGATAAATATCCCCTTTGGAGAAGCCTTGCAAAAAATACCACTCTACTCCAAGTTTATGAAAGATCTGCTGACCAAGAAGGGCAAATATATCCATAGTGATAATATTATGGTCGAGGGAAACTGCAGTGCTATTATTCAAAGAATCCTTCCACCTAAATACAAGGATCCAGGGAGTGTCATAATCCCTTGCTCTATTGGTGCAGTGTCAGTTGGGAAAGCCCTTATTGACTTGGGGGCCAACATTAATTAGATGCCTTTCTCCATGTGCAGAAGGATTGGAGAGCTGGAAATTATGCCAACAAGAATGACATTGCAACTGGCAGATCGGTCTATTACAAGGCCTTATGGCGTGATAGAAGACGTTCTAGTCAAGGTGCGACAATTTACCTTCCCTGCAAGCTTCGTGATCATGGACATTGAAAAGGATGTTGAAATCCCATTGATTTGGGCTGTCCCTTCATGTTAACTGCCAATTGTGTGGTGGATATGGGGAAAGGTAATATGGAAATGGGAATAGATGATCAGAAGATCACATTTGACTTGTTTGATGAAGAGAAACACTCAACCGAAATGTTTGTTCTAAGATGGATGAGGTTGAGAATGAGATGGTTATGATGGCTAGAGCCAAGATTGCTTTAGATCCTTGAGGTAACATGCGTCAAGCTAGTGACGTTAAAGAAGCGCTTACTGGGAGGCAACCTAACTTTTTCTTTATTTTCTTAATCATTATTTTCTATTCATCATTTCATATAGTTAGGTTTAAACTTATTTGTGATTGCTAGAGTGGACATCAGCATGTTTTGTATGAGAAAAAGGGTTGCTAAAGCTTCTCTGAAGCTGTGGATGAGGAATAACTTAGAAGTTTTTTTAGTCATCCACTCGCTCAGCGTGCCCTGTGTGCTAAGCGAAACATTCTTCATGCACTAAGCGAGTAGTCACTCACGCTAAGCGTGCCAACCCCTACCCATTGGCTGAAAGGGTCTCACTAAGCGAGACAATTGCACTGAGCCCAAAATCTTCTCTAGAATTGCATTTATTGGAATTGGGCTAAGCGAGTCAGCTTGCTAAGCACAACCCAGAGTCTCGCTAAGCGCATCTGTGCGCTAAGTGCAAATAACTCTCTGCCTAGACCCCCATGTTAATCGGGCTAAGTAGGTCATACCCGTTAAGCCCAAATCCCTCTCTAGAATGGCATTGCGCTAAGCGAGACCATCTCGCTAAGTGCGACCCCACTATTGCATCTTGAGGCATTTAATTCGCTAAGCCGGTTACGTCCCACTTAAAGGAAGTTTCAGACCAATCAGAGCTGCAGAACTCGCTAAGCGCGCACCTGTGTGCTAAGCCCAAAACCTTTTCGGATTTTCTAATTTTTGAATTGGGCTAAGCGAGTCTGTACCACTAAGCGCATGAATTTAAAATATGCAAATTCAAACGTCACTGAGTGCTCACTTAGCGAGTCACTCGTGCTAAGTAAGATAGTCGAAACTGCCAAAAATAAGACATAACTGCCTTAGGTAGTTACTTTTGTGCACAAAAATTATAACTCCCATCTCATCTTTGGCATTCACCTGCACTCATGCACTGTGCATTTTGTTCTCTGCTTCTTTGCCTTCACCTTGATCATTAACCTCTGCAATCCAAGTAAGTATCTCTTACCTCACTTTTAATTTCAGTTTTGAACCCTAGGGTAGAAGACAACTTTGCTTGCTCTGTGAATTGCGATTTTCTGTTGATGTTGTTCTTGATTGCTTAGTTGTTTGATAGTTTGCTGTTAGGGTGGTCTTAGTTTCATAGGTAATGTAGGTTCATTTCACATGTTTTGCTTAGAGTTTTTAGGCCTGAAAGTGGGGGCTTCGAAGCCCCAATTTTTTCTGGGAATTTCGATGTACTCGCTAAGTGAGCCTGCTCGCTAAGTGAGTTCATCAATTTTGGATGAATTTCTGGGTTTTTTGATGAACTCGCTAAGCTGACCCTGTCCCGCTAAGTGTGTTAATCATTTCTGTTTGAATTTTTTCTTATATGTATGAACTTGCTAAGCCACTGCACTTCGGCTTAGCGAGCATTTAAATTCCCAATTTTAATTTATGAGTTCGTATGAACTTGCTAAGCCAGCATGCCGCGCTAAGCGAGTTAGTTTAGTTAGGTTTGTGTCTATGAGGATTTTGGTATTCTGGTTGCGGCTAAGCGAGCCACACTCGCTAAGCCACCATGCCTCTGATGTTTGAATAAGCCTGGGCTAAACGAGTTAGTCTCGCTAAGCCCAAGGCAATTAAGTTGTTTTGAAATTTTTTTCATGCACTAAGCGAGTCATTGTCGCTAAGCACAATTTCTTCTCTATTTTTGAATAAGGCTTAGCGAGCCTGCTCGCTAAGCCAATTAAGTTCCAGTGGTTAAGTTAGACTAAGCGCCTAGTGGCGCTAAGCTTGTATAGTGTGTTGTGCTAAGCGAGTCTGTCTCGCTAAGCGCAATTAGCTCTCTGTTGGACAATAAGGCTTAGCGAACCATGCTCGCTTAGCCAGTATGTTTTGTCAGCTAAGAGAGGGTGTCTCGCTTAGCCAGAGTCTGTATTTTCTTGTAGTTGCGCTAAGCGCGCCCTGCGCGCTAAGCATATCACCTTATATTCTGAAAGCGTGCTAAGCGAGCTGTCTCGCTAAGCGCCCAATCCATTTTTCTGTTTTCAGTTTTGAATAAAATCTGTCTAATTTTATTTCCTGTGATGCTTTTGATGTAGATGGCCTCTAGGAAGAGAAAAGAAACTGCCTCCCGACCTCAGGAGCCCTATGGCACGACTAGATTTATTTCTGAGGGCGCCTGGGAAAGATATAAGCAGAACGTTAACTCTCGGAACATCCTTTCAAAGAGGAACGTTAATTTATATGTCACGGAGTATGATGAGTTCCACCATGAACTCGAGAGGAGGCGGTGGCATAAAGCCTTGACTAGGCAGCCTGATGGTCACATTGATGTGGCCCTGGTCAAGGAGTTTTATGCTAACCTTTATGATCCAAAGGATAAATCCCCCAGGCAGGTCCGAGTATGAGGGAAGCTGATAAAGTTTGATGGGGACATGCTTAACACATTTCGGGAGACCCCCGTGGTTTTGGAGGCAGGGAAGCGATACACTGCCTACACCAGGTTCTGCAGCATGCACCCAGACCCTCAGGAGCTTGCTTCCAAGCTCTATATTCCATGGCGCGGTTTTGTTCTTAACACTGAAGGAGCACCCTGGAAGCTCCTGAGGAAGGATTTGACTACTCTAGCCTAGACCTGGAGCGTCTTATCCTATTCTAACCTTGCCCCCACCTCTCACATATCCGATTTGAATATGGACAAAGCGAGGTTAGTTTACTGACTCGTCACGAGGATGGACATGGACGTGGGCTTGTTCATCTTTGGACAAATATCACAGATGGCCCAGTCCAACTCCTCCAGGCTCGGCCTCCCTACTTTGATCACAGCTCTATGCATTGCTAGAGGAGTTGTTCCAGACTCGTTGACCTTCGAGTCCCTCAGCCTTGCCATTAATTTGGCATATACATCAGGAAGAACTGCTGGAACCTGGATGATCCCACGATCACTTTTCCAGGGACCTGTAAGACGAAGGCTAGGGGACCTGACGCTTATGCTCCTTCTTCTTTTGTTCCCCCTGCTCCAACTCCTCCAGGACCATCAGCTCCTCTCCCAGCACCCTCCGCTCAGAGCTCAGACACCATGGTGCTGATGCTGCAGAGCCTTCATCAGGGCTTATGCCTGGTGATGCAAAGCATTCATAACTTGGCTCAGCATCGGCCCATCATCAGTATGGAGGACTTTATGGCCTAGGTGGCCTGGCCAGGAGTCCAGCCTTCTCTTTTGGGGGAAGTAAGGCTCCTACAGCCCAGGCTCCTACTGCCCAGGAGTCATAGCCAGAGGCCGAGGCAGAGGCTGAGGAGACGCCTGAAGATACCCCTGCTGCCACACCATCTGAGGCACCTAAGGAGAGAGACGGCGCTGCAGACATAGAATATGTTTGCAGACATGGCAGCAGCGCAGAGCACCTGGGATCCCTGACCCACTCCAGCACCGGATACATCACTGCCAGCCCAGGATGCCCCCACCTCACCTCTGGATGATCGCACTACAACATAGGATGCTTGAAGACATGGTTTTATTTATTTTTTTGCTTTTAGATTCAGTTTTTTTTAAATTTTAGTTTAGTTTTAGTTTATTTACTTAATTAGAAAATTTCACAGCTAACAGTTCACATTTATATGCACAATGGATTGGTTTGGTTTTAAATTTTTGGTGTTTATGATTGGTTTTGAAATTGATTGATTGCATGACTTGAGTGAATTACGATGTTAGATCATGTGCTTTGAATAAGTATGCGGTAAGATAAAAAGCATGAATTAGGGGTGTGAGTGAAAATGTTAGTTTGTTTGACATGTAAATTGTGAAGGTAATCATTAGCCATAACCCGGTGAGTTGTGTGAACCTTAATTGTGAGAGAACGACTAGCATTGAGTATTGATTTTTGCACGAATCTCTGAATACTGAATGAATGCATGATTTTGGAAATGATGAAGGCTGTGATTGATTGAATTAGCCAGTTAGCCAAATAGCTTACCCTGTTCATGAACGATGAATCCTTTGTACCCATTTTGAGCTTAAAATCTGATTGATTAAGTTGAACACTAAGCCTGTTGAATTATAATCCCCATCTACCTTTCTTTAGGTTATAGGAGAGCATTATGGTTCAAAGAAAATTTGTTCCAAATTTGGGGGAAGGTATTGGCTGATGATGATTATGGTAAGACAAGCAACAACCACAGAAAAATTGTATTAAGAAGCAGTAAGTAAAAATTGCTAAAATCAAAAAAAGGAAAAGAGTTTAAGTTTATGTGTGTTGTTGCTTAAGTTAAGTGTCTTATATGATTGTGGCATTTCAATAGAAGCTGGGAATAAAAAGAAAAAGGTGATCTAAGGATGAATGCTCTCCTAGAACCTAAGTTTTTGCATCCTAGAAAAACCATGAATTGTTTATAGCCCAACCTCATTTCAAGCCAAGAAAGTCCTTCAGATTCAATTTGTGCGTTTGTGATTGTATGACATGAGATGAAATGCAAAAGTTGAGACTTGTGTTGGTTGTTGATTAAAGAATTACCTTAAACACTTGTGCTGATGAGAGAAATAGTGGCCGGGAGGATTAGGCTTGATGAACCTTCCTTGATACCTGTCTTGCTTGCTAGCTTATTTCATTTGTGTTGCTTAATGATCATGTTCATATCTTTGAAATTCTGCATATCTTTATGAAAAACTATTGGTTGAAGTATTGCTTGCCACTTATATCATGTGATTCAATGTTTTGGAACAAAAACTCTTTTAAGTAACCACTGTGAAGTCTGTCATTTGAGGACAAGTAAACTGTTATTTCTTTGCTTGAGGACAAGCAAAACTGTAAATTTGGGGGAGTTTGTTAGTCACTTTTTACGACTAACTTTTATATTGAATAGTTACATAAAATTAGCATCTTTCCTCCAATTTATGGTTCTTTATGTAGGAATTGTACATATTTTCATGTTTATTATGATTTTATATAGTAGATACTCCCATTTTGTGAATTAATGTTGAAACTACTTTAGTTTCAGGCCAAAAGAAGAGAAGGTTCAAGCAGCTGATGCCTCGCTAACCGAGGCATATGCGCTTAGCGAGTGACATCCGCTAAGCGAGACATACAACTCGCTTAGCGTGTTGGGAAACCCTAGAAGAGGATTAGTTACAGATGTACATGCCTAGTGCGCCGCCAGCTCGCCCAACAAGTCGTTTGTCTCTTCTCGCGCTCAGCTCGCTAAGCCAAAATTCACTTACTCTCATTTAACGAGCCAATCTCGCTAAGCGAGCCTTCAGAAGCTAAAACGTCAAGGAGCCTTTAAAACACTGAAGTTGACAGAAACCAAAAAAAGAAAAGAAGTTAGAAAGTTGAAATATAGAGCCAAGGGAAGAGCTGAAGCGACATAAACTGAGCCACCTAGAGAGTTTGGGTTAGAGATGTGAGATTAGGGTTTTAGAGGTTGAAGGAGACATCCTCAACCTCCCTTAGCCATTTTCCTTCACTTAAACTTTGTTCTTCCTTGTATTGAGAGTTCATTTCTTGTAATGGAAGGCTAAACCTCTTGGTTGGGAAGTTCTATTGAACCCTTGATGTAATACT